>NW_028317883.1:4774166-5078750 GCF_062004578.1 Staurois parvus
GTCCTTCCTACATCCCTCTTGGGCAGTACCCAAGAAGTTAGTCCATCAGATGTGGGTCAAGCTTTAAAATTTAACATCAAGGTGACCATCTGGCATCAGGAAGTTGGAGTACTTGTTTGTCATTCCAGGTGGAGCGTGTAATTATTTTATGGCTTCTAACAAGATTATTGCCTCCTGGTTGGTGAAGCTCATCTCCTTGGCCTACAAGTTGAAAGGGTTGGCTATGCCAGGGGGAATCACTTCACTGTCTACCCAAAAGGTCTCGACTTTGTGAGAGGCAGCAGGCTGATTGTGCCCAGACACTATCTGCAAGGCAGCTACGTGGGGGTCAATACATTCGTTCATGGCTCATTACTGTATAGAAGCAGTCTTCATGACAGTTGAGTGTGGCAGAGGCATCCTGGCTTCTGCTTTTTTGGACAGAATTGAGGAATGTGTAGCATTATCCCTCCCCTGTGTGGCTAGTTAGTTCCAAACTGTGCTGACATGGAGCTGTCAGAAAAACGGAAAATTGAATGACAGATACTGACCGTAATTTTCCTTTCCTGACTGGCTACATGTCAGCACAATTTCCACCCAGCTTGGTAGGACTAGTTACAGTACACTGAGGCTGCAGGTGGGCTCAAATTTATAAGTTAGGTCCTGGAAGCATGTGGGGGGCCTTACCCAGCTGTGCTGAAATGGAGCAAGTCAGGATAGGAAAATTATGGTAAGTATCTGTCATTCAATTTTCTGTTATCCTCCCTTTCCCTCCTGGGATATGCATTTCATATATCCCATGAGGCAGAATGCTTCATTCAGAAAGAAGGAGGGGGGCGTGCCTAGTGCTGCATCTTCAGGAGAGACCCCAGATGAACCAGGAAGAGCTGATGAGTCTCTTGATCATGTAATCATCAAAATGGTGGCATGGGGCCGAGAGGTGGCAGAGAACAAGAGGATCTCAGCAGAACAATGCTGGATACTTTGGGTGGGTGAGTATCAAAAACCTACACAATGGACCACCCAGTAAGGGGGGGGGGGGTGTTAAAAAAAAAAAGGAAAAAAAGGGGGGTGGGTGGGAATCCATTTTAAATGAAGGCATCACAAAATCATAGACCAAATGATGCTATTTCTTTCTGTTGGTTTTGTCACTTATCACAGGCAGTTCAATCTGACCAAGCACCAGTTACACCACATTGGAGGTTGCATTTTCACTTTCTGATTTATAATGTTTTAGGATCTATGGCTGGATCCATGCTGCTTATGCAGAGTCACAGTAAAAGAATTCTTTAATTACTCTACAGGGCTTATAGTTGCATATAGCATCTGCTTTATGTCAAGCCCTGGTTTGACCTAGTACAACAGGGTACAATGGAGTCATCTAGGTAAAACAAAAATCAAGCAGTGATTAATTGCACAAAATCGTACAGTGTCAGAGCGTGCACCTTTAATCAATGGTGCATGCTACTGTGCAGCTTTCATAAAATATGTTTAAAGCCAAAACTCTTTTTTTAGTTTTGGACAGCATATGGAAGTGTTAAAATACCTATTAAGTGTTCATTGCTGTCCGTGTCCATGTTGGGGACTGTATAGGGTGGATTTACTAAAGGCAATTAGACTGTTCAGTTTGCAAGGGAAGTTCCACTTTGCAAGTTAATTTTCCTCAGTGCTTAGTAAATGAGATGAAGCTCATCAAAATGTTCTTTTTAAAATTTCCTTACACATGATTTAGTATCCTTTTCAAAGTGAAATTTCACCACATTCACTAGCTGGGGAAATCACAAAGTAAAATTTCCCTTGCAAAGTGAACAATCTATTTGCATTCAGTGCACTCATTAAGTCAACCCTCTTTTATCTTGGTGACCATTAGGTCTAGTAAAGAAAGTAACAGGGATCCAATATTTTGAGTGGTCACCAGAGCAGATGAGGGAAAATCTTCCAATAAGGACACATGTTCCAGTCACAACTGTCTAAGAGTGTACTCCTCTGGTTTTGGAGAGACTTTTCATTACTTACTGTTGTGACTTTCGAACAGGTAGAGAAGGGAAATCTCCCCAAAGGGAAACTGACAACAACAACAACAACAACAACAAAAAACAACCTGTGACATCCATACTGTATTAAAAACTAAAACAAAAATGTGTTGGCTTTACATGTGTTTTTTGTTTTGGTTGATTATTATTATTATACAGGATTTATATAATGCCAACAGTTTGTGCAGCGCTTTACAAAATGAAGGTAGACATTAGTTGCAATACAATTTGGTACAAGAGGAAACAGAGGGCCCTGCACGTAAGAGCTTACAATCAATGACATAATTCGGTAATAAATAGCTGGTGAAATATTTGATTGTACTGGTTACACTATTACAGTATATGTGAAACCTCACCTTGTAAAACAACCCATTCAAAATTAAAGGCAAAACATTGGTGTATATGTGTGTGTGTACAGTATATACATTATAACTACCTCTTTATTAATTCTTTTTTTTTCATAAGCAATCACATAATGTCTGTTCTCAGCTGCATAAGGGCTTTAGAGAAGTGGGGGTAGGGAAACAGACCTTCCCAGTGAATGGCTGCGTAGGGGGGGCTGAGCCAGCACAAGTCTGTTTACTGGGGGAGAGCAGGCTGAGTTCCCAACACAGCCAGAAAACTGACCGCACTGAGATGGATGTGCTCTCATGCCTAGCTTGCTCAGTTTGAAATAAGAGCAAGGGAACTGGCAGGGTCACCAAGTATTTCACACAAAGGAAGCAATACATAGAGAACAGGATATTTTTTTTTAACACATGTACATGGTAGAACAAATACATACCAGGAATATGAAATGTTGGGGTAACATTCTTTAAAGTCTCCTTAGTTTAGGCATGACAACATTATATACACACACACACTGCATCTCATAGTATTTATTAATGTTAAAGAGAGTGATTATGAATTTGTGAGAAAGGGCATTTTTAAGGGGTACTGCCAAAGGAGAACATCATGTCAAAAGTCACCAAAAAAAATACATTTTCAATAGGGAGTTCCTTATTTACCATTCATTTCAGAATGACAAATCCAACAACAAATGTAATACTAAGAGTTTCATACAAGACAAATGTATGCTGTGCACCCCCATGGTACATGCATGAGCTTTTTAAATGGCGTTAGAAATAAAATCAAGACAGAGACAAGTCAAAGGGAGAGTAACATAAGAGAGAATCAGATCAAATGCTTGTGAGAGGAAGCCAGAGAGGGCAACATTAAAGAGATCTGATCAGTATCCTGATGTAGCTTGGCAAATCTACAGAAGCAGACGTCTTACCTAGTCAGTGATGCAGATCAAAGGAAGGAGAATTGGGAAAGGATATTTACATCTGATTGAGTGTTACATTAGAAACACTTAAGATAGAGAGTCATACCAGAGGAAGAGGGTCACATCACCATTATAGTATCAATAAGATTCACACTAGATGGAGACATATAAACAGGGTGTACGTATAACTCAGTGTAAAGATATATTTAATTATGTAATTATATTATTAAACAGCACTTCACAAATTCGAAATACGAAAAGAGAGAATCTATTAAAACTATAGAGGGCCTAAGCAAAAGTATCAAACACGTTCTTCAGTCTTGCTTCACCTAAAGTATATCTAAAGCTAAAACATTTGCTTTTGTTTTGGATAGAATGTGGAAAGTTAGTACTCCTGTTGGGTTTTAATTGCTGTCTGTATAGGCGGAGTTTGAGGGGTTGCAGGGGAAGCATTGGTGACCCCAGCTATGCTACAAGGGGCCATGTGGCCTCCCTGTCATATTAGGTTTTACACTGTGTTACTGTAGAAAAGTGCTTTCTGTGTCACCTGTGTAGGTAATTCAATAAATTCAAAGGGGGCCACCCAGTCCTGTTGCAGGCCCTCTGAGTGTCTATGTTTCCCCTAAACAGGGTGATGGGGCAAGCCCTTTTCCCCAACAGCTCACTCACTGCTCAGCCCCTCCTACCCCACCCTGCTCAACCTTGAACACAAAGTGGGGACAGGCAGGCCACACTCTGAGCTACGGGTTAAAGCAGTGAACCTGCATGTGAATCTGGAATTCAGAGGGTCCACCCAACCGGGGGGATGGGGATGCAGGTCAACTTTTGCATCGAGCCCAACACAGAAAAATAAAGAAAAAAGGGAATGTAAAGGTGCCAAATATTACCTTAAGGAAACACATGCGACTAAGCATATATTTTTATTCAATGCAAAGTAATAAAATCATCAATTAAAAGCACAGCTGGCTCACATCATCCCCATTATTCTACTTCCCTGCTACAAAAACTGCACCTCAACTGAACAAACATTGACGTAGGGTCCGCAACCTTCAAGCTACACCTCTGGCTGTCTGTGCCCCGGATGGTGAGATTCACTTCACTGATTATTGTAATCTGGACGAAAAGTGACGGTGAATCCAAAATGTTATATTTGTCATCTGAAGGGGAACATCTGTTCTGCTGACAGGAGGAGATTTTTTTCTCACTATGGAGAGATATAGAAAGATTACTATGTGTTATATCTCCTGCCTTCTGCAGAAAAAGTGAAGAGACATCTTTTCGATCAGATACAGGCAGGAGAAGGAAAACTGACAGGGGTTCTAAACTTTCCCCACACCATCCAAAATTAAAAATGTAGTTTTGCCTTTAAACATACATTAATGTTAACAGCTAATGCAGTCAGTTCACAAAAATTATTATGCAGTTTACAATTCCTTAATTCTTACGCTGCCAAAGCCACTATTACGTTTTCTGTTTACATGTTTCTAAAATTATTCTAGGCCTTAAGATTACATAAAACCCCTAAAATACGATATATTTTCTGAAATCATACACACTAAACAATAAAATGGTGGTAGTTCCATTTTTCTTTGCCATCCGATATTAGTGCAGTGTTGTTAGTTATTGCTTTTCTTAGTGCAATGTTGCAATGAAATGTAAAATTTTAGTAAAAAATACACTAAAGTTAATTTTAGGGTACACAAACACAATTTTTTTGTTAAAATATAAAAGATGAGGTTATGCCGATTAAATAGATAACCAGTGTGTCAATCCTTAAAATTCTATACACCAAACATCAGTACCCTATATTTTCAATGGATCACTCAAGCATGCACAGCAATATGTAAAATGTGTAGCACAACCAATGTTTTCATACGTAGGCACCCACAACGTGTGCATCAACATTCATATGTGTGTGTATGTGGGGTTGGAGGGCTCAAAAAATTAAGGAGTGGGGTTTAAGTGCTTGGGTGTAAACTTAATTTTTTGCACTTTTATTTATTTTGCTAAACTTTTTTTCCCATCATAAAGGAACAAAAATTTTGTTGGTGGCAGGTTTCCTTTAAGAAGACATCAAAGGTCAAAAAGACCCCTGATGTCTCACTTGCCCTCCAAAGAATCTAATGGAGTTCAGATACTCAATATCAGTTGCTAAATGTGCATATTTTCCACTATCTATATCTTAACAAAGGATTAAAGTTATCAAAGCCTGGGTGGTACATTGTATGTTAACATGCTTAAAAAATGTTCCTGAAATTTTTCTATAGTGTATTGTTCAGCAAACTCTTCTGAATGGTGCAAATGGTGCTCTAAAGAAACAGATGGAAAAATATAATTATCTTTATATGTATTAATATATATTTTTATTTTATTTTTCATTTTTTTCTGTGTGAATGTGAACACATAACCTAATTGGCTTTTTTTTTTTTTTTAAATTTGGCTGCAATAAGAGAAATACGCTTTAAATGATTGCCTGTGAAAGTAGTTCTCCGAGGTGTCTCTAGGAGGGAAAAATGGATCTACTTGAAGTAAAAATAACTTTTTTTTATCCATGGAAAGGATTTCAGTAGTTAGATCCCTATTTGGGGCCTGGGTTCCCCTTCAATCTCAGCCCCTTAGTGCCTTTGCAGCCAGTCCTGTACAGTTAGGAAAGAAAAAAAAATAAACATACATACCCCTTTTCAGCTATGTTGGGTCTAATTCAGTGCTGTCAAGGTTCCTCTTCGCCCTCTTTTTCCTCACAATGGGCAGATTCTATGTAATGACACAGTACCGCACTTTGCAGCATTCTCCTGTGACTTTTAGGGAAGGGGAGTCTTGATGCCCTGGGTTCACTGGAAGTGAGTTGAATGATTCTGAGTGTCATTCTACCCAGAGGAGGTGCAGCAAGCATCACTGGATTGTGGATACTGCTGGGGACAGAGCTAGAGATCAGATGAGTATAGCCACTGCAGCTGCTTTTTTTTCAGTCACTGCCAGGGGATATATATATATTTTTTTTGCTTATTTCCTATACATGTGACATTTATATTTGCAAAATGAACATTTTGACAAAAAGCCTATTGTGAGATAAACTAACAAACTGAATTAAAACAATGCATGCAACTTGATGAGCTGACTCCCCTGAATGAAGCACAGGCCTCAGAGAAATATCACACTCACTATCAGGACAGGATCATAGGTCAAAGGTCAGGGCAGGCAATCCAGGATTAAGGTAGGCAGATAAGACAAAGGGCAAGACAAACAGTTTAGTTTCGTAATCGGTAATCAAAGTTAAGCAGCCAGAAGAATATCAGCTGGGGACAAGCCAAGGTCAAGCTGAAAAGTTATCAATAAGGAAAAAGGATCAATAGGATATCAGGTAATCAGGAACCATTGAAGACCATCTGGCAATTTGTGAGTGTGCTTATTGTCCCTACATAGAGATTAGCATGGTGTATGCATGATCTACACCTAGCCATGTACAATCCCTGTACATTTGCATTTGGTCTAAAAAACATAATGTAATGACTTCAGAGCCGGAAACAGTATTCATGATACTTGTTTTTAAATAGAATGCCTTAGGCAACAAGCTGGGATTTAATAGAAAACGTTGTGCAGCTTTTAAATGTACACTTCTTCAACCATGTCCTTGGATTGCAGATTCCTGAATGGGAGTTTCTGTGTTCAATATAATTAGCTCATGAACCTTCAGCATTCTAATGGAGAAAGCTGCAGTGTCTGCATCCTTTTAGAAGTAATTAACCCTTTGGGAGCATCTCACCAAAAATATAATTTCTATTTCAGAGAAAAAAACCTTAAAATCTTAGTGCAGACTTCAGAGAAAACGTGTACAGAAGGTCTCCACCTTGCCATTTTGCATTGATTTTTACAGAAAAGTACAGTGCTGCAGATTGAAAAAGATCATTTTTAAGAACATTAAATTACAATATAACTTGTGTATAAATTGCATGTTATAATATTTTTTTTGTTTACATTTTGTATATTTTATCAAAGTGGAGTTACCCTTCAAGTTTCAGCATTTTAGCTGTGTCACAATTTAGCCTGCAGTTTTCCTGCCTATGTAATTCTTGTTGCAGTGCTTCTCCTAGATCATGATTCCATTTGGTTCTGTGCTCACCTATTGGCATTGCCTACTATTCTGTGAGTTTATATTTCCTTTCCCTTCCATCACTTCCGAGCCCACCTCCCAGTTTGCTTACCTATTTTAGACATGCTTAGTGCAGCCCAGGTTAACTGACTGCACATGGGAGTGGTCTCTACAGTCTCAGCTGGGCATACCTAGGGGTCATAACCTACCTCCAGTGTGCTGCAAGTCCATCCCTACCATCAGCGACCCTGGGGAAGAAGCAGGCTGGGGCCTACTGTTTGGAGGTTATTGAGTCATTGTAAAAGGTATTGCAAAAAGTCTGAAAACAGCTGAAAACTTAATATTTTTTCAGGGAGTCGGTCCACCATCTAAAGGTTTCTAGGAGCTTTTCCTTTACATGGTAGAAGAGCACGCTAAGAAGAATGTCCCATGGAATTTAGAAGAGAGGTGAGGTGGCTTAGGAATGCGATGGATCCTGTCATTCGTCAGATCCACAGAAGAGAGAGACAGAATGGCAGTAAGAAAGATGCCTCTGATTTATTGAGGCAGTTATTGAGAGAAAAACAGACTTTGGGATCCCTCAGATTTTAAGGCTGTTGCATCTGAATTGGTCCTCCAGGTCTGCAAGTTTGATCCAGGACAAAATCTTCAGAAAGAAAGTAATGAGCATCAACCAACTCATTGAAAGAAGAGGCAAAGTCTGTCATTTTGTCCTCCACCTGGTTCAATCTCTCTCCCAGTACCTGCACTTCTACTCTGCATTTATGGAAGCCAGAGAGGAGATCGTGTTCCATGGATGCCCTAAAAGACAGTACCCTTTGTGAGGGTAGTGTCAGGGGTATTTTATGAGATCAGTAGGTCCATGTGCAAGATAACAAGCTGGGTCCCTTTGCTTGATAAAAGCAAACATATGTGGTGCATTTGGTATGCTTCATTGAAGATTGAGCATGTTTTTTCATTGTGGCTGGGTGTTGCTAGGATTGTAAAAGACCTGGGGTGTCTGAGTATGTTTAGAAGGGTAGTAGTGTTGAATGCTATGGGTACCATGTGCCACTGCGAATTGTGGGTGGAGCCACACTGTGCTAAGAGTGGAAAAGGCCTAAAGGGGCTTGGTAAATAAAACAATAGCTTTCTTGTACTCATAAAGTATGCTGAAATTGTTATCCCGCATGCCAGTTTTACAGACATATACAAACCTCAGCACAATCATTATTTTAAAAATGAAACACTGTCATTCCTTATAATTTTGTGTACATTGAAAATAGTCAGGGAGCTAACACTTTGGGAGGTATGTAAGGTATAATATAGTGTGTATATAGTGCCCAAGGTGTGTGTGATGTACAATATAGTGTATATAGTGCAGGAGGAGTCTGTAATGTACAATATAGTGCAGGAGGAGTCTGTAATGTACAATATAGTGTATGTAGTGCAGGAGTCATCTGTATTTGTACAGTATAGTATATATAGTTCAGAAGAAGACTGTAATGTACAATATAGAGTATATAGTGCAGGAGTGTGTAATGTACAATATACTGTAGTGTGGAATGTATGGCAGCGGGTAGTATGTGTAAGAGAGAAGTGCAGCGTGTATGGTGGTGGGTAGTATGTGCAGGAGAGGAGTGCAGCGTGTATGGTGGTGGATAGTATGTGTAAGAGAGGAGTGCAGAGTGTATGGCGGTGGGTAATATGTGTAGGAGAGGAGTGCAGCGTGTATGGTGGTGGGTAGTATGTGTAAGAGAGGAGTGCAGAGTGTATGGCGGCGGGTAATATGTGTAGGAGAGGAGTGCAGTGTGTGTATGGTGGTGGGTAGTATGTGTAGGAGAGGGGTGCAGAGTGTATGGCAGCAGGTATTATGTGTAGGAGAGGGGTGCAGAGTGTATGGCAGCAGGTATTATGTGTAGGAGAGGGGTGCAGAGTGTATGGCAGCGGGTAGTATGTGTAGGAGAGAAGTGCAGAGTGTATGGCGGCGGGTAGTATGTGTAAGAGAGGAGTGCAGAGTGTATGGCGGTGGGTAGTATGTGTAGGAGAGGAGTGCAGCGTGTATGGTGGTGGGTAGTATGTGTAGGAGAGGGGTGCAGAGTGTATGGCGGCGGGTAATATGTGTAGGAGAGGCATATAGAGTGTATGGCAGCAGGTATTATGTGTAGGACAGGGGTGCAGAGTGTATGGTGGTGGGTATTATGTGTAGGAGAGGGGTGCAGAGTGTATGGTGGCGGGTAATATGTGTAGGAGAGGCATATAGAGTGTATGGCAGCAGGTATTATGTGTAGGAGAGGGGTGCAGAGTGTATGGCGGCGGGTAGTGTGTATAGAAGAGGAGTGAAGATGGGTTGAAAGTATATGGTGTGAACAAGCCCTAATTGATTGCTTAAGTTGCCCAAGGCTGGAATCAATTGGCTTCCAGTTGATGATCTAGGCATCTGACAAACCAAAAAATCTGGAAAACATATGGCCCTCAGCTGTCACATTTTAATCACTGTCAATGTCATTTAGTTCTGCACTTCAGCCCTGATTAAAAATATCCACCCTGCTTTGTCCTATAAGATGTGTAATGGAGTCACAGACCTGCCTGGATTTAGTGTTGATGCAGTGCTGCACACAGTGCTTCTCTCACACATAACTGGTCTGGCCATAGATGACCATATGGCTGTCCTGGGAGCACCAAGCAGAGTACAAACACTTCTCCCTCATATCATCTCTCTTCATCACCACAACAATGGCCTGAGGAGACCCTGCTGCTGTCTTTAAGGAAGTTTTAATAATTATCTGCAAATGAATTAAGGCTCCGAATTATATTTATTGTTGCATATACGTATATGGGAAATACAGTGTAGTAAATTTTAGATTTCACCTGGCTCCTAGTGGAGGGTGTAGATTGTCTTGAAGCCAGAGAGGGAACTGAGGGAGAAGCTGCGCCTCCCATGTTGGCAGAGGCGGCTACTAGAGGTCTACTAACAGCTGCAGCTAAGTGGGACCCACCACCATCTTGATGTAACCCTTTCTGAATAACAGGGAAGGAACCTGACAATTTCCTCAGCTGCAGATGGCCCCTGCACCATCTGGGCACATTGCTGGGTGGAGCGGGAGTTCAGGAGTGCAGCAGGTGAGTATTGTGGCTGGAAGGCTCCTTTAGCAGCGGCTGTCTCTGACTGTCTCCTGTACCATGTCTGCAGTCTCTGATCACCTTCTGTTCTATGTCTTCAGTCTCTGACCATCTCTTTGTGGCATGCAAAGCAGAACTTGTTTTTCAACTGTATCCTATTGGGGCTGATATTTTGACCATATTGACTTTTTAAGTGTAAAAGTGTTATGGGTATTGTCATTGTTTACATATCATGCTTATACTGTTTAAATATTGATTTTCTTAGTATTTAATGGGAGTTCTGTAATTTTTCAGGTTGTCAGTAAAAATGTGCTCTGTCAATACATTTTTCATGTTTTGTCAGTAAAAAAAATTCATCAAGGGTTGGCAACCCTGGCAGAGACACAGGTCATTGTTCTGTAATTGTCTCCCACCATGCACCGATTCCCCTTCCTGTGCTGCCCAAATCTGATTCCCCCCCAGTATTCCCTGATCACCCCCCCTCCTTGTCCCCCCGCAGCTCTGCCAGCTGCTGTGGGGACACAGGGGCATGGGGCTTCAGTTTATCAATGAACAGGAGCCCCTGTCTCCTGTTCATTTAAATTCAGTGCAGCTGAGCCTACAGGGAAAGGAAATTAAGAATCTATGTCCTTTGTCTCAAAGGTGAGATGTCAGAGGTCTGTTTTGACTCCTGATATTTCACCCTAAATCCCTCCCTCACAGTGTTGTAAAAAAATTATTTAAAAACTGAAAAAAATAACAAATTATAAAAAAACTATTTTGAAAAATTGTAAACAATAATTTAAAAAATGAAGGGCTCATTCATATGGATTCTCTGGCCCATACATTGTGAATGAGCGGTTTGTGTGTGTGGCTGCAGCGGCCTGTTACTCTATGAGAATGCAGAGGATGTATGAACACAGCCACAGGTCCTAATCTGATAAGTGTGCAGGTGTGGGTGAGGGGCCCCGAAAACACACTGTCTGTGTTTGGAGTCCATACACCTGCGTCCACATGCCTGTCAAATTATGACCTGTGGCTGTGTTCCTACAGCTACTGCATCCCATATAAAGAAAAAAAAACACTGATTCACACTCTACAGACCACAGCATCCATGTGAATGATCCCCAAGACCTCAATCATACACACAACTTTTTTAACTCAATACAGCTTTATCTTTTAGATTTAGGAATTTTGTAATTTATGTTATGTTTGTGTCTACTAATAATGATTTCCGTGCATTTGTAGTGAAAATATCACTTTTTATTATCGGGGGGGGGGGGGGACTTGTCAGGTAGGCTGTTCAGTCCCCGTAATTTCTAACAGCAGCCCTGAGTGTGTGTGTGTATGTATGTATATATATATATATATATATATATATATATATGTATTTATCGGCATCCACACTGTTGATGCATGTGTTGTATTTTGCTGTCATCTGTATACACTAACTATATGTGCATACTTTTGCTTGGAACTATGGTAGTGTACAGGATCGTATAGGTTCCTATATGTTACTATGCAGTTCAGGGACACTTACCGGCAGGACTATAATTGAGCCTTTCCCCGCTAGTGCCCAGTACTGGGACAGTCACATCACTTTCTGCTAGCAGACTAAATCCAATTCTCCTGGGCAGCAGAGGATCTTGGGACCTGTACTGTTACAGCCAATGTATACTGTGCTACAAATACCAGAGAACTGGCAAACAAGAAGGATTCTTGGAAAGCAGATATATACTACTGCAAGTGGCGGGCTCACTCTCTTGTCGCAGGATCTAGAGCTGGATGTGGGGAGATTGTCATTCTCCTCAAAAGAAAGACAATGTTTCTGTGGTCACAGGACTTTGGGCAGCAGATCTGAATTGCTGGGATGCCAATCACCACACAGGGATAGCACCATTTTTTTCCTGCAGTCCAGCCCCACGCTGTTCACCGCACTGACAGTCTGTCAGTTGGTTCTTCTACACACCACTGCAAAAATTCAAACTCCTGGGCAAAAAGTCTTTGTTCCTAGGAGGCTGTGCTATCAACAGAATTGGTGAATGGGCGGATGCCCAACTTCTTTTTGTCATCACTCTAGAAACACTGCATGCAGACATCTTTACACCTCAGTTACAAGGAGACCTATGCTTTGAGCAGTACTACAGCCCACCTGTTTAACTTAATTGAATTACCAGTATTAAATAATATTCACTGACCCCACCACTGCTAGCAGAAGACAGCAGCTAACACCATATTAGGAACTTTTCGCATTACAGGACTCAAGCTGCAGTTTCTAGTTAGAGACCTGCCTGTGAAGGCCATTGTTACTCAAACAAGAGTACCTACATATATCTATACATGAGTACATATTTATATAGGATTTTCTGCATACCTCTTATAATGCTGGTGGCCAGGAGTGAGCTAACATGTCAACAAGCCTTCTCTTCCCCTCTTACTGCCGGTGCTGCATGTTAATGGTTTGAGCTTATGTCACAGAACTGTATAATCTGTTAAGCATTGCTAATTAACTGTCTGTTGTACTAGTGTTTCTGCTTTCATGCTTTAATTGATTTAATTAATTGGAGTTGTGCATACTAATCCCTTTGGTTTACTATTTTAAGCAAACACTAAGATGAGGTGTTACCTGTAGACTTGTGTCTCTTTCATTATTATCCTCTATTGCTGATATATGTCTGAATCCAGAGTGTCAGAGATGTTAGGAGGCTTGCAAGGTCAGGGCAACCAATGAGAAAAACCATCATCGAATGGCCCCTAAAGGATTAGCTACAGATGCATATGGATTAAACAGAGGGCCTGCATACAGGAAAAAGGGATGTTAGGTAGTTTGGGTAAAGAATGTCTGTCCTTGAATTGCATCAGCAAGGATGCCAGCTTAAACCAGTGACCACATATTATCTAGTGGGATCAATACTGGAATATTTCACACAACCAGAGCGTAGAGTGGGTCTCAACTCACATGGACTTTATGTGATTTGTTATGCTGGCAAAAACATTTGTGAGTACAATATATATTTTGTCAAAGACAGCTGTAGTATTTGCTTGGGATATTAATTTAATTATTTATCAAGCTAATCACTTTTTCTTTTCTTCAGATAGACTGTTGACCAATATGTTCTTAGTACATTTTCAAGGAAGAGAAGGCACAAAAGCAGCATTATTCAAATGCACACCATGCATGGCAAGCTAGAACTGTAATGTAACCATTGAGCATCAAGGTATAATCAGCTAGAAAGTATCAGGGATCGTGATTACTTTATGTGCATACATCCATATGCTCTTTCAGGCCTGCAATGCAAACCTACTATAGCAAGTTATCACTGCTCTTTTTCATTTACTTTCAAAAATCAAGACCAGTCAGTGTTTAACCCCTTGACGCCGACGTCACACAAATAGGCGGCCTCACGGAACTGGGCTTTTTTCTGTGGGCCCGCATATTTGCTTACTTGTTTTTGTGCTGGGTGTGCACCGCTCAGAACGGTGCCAGCACAAACACCGCGGTGTCACTGAGAGCCCGGGACTCCCGATTCTGGGTCACATGATCGCTGTGATAGCCTCTGATTGGCTATCACAGTGATCAGTCACTGTACAGTCCGGCCCCGTTGCTTTTTTCTCTCTCTATGAATGGAGAAGAGAGATACATTGTATCTCTCTAACTCCTGGCATAGAGAGAAAAAAATAAAAAAGATAAATAAATATTAAAAAATAAAAGAAAAAATAAAGAAAAATACCTTGATCAAGATTTGATCTAGTTCAGTGCCAGGGTTAGTGTTTGGGTCAGGGTCAAAGGTCAGGATTTAAAAAAAATTTGGTATCAGTGTCAGTTAGTGTCAATGTCAGTGTCAGTGTGTTTTAGGTAAAAAAAAAGACAAAAACAAAATGTGCACTATTGTTTCTGGGCTGTACTACGGGTACAAACAACAAATAACATATACATATATGGTATCGCTGTAATCGCCAAGAGATGGAGAATTTATTTTGGGTTGTTCTTTGGTGGCATGTTATGGTAGTAACAAGAAACACACAGCTAAATAAAAAAAAAAATTTTTTTTTACTATTTTGGGCCAGTTTTCCTTTGATAATAAAAAAAAAATCAGGAGCTATCCATTGCCATTTACCACCAAATGAAAGCCCAATTTCTCCTGAAAAAAACAAGGTATAATCCCCCTGGTTGTACACAGTAGTTGTGATGATATGTACGGTTTTACTATCACATGTCAACGTTGTAGAATTGTGCTTAGGAATTTAGATTTGTTTTACTCTTAGGCATGAAGGGGTTAAAAAATAGAAATGGCGACCCCAGTATTTTTCTCAGTACAGGTTCCACTTGTACTTTCTGGTGTTGTCTGTGAAGGTTCTCATTTATCCAGGTCATGATATAGGTAGTTATTCACATTCAACTGGACTTGCTTTTGTAATGTTGAATAGGTTTTGCAGCCTATCCAAGCATCTTCTTCAGTTCTATTTTGATATAGATGGCTTCTCCCAGGCCTTGCAAATCAACTGTCCTCTCTGTCCAAATGTGAACCTCAGTATGCTGAGAGAATGTCTTTTTCCTTCATGTGTAGAAAAAGTGTTGAGAACTGACCTGCAGAGTTCCCCCTCCTATTCTGGACTATCCATTTGTTGGGAGGTTTCTTTGTCTCCACAGTTTATGGGTCTTTGTATTTCTCACTACACTGCAATGTATATACTAAGTAACTTTGCTTTTCTCTGGTCTTTTTGGTGGCAGACACGGCATTCTAAATTTGTTTCAGATAATTTGTACAGTATGCTGCAGTGAGACATGGAGACACAGTTTGCTGCATCTTCTTTAAAAAAATAAAAGTTTCAGTTTCCTAATAGGCTTGTCTGATGGTGGATTCCATATGTTACGATGTAACACTTCAGAAACAGAAAAAACAGCGACGACAAAAAAAAAAATCTATGCTAAAAGCACCTGTCTGATATTGCAACTGAAGTGCTAAGTATAAGCCTGGTATGAATAGAATCATTTTAAAGTGTATCTAAATCCAATTACAAAACTGTTATTTATAATCTGTGCATATACCGTATATTTCAGCTTACCAGTCCATGTATTTTTCTTTTTCTCATTTTTTTAAACTTTATTTTCACCTAATAAGCCTGCCAGGAACATATTTCTGTCCCAGAATAACAACCCTCACTCACTGTAATGTATCTTTGAAGGAGCAGCCTTGACACCATAGGACAAATCTACACAACAGCCTCTCCTTCTCCATAACATGGGGGGAATTCTGAAGACCACAGAGATAGCCAGCTGCAATGCAAACTGCTAACAGTCAACAGAGGAAGAGAATGTAGGAATTTATCAGCTCACAAGATTTCTATCAGGTTCAATAGGCGCACCTTTCACTAATCAAATCTTTAAATGGTGCATTTAACAGACCCAGATGGAAAAAATATGGGAAGGTCATTGTTAGAGCTTACTTACTTTAACTGCCTTTTTTGTCATCAAGATTAAGGGTTATATTTGTGGGTAGGTGCAGCGGCAGTGAGAACACAGAATCTGGTTGAAAAAAAATGGAACTTTTCATAAAGAATATACCAAACTACAAACACTCTAGACAGGAGAACACAGCTATGGAAACACTCACAGTTCAATTCAAATCAGAGATACAGTTGGAGAAGATGCGCCAACAGCATCTGTTCAGAGGGCAGACTGCAACCTAGCTGGTCTGGTTCCGAAGGGAAGGCCTCCTTGCATGATGGAGAGTCCCTAATCTGTCCCTTCTAGTCTGGAACCTTTTCCTGCCGCTAATCACATTTCCTGACAGGTGGAGTCTGTTTCCCTACTCTATACACTTTGCAAAAGTGGTCAAAACCTGGGGGCAGGGAATTACAAAAGGTTCCTTTGACCCAGGATGGCCACCAGGGGTCGTCTGGATGCAGTGTAGCCAACCAGAACTCTGCTTCCAAGACCCAGGAAACCATAGAGAAACTTTGTTTCCCTTGACTTCCTCTCCAGCTGTGGTACCACTCAGGTCAAGTGCCACCTACAGTGGAGAATAAAGACTGCACCTGCCATATTTATAATGTTTTCATCCAAGACTTACACACCTTTCACCCAGGATTACTTTTTTACATACTTGACATACTAAACTATTTTTCCAAATTAATCCAATGTGTGTGAATATTGGTAGAGAAACGTTTTATATTTCAATGTTTTTAATAAAGGTTTTCAACAGGACATATCATTTGTTCCACATATGTTGCTGGTACAAATAGAACATAAAACATATAGAAAAACAGAGATAAACATGTCACACTTATAGGGAAAATTATGCAATATACAAATATTGACAACAATTTTGTGATTAGAAAAAACACACCTTGTGAACAAGTCAGACAGCACATTAGCGGGAGCATCCATCAGAAAGCACATGTTAGAAATCCACTGAAACAATCAAAACCTAGCAGAGGTATATGAATAACGAAATGAAGAAATATGATCCTCCTATTCTTAAAGAAAAGAAAGGAAGAAAAAGAAAGAAGAGAAAGAGAGGGAGGCTGTCCCAGTGACCTAGTAGAAAGATCCGTCCACAAGAGAGATGTATTGAATCTAGGATTCCCATCTTTTCTGAAATTTAGTAGTATTATTATGGAGGCTAGAGAAAAGTTTTAAATAGACCCCTAAATATTACGTTATTATAAATTTTATATAAAAAGAACCTCTGCCTGATATTATAAAAAATGTAAATTAAAAAATTAGTAATTAAAGTGGTTCTAAAAGTAGAAGTTTTTTTTTCCTTTAATGCATTCTCTGCAAAAAAAAGTGCAGCTTAACCCCTCCTCCCCCGCCAGTCCCTCGGCTATCTCCCTCCTCATTGGCACAGAGGCAGCAGTGGGAGCCATCAATGCCCTCTGCTGTCAATCACAGCCAATAAGGAGGGAGCAGGGGAGGGGCAAAGTCACTCCTGGGAAGTGAGCCTATAGGAGTGCCCCTATAGCAAAATGAAACAAAGCTATGGAATAACATCATTACAGGATGTCTCAAACTTTCAAACCCATCTCAACACACTGTTTAAATGAGCAACTAAGTGGCACATGAAGTTTAATATAGATAAATGTAAAGTTATGCACTTGGGGGCTAAGAACATGCATGCATTATACATTCTAAGGAGAAAGCAGATGGAGGAGTCAATGGTGGAAAAGGATCTGGGTGTTCTGGTACATCATAGACTTGATAATAGCATGTAATGCCAAGCTGCAGTTTCTAAAGCGAACAAAATAATTTTTTCTTAATAAAAGAGATATAGACTCCAGATAAAAGAGACATTATTTTACTTTTAAAATACAATTACAAATCTTTAGCAACACTTCATCTAGAATATGCAGTTCAATTTTGTGCACCAGTTCACAAACGATATTGGAGAACTTTAGAAAGTGCAGAGGAGGACAACCAAACTGTTAAGAGGGATGGAGGAGCTCAGCTATGAGGAAAGATTAGCTGAACTGAATTTATTTTCTCTTGAGAAGAGGAGATTAAGGGGGGATATGATCAACATGTATAAATACATAACACGTACATGTTGTTAACATGGTGTAGAGTTATTCACTTTCGGGTCATTACAGAGGAAAAGGAGGCACGCTTCACTCCACATCTGGAGGAAAAGAGATTTAACCTCCAAATATGGAAAGGCTTCTTCACAGTAAGAGCTGAGAAAATGTGGAATAAACTCCCTCAAGAACTGGTTCTTGGTAGCTCAGTAGATTATTTTTAAAAAGGCCTGGATGCATTCCTGGATGCAAATGCACATAATATAACTGGATATTAATATTTAGAGGTAATAACTCCAGGGGTAGTTGATCCAGGGAATATCTGATGCCTCCGAGGGATTAGGAAGGAATTTTTCCCCCCACTGGAGTGAATTGGATAATGCTATATTTTTTTCCCTCCTCTGGATCAGCTGTGGGTATAGGTCTGTTTTATATGGCCTTTTTCAATACCTTTTTTGTTGGTTGAACTACATGGACTAGTCTCTTTTTTCAATGTCACTAACTATGTAACTATGTCTGTAATTACTTGGTAAAGACTTTGATCGCTTTTTAAATATAGGCCCTATGTTGGTCTTACGGCAGTGCAGTGGTACTATGCCAGTCATTACAAAAGAGTCCATAAAAATTAGGAACAATGGCTTTGAAATTACTGAGCTCAATTTTTTTTAGGACATGTGGGTGTATTTCATCTGGCCCAGATGGACCAGATCCAAAATGTGACACAATGGGGTTTATTTACTAAATTTGGAGAGTGCAAAATCGGGCTCCCCTTTGCATAGAAAACAATCAGCTTCCAGGTTTTATTGTCAAAATTTAATTGAACAAGCTGAGGTTAGAATTTGATTCTATTTGGTTTTTATGCAGAAGTGGGCCTGATTTTGCACTTTCCAGCTTTAGCAAATAAACTCCCATCCAAGACGTAGTGGGGCAGGTCCAGAGTCAGCATAGTGTGAATTGCTGCCCAATCTGGTACCCTAGAATGCAATTGTTTCAAAGTGCACTGCCCAGCCTTCAGGTCTTGGCAGACTCCTTCAGCACATCTGTGCAGATTTCTTGTGCATGTGCAAACACGACCAAATAACATAACAGCCATATTTTTCAGATGGTCTGGAAAGCCACACATGCACAGGTAAGCTGCATATGCACAGATGTGCTCTATGGAAAATCTAGAGTATCACACAAAAAACAATGTTTTAGCAGGTGCACTGGTCTTCACAGCCCAATGCTGGCTAGTATGTGGAGTTAAAACAGAACTCCAGGCAAAAACTTATTTACATGTCCTTGTTGCTGATTTCCTACCTTCATCCACCTTCTTGTAAACAGAGTAGTTGCTCTAATACAGCCTGAAGATTTTCAAATCAGACCGTTAATTCCCAGGGGTTTCCTGTTTGTAGACAGGTGGCTGCTATTCCTCCTATCCCCCAAGTCATTGGTCTTAGCTCTTCCCATCTGTAGTCCTATCTACAGGAAGCAGAGATGTACTTCTGTCCTGGCTTGCTGTAGTGGGAAGAAAAGGACTCGGAGACTTCCAGTCTGTACAGCCCATGGAGGTATGACTCTGAAAATTACAGCGTTCCTGGGCCACTCTGAAAGGCTGCACTGCCTGTAGGAGGAGGATCCAGATGGGACACAGGAGGACTGTTCACAGACTCAGCACTCCTCTCACAGCCATATAAAACAGTTCTGCAGCAGTTGGTGAAACTTGCAAGAGTAGGGAGAAAGCCAACTGTCAAAACTGAGCAGTGATGTTGGGGGTGGGCAGGAGCATACCGGCTGTCAAATGCCAGTCAATGGAATGGGGACTGGGCAGGCCACTATGCTTCTGGGGCCCTGCCAGTTTTCTTCAACTGTCCAATCATTGGCTGGCCTTTGAAAGCTGCTCCGGTCCTGCCCACCAGGAGGCATCCAGCTGCAGGGAGAATGCAGAGCATTGCTTGCTGTATATGCCACCTGCTGCCCCTCTCACCCAGTCTGCCATGTGTTTCTAGCAGCCATTGGTTGCTGCGATAGCTGGCTCCACCACCTAGCTCCACCCCTGGCTTGGCTACCGCTTCTTTGTTCTCTGCCACAGCAGTGCCCAGCACTATCTCAGCAGTATATGGTGTGTCCTCCTGTCACACTGCTTCTACCCTCCCTTGTCACACTGCCCTCTCCACCTATCACACTGCCCCCTCTCCTGTCACACCACCCCCCCACCTGTTACATTGTTCCCCCTCCTGTCACATTGCCCCCGCCCCTCCTATCACACATCCCCCCTGTCATAATGCCTCTCCCTCCTGTCACACTGTCCCCCTCCTGTCACATTGCAAGGGGTGTACTAATGGGTGATTTTTTTGCCTATCATAGAATTTTTCTTCAACTTGTGTTTAACAATAAAATGAAACACAGGTCACTGCAGCTTTCTAGACATCCACTGGGTAGCAGGATCAATATAGCAAAAACAACAATAAGATGAGAACACCAGACCGCCCTAGTGTAACACAGTTTATTATAAAATATATGTTAAATACTTTTTCCAATGTACACACATGAATTAGTGAAATTACTGGGCACATCAGGATGTTAATTGACCCCCTTGCCACGATCCCCACGATCACTGTCAGGTAACAGAGACTTGGGGGGGGGGGGGGACGTGGTCAGCACAGCATGTAATCGAACGTGTTCTTGAGCAGCTCCGCCAGCATCCTGCTAAATATCCTGATGACACCACTATTCTGGCACCTACACATTTGTGAGTTACCTTCCCGGTTTCCTCTTGGTCCCGTCCACCTTCTGATGAACCTACCTACCTGACCCTGATGTCCAGGAGAGCATAAGCAGCCTGGCTGGCCCCTGACCCTCTCATCAAAGATGGCGATCTCTTGCTGTGCTTTGCAAAGGAGGCTGCTCAGCGACTCTTTGCACGGACACCTGTAAAGGAGCTTCCCTCCTTCGCCATGTTGACTCCTGCTACTACGGGGCCAGGGGCATCAGATGGGGACTTGGATTCCCCTCTTCCTTAGCTGGGGGACCCGGTGGGCGACTGCCTCATGAACGAGGCCTCCTCTTCTATACACCCGCGGCCTAATCTGCATTCTACTCCTCCAAGCCCTGAGCCTACTCTCAGAGATATCCTCCCTGCTGCCACTGTGTGTAATGCTTCTATAGCAGATTTGACAGGAGAAGTTAAAAGTATGAAAATGGAAATATCTTTAGTTCGCCCGGATATGCAAAAAATCCGTGAGTGAACCTCTGCGTTGGAAGGGTGGGTAAGCACTATAGAGGACAAGTGGCCACTGTTGCAGAGAGATTTCCTTTCAATCTGCATCCTCTACTCAGCCAGATTGGAGGATCTGGAAACCCTCCAAGGCCCTTCCTGTTTCACCTACTTAATTACAGAGACAGAGATACCGTCCTGAATACGGCTAGAGCTACAGTGAATCTCACTGTGAATAGCGCCCGGGTATCTTTGTTTCCAGATTTTTTGGCTGAAGTACAGCGACAACGGGTGAAATATCTGGATATGAAAATGAGACTGCAAGCTGTTGGTGTGCCATATTTTATACTCTGCCCAGCTAAGCTGAAGATCATAGTCAATGGCACTTCTCAGTTCTTCGATAATTCGTCGGCTGCGCTGAACTGGCTTGATAGAGAGGAACACAATCTGGCTCAACGTTCACCTCTTCCATCGATGGGTGTCCTTATACTCCTTCGAATTTTTTATAAAGATATCCTATTTTTTATACTCCAAGATGGAACTACTTCTGACCCCTACTCCTTTTTTTTTTGTATTGGCATTGCTGCTATATGGGAAGTTTGCCACTGGGTGACACTCGCCTTTTTGACAAACGTTCCATTCTTTCACGAATTGGAAGCAGACCTAAGCGGCTACATTTGTCCACCCCATTCCGCAGTCCTGCGTGGACCCACTTGTTCCTTTACTATGAGGAATTTTGTGCCTTATTGAACCTTGTTAGTTCGCTTGTTTCTACCTTTTGTGTTTTTTAATGTTTTTTATTTCCAGGTGGGACTCTCATGTATATCTGAGTCATTTGCTGAGGGCCTTCTTTATATCCTCAAGTTGATGGGCCTATACTGTATCTCTTCTGATGCTATAATGAGATGGTATTGTGCACTTATGTTATAGTATATAGTACCGCCTCTACTAATATTGATCAATATCCTGTATAAAGGGGAAGCCTTGATACTCCCCGGGTCATTATTTACTTGTTTCCTGAAAGACACGACCTCTAAAAGTCTACTATTTTTAACCTGGAACATAAGGGGCCTAAAGGATAAGGTCAAAAAGGGGGCTATGTTTAATCACTGCACTCGTTTGCAGCCATCTATGATATGTTTGCAGGAGACTCGTTTGCAAGCCAGTTCCGTTTACCTGTTGCGTTCTCATAAATTTCCTACCCAATTTCATTCTACGTATTCTTTCACCTGCGGGGTGAGTGTCCTGATATCCAAAACAATTTCATTTGTGTGCCTGAAGCAACAGATTGACGAAATGGGTTGATATGTATTTTTGGTACGCAAACTGAATGGTTTCTTGTGTATTGTTGCTGCTGTCTATGTCCCTCCACTGTTCTCTTCAGAACCCTTGAAAAAACTGGCTCAATTCATGGCCCCACACCAGGATGTTCCGGTCCTGGCCTTGGGGTATTTCAATAATTTTTTGCATCCTGCCCTGGATAAACTGCCCCTTACTTCATGGACTACTGCTTGTGCAGCTAAATGCACCCCTTTTGCTGTGCTTCTTAATGAATTAGGGTTGCGGGATGTGTGGAGGGAGAAGCATGCAGATCTTTAATGTTATTCCTGTTTTTTCTCTTCTCATGGTGGTTTGTCCTGAATAGATTTGGGGTTAGGTAACACTGCCCTAATGCCTTATGTAGAGGATTCAGCCTACGAACCTAGACTCCTTTCGGACCATTCCCCGTTCTAGGTGCGATTGTCAATTTCCGTGCATTCTACAAGATCTCTCTGGCGTCTCAATCCATTCTGGCTGACTCTCTTTCCTGCTCCTGACCCTCTTCTCGGAGCTTTGACTGACTTCCTCTCTTTTCACATTGGTTTTGCATCTGCAGTCATCCTATGGGACACGCTCAAAGCTTATCTGCATGGGTTACTTATCTGGGAAATTACCATTATTAAGAGTAGTTCTCGGAAATGGAAGGAGGAGGTCTGTGCAGAGGTCTAGTATAAGGAGGTAGAGCTGGTGGCCAATCCTAATCCTACCACTCAGCAACAATGGGTAGAAGCTCAGTCATTATATAATAGGGTGGTTTTGTCCGCCGCAGAGAAGAGGCGCTACATTCTTCACAAAATTATTTTGAGGAGGGGAAGAATACAGGTCATCTTTTAGCTCTGGTGGCAAGGGCCCAAAGGGACACCTCTACTATTAATGCTATTACTTCTCATGCTGGAGAGGTGGATATGTCTACACCTGAGGTCATTGACACTTTTCACCATTTTTATACCACGTTGTATGAATCTAATACTGTTTCCTCTCCAGAAATTTTAGGGAATTTTTAGATAGTTGTCCTTTTCCTCAATTATCTGACTCTGAGGTGGCAGATTTTAATTCCCCTATAACTATTGAGGAGCTTGTGGAGGCTCTAGCTGATGCCCCTACTAATAAATCCCTGGCCCGATGGGCTCCCAGCTGAAATACATGGTAGATATGGAGAAGTCCTTCTTTCCTCTTTGCATGGACCATTGCAGGTGGCATATGACACTGGGGATCTCCCGGACTCTATGACAGAGGCTTTTATTGCAGTGATTCCGAAACCTGGGAAGGACAAGCTACACGCTGACTCTTATCGCCCCATATCTTTGCTAAATACAGATGTTAAACTTCTGGCTAGGTCTCTTGCTACCAGACTTTCTCGGGTAATCGGTAAACTGATACATCTGGACCAATCAGGATTTATCCCTTCTAGATCAACTGCCAAAAACATTAGGCAATTGTTTCTTAATTTTCAGATACCTGTGGATAATCTGGGAGGTAGGGCCATCCTTTCCTTGGATGCAGCCAAGGCTTTTGATAGACTGTGGGAAGCGTTAACCTTATAAAAATTATATGGGCTCCTCAACTTCTGTACATATTTCATAACTCTCCTATGTGTATTTCACAGAAGTGGTTCAAGAGGGTAGATTACCAATTTAGGGCCCTTATTTGGAGAAGGGGGACAGCTCGGATAAGTTTGCATACCCTACAGTATGGTAAAGTTGGGGGGGTTAGCAGTTCCACATCCTAAATGGTATTTTCTTGCCACCCAGTTCCAACAACTTGCGTGATGGGGTCGACAGGACAATCTTGATCCGATTGCCAGATTGATAACTGTCCCCAATCCAGATTTACTCCCTGTTTCTCATTTGGACATGGATCTCCCGGCTCTCCCCTCCTCAAGTCCCACTGCTGTTCTCCTGCTGAAGGTCTGGGAAGCCTTTAAGGTAGGGTTATATTGGGTTTCACAAATTTCATCCCTATTTGGCATAATCCTAGATACTCAGAAATAAATAAATTAGAGGGTTTCTCTGAATGGAAAAGTAGAGGTATACTTTATCTTAGTCAATTATATTCCGATGTCCATTTTAAGTCATATGATCAGCTGAGTCAGAAGTTCTCATTGCCTCATAAATATTTCTATAAATATCTTCAACTTAGACATACTATACACGCTCAGAAGCAAACTTCATCCCTCATCAGATCCAAGTCTAGGCTGCTTACTGAGGTATTACAGGCTTCTTTGCACAATGGTTTAATATCCCGTATTTACAAGGTATTACTCTCCTCTACCCAGGACCATGCGAGTTTGAAATCTAGGGCCCAGTGGGTTACGGATCTGGGGGAGATAGGGGGTGATCATTGGGATTTAGCATTGGAGTCGGTACTGTCTGCTTCACACAAGTTATCCCAACTATTTATCCTTCACAGGGCATACCGAACACTGGTTAGATTGTTTAAATGGGGCAGGAGAGATACACCTTTGTGCCCAAAGTGTATGGCACACAGAGGGGATTTTATTCGCATGATTTGGAGATACCCAAAATTAGGAAGATATTGGGAGGATGTTCTGGGGGTTGGGTCTTCCATCTCCCAGACTCCTGTCCCTTCAAATCCATTAGTGTGCCTATTGGGAGCATTGGACCCTGAGCTGTACTCTCCAGGTATCTATATCATGATCACTCATCTCCTGTGTTTCGCAAGAAAACTAATTGCTAGATATTGGCTGTCTAGTACAATACCTTCTAAGAAATGCTGGGTGGAATATGTTAATTCTCTCCTTTTTACGAGAACAAATTACCTATCGTCACTGTAATGCCCCACGTAAATTTGAGCTAATCTGGCAGAACTGGTTAGATATGCCCAGCTTGGCACCTCCAAGATTGCTAATGAACAGACTTTTACAAATCTGATACATTACGGCTAGTTGACTGTTAAAATGTAATTGATGGCCCAACTGCAATTGTTATTATCGTTCCTGTTGTGTGTTTTGCTTTTTTTTTTTCTCTTTTTTTTTCTTTTTATTTATTTTTCTTCTTCTCTGACTTTTGTTTCCTCTACTCAACCTTTACATACTCTGGGAAAAAAAAACATTTTTACTGATGTGATTTTAAAACTCTGCAACAAAGAGCTATAAGGATGTAATCCTATTGTATATGCTGTATATGAACAATGCACATTTTTCTTGTACCCATTTGTATAATTGTCTACTGCCCTGCTCTTTGCTCGTGTATTTCCTTTATTTTTCAATTAAAAAAAAAAACAGTTTGGATTGAAAAAAAAAAACAGACTCAATGGCTCTGGAAGACAGCCTCAGTTCACCCATCCCTGTGAAGCCATCGCCAGTCCACACAGTGCACGGGACCTACTGCACATGCTCCTGGTTCAGCCGGCGCCATGCACGGAGAGCGATGAAAACCACCGGAAAGGGGGGGAGGAGAGGAGGGGATGTACAGGATGGTTGCTATGATGATGCATATTGAAGGAGTGGCCTCCTTTATCAAGTCACACCCACCATTGCTAAACACCTCCACTCTAATTCATCCCAAAGGTGTTCTCTTGGGTTACAGGCCAGTCATGTTCCTCCTCCCATCCTCCATCCTCCAGCTCATCCATGCCTTTATGGACCTTGCCTTGGGCACTGGTGCGCAGTCATGTTGGAACAGGAAGGGGCCATCCCCAAACTGTCCCCTCAAAGTTGGAAGCATGAATTGTCTGAAATGTCTTGGTATACTGAGTCCTTAAGAGTTCCCTTCACTGGAACTAAGGGTCCAAGCCCAACCCCTGAAAAACAACCCCACACCATAATCCTCCCTCCACCAAACTTTACACTTGGCACAATGCAGTCAGGTAAGTCCCGTTTCCTGGCAACCTCCAACCACATCCATTGGATTGTCAGACAGAGAAGTCTGAAGGCTATGCAAAGTTTGAAGGTCTTTAGCTTTTGACTCTGTAGACAGTTGGCGACTTCTGCGAACTGTGCGCTTCGGCATGCGCTGACCCCACTCTGTCATTTTATGTGGCCTACTATTTTGTGGATGAGTTGCTGTTGTTTCCAGTTGCTTCCACTTTCTTATAATACCACAAACAGTTGACCCTGGAATATTTAGTAGCAAGGACAGATGGGCTTATTGCAGAGGTGGCAACTAGAGATGAGCGAATCGAACTTGGCGAAGTGGAATTCGTTTCGAAGATTAGGAAAAATTCGGATGCGCGAATCGAAATTTTCCAAAAAATGGCGGCGACATGTGTGGCGACGGAGCGGGGATCTCTGGGAAGGCGCGCAGACAAGGCGCGCTGACCCATAATGCATTCATTCATGACATGTGATCGCATTAGCCAATCAGCAGCCAGCCAGCCAGCACTGTGTAATGGTCGAGCTATAAATTGCGGCCATCTTAGAATTCTCCATTAGCCTCCGGTCATTCAAGAGAGACAGACCTCTCTGTATTAGGGACAGAGTTAGGGCCAAAGAGACTTTAGGGCCACAGAATCGTTACTTAGGGACACAGAATTGTTACTCAAGGACACAGAATTGTTACTCAGGGACACAGAACTGTAACTCAGGGACACAGAATTGTTACTCAGGGACAGACACAGAATTGTTACTGAGGGACACAGAATTGTTACTGAGGGACACAGAATTGTTACTGAGGGACACAGAATTGTTACTCAGGGACACAGAACTGTTACTCAGAGACACAGAATTGTTACTCAGGGACACAGAACTGTTACTCAGGGACACAGAATTGTTACTGAGGGACACAGAATTGTTACTGAGGGACACAGAATTGTTACTCAGGGACACAGAATTGTTACTCAGGGACACAGAATTGTTACTCAGGGACAGACACAGAATTGTTACTGAGGGACACAGAATTGTTACCGAGGGACACAGAATTGTTACTGAGGGACACAGAATTGTTACTCAGGGACAGACACAGAATTGTTATTGAGGGACACAGAATTGTTACTGAGGGACACAGAATTGTTACTGAGGGACACAGAATTGTTACTGAGGGACACAGAATTGTTACTCAGGGACACAGAACTGTTACTCAGGGACACAGAATTGTTACTCAGGGACACAGAACTGTTACTCAGGGACACAGAATTGTTACTCAGGGACAGACACAGAATTGTTACTGAGGGACACAGAATTGTTACTGAGGGACACAGAATTGTTACTCAGGGACAGACACAGAATTGTTACTGAGGGACACAGAATTGTTACTGAGGGACACAGAATTGTTACTCAGGGACACAGAATTGTTACTCAGGGACACAGAACTGTTACTCAGGGACACAGAATTGTTACTCAGGGACAGACACAGAATTGTTACTGAGGGACACAGAATTGTTACTGAGGGACACAGAATTGTTACTCAGGGACAGACACAGAATTGTTACTCAGGGACACAGAATTGTTACTGAGGGACACAGAATTGTTACTCAGGGACACAGAATTGTTACTCAGGGACACAGAACTGTTACTCAGGGACACAGAATTGATACTCAGGGACACAGAACTGTTACTCAGGGACACAGAATTGTTACTCAGGGACAGACACAGAATTGTTACTGAGGGACACAGAATTGTTACTGAGGGACACAGAATTGTTACTGAGGGACACAGAATTGTTACTCAGGGACAGACACAGAATTGTTACTGAGGGACACAGAATTGTTACTGAGGGACACAGAATTGTTACTCAGGGACACAGAACTGTTACTCAGGGACACAGAATTGTTACTCAGGGACACACAACTGTTACTCAGGGACACAGAATTGTTACTCAGGGACAGACACAGAATTGTTACTGAGGGACACAGAATTGTTACTGAGGGACACAGAATTGTTACTGAGGGACACAGAATTGTTACTCAGGGACAGACACAGAATTGTTACTGAGGGACACAGAATTGTTACTGAGGGACACAGAATTGTTACTCAGGGACACAGAATTGTTACTCAGGGACACAGAACTGTTACTCAGGGACACAGAATTGTTACTCAGGGACACAGAACTGTTACTCAGGGACACAGAATTGTTACTCAGGGACAGACACAGAATTGTTACTGAGGGACACAGAATTGTTACTGAGGGACACAGAATTGTTACTCAGGGACAGACACAGAATTGTTACTGAGGGACACAGAATTGTTACTGAGGGACACAGAATTGTTACTCAGGGACACAGAACTGTTACTCAGGGACACAGAATTGTTACTCAGGGACACAGAACTGTTACTCAGGGACACAGAACTGTTACTCAGGGACATACACAGAATTGTTACTGAGGGACACAGAATTGTTACTGAGGGACACAGAATTGTTACTCAGGGACACAGAACTGTTACTCAGGGACACATAATTGTTACTCAGGGACACAGAACTGTTACTCAGGGACACAGAACTGTTACTCAGGGACAGACACAGAATTGTTACTGAGGGACACAGAATTGTTACTGAGGGACACAGAATTGTTACTGAGGGACACAGAATTGTTACTCAGGGACACAGAATTGTTACTCAGGGACACAGAACTGTTACTCAGGGACACAGAACTGTTACTCAGGGACATACACAGAATTGTTACTGAGGGACACAGAATTGTTACTGAGGGACACAGAATTGTTACTCAGGGACACAGAACTGTTACTCAGGGACACAGAATTGTTACTCAGGGACACAGAACTGTTACTCAGGGACACAGACTTGTTACTCAGGGACAGACACAGAATTGTTACTGAGGGACACAGAATTGTTACTGAGGGACGCAGAATTGTTATTGAGGGACACAGAATTGTTACTCAGGGACAGACACAGAATTGTTACTGAGGGACACAGAATTGTTACTGAGGGACACAGAATTGTTACTCAGGGACACAGAATTGTTACTCAGGGACACAGAATCGTTACTCAGGGTCACAGAATTGTTACTCAGGGACACAGAACTGTTAATCAGGGACACAGAATTGTTACTCAGGGACACAGAACTGTTACTCAGGGACACAGAATTGTTACTCAGGGACAGACACAGAATTGTTACTGAGGGACACAGAATTGTTACTGAGGGACACAGAATTGTTACTCAGGGACAGACACAGAATTGTTACTGAGGGACACAGAATTGTTACTGAGGGACACAGAATTGTTACTCAGGGACACATAATTGTTACTCAGGGACACAGAACTGTTACTCAGGGACACAGAATTGTTACTCAGGGACACAGAATTGTTACTCAGGGACAGACACAGAATTGTTACTGAGGGACACAGAATTGTTACTGAGGGACACAGAATTGTTACTCAGGGACAGACACAGAATTGTTACTGAGGGACACAGAATTGTTACTGAGGGACACAGAATTGTTACTCAGGGACACAGAATTGTTACTCAGGGACAGACAGAGAATTGTTACTGAGGGACACAGAATTGTTACTGAGGGACACAGAATTGTTACTGAGGGACACAGAATTGTTACTCAGGGACAGACACAGAATTGTTACTGAGGGACACAGAATTGTTACTCAGGGACAGACACAGAATTGTTACTCAGGGACACAGAATCGTTACTCAGGGACACAGAATCGTTGAATTAAAGAGTATGTCAGACAACACGCAGAGGAGTGGCAGAGGAGGCAATGTTTCAGGAGCGAGCAGACGTGGCAGCAGAGGAAGGGGTCGAGGCAGCACTAGTCGCAGCCAGAGGCCAGTGCTCCCGGTGTCATCCAGCGGTCGTGTCTCCACCGACAACCCTGCCGTCATCGATTGGTTGGCTCGGTCGTCTTCCTCTTCGCAGGTCACCTCTGACACCTACAGCCAACGGTCGGTGGGTACGTCAGACACAACCGTTAGTTGGCATGGCCCGGGAGCAAGCCCACTGAAATCACGTGTCCTCTACCTGCCCCTGTCCTTTGGTGTTCCCTCACCAAGCGAAGTATCGCATGCTGTGGGCTCAGCCCCACTGTACAGTGAGGAAGAGCTAACAGAGGGCGGTCAGGAATGGGGGGAGACATCCGCCTCTTCAGCAGCCAGGCGAAGAAGTACTGGCGAAGAGAGTGGCTCGGTAGCCGGTCTAGAGACAGGTCTGTCTCCTGACCCACACGCAGCCGAGGGGGCTAGTAGTGAGGCGGAGACCCTAATTGATGATGATGAGGCTGATCGCACTTGTTAGCCTCGTCGTCATCAGGCTATTTCTTCCGCATCATCAGGAGAAGAGGGTGCCAGCTTGGCAGCGAGCAAAACAGTCGGTGGGTTGCCCAGGAGGCAGCAGGGTCGCAGCAGTGTCAGTGGAGGCAAACGGCCACGGAGTAGAGCACCAGCTCCACTGCAGCTTACCACCACGGCCAGTAGTGGTGCCGGTGTGCACGGAGGAAGTAGCAGTCAGCCAGTGAGGAGTAGCGGGGGCAAAGTTTCCTACTCGGCGGTGTGGCAATTTTTCGTCAAGCCGCCCGAGGAAGTAAACGTAGCCGTATGTCGACTATGTGGCCAGAAAGTCAAGCGTGGCCAGGGGGCCCATGTCTCCATCGCCACACTCTGCCATGTGCCACTTTCAGGTCTCCTCACACTGCTGGTGTGTTCCATTTTGTCATAGGGTGCTGGCAGATTACGGGCCTCCCATTGCTGCTGCCAGGCCCGTAATCTGTCATGGGCCCATGTACCGCCTCCTCATGCTGCTGCCAGGTCCAGAGTGTGTCATGGGTCCCTGTACGGCCTCCCATTGCTGCTGTCTCCATCGCCACACTCTGCCATGTGCCACTTTCAGGTCTCCTCACACTGCTGGCGGGTTCCATTTTGTCATAGGGTGCTGGCAGATTACGGGCCTCCCATTGCTGCTGCCAGGCCCGTAATCTGTCATGGGCCCCTGTACCGCCTCCTCATGCTGCTGCCAGGCCCGTAATCTGTCATGGGTCCCTGTACGGCCTCCCATTGCTGCTGTCTCCAACGTCACACTCTGCCATGTGCCACTTTCAGGTCTCCTCACACTGCTGGTGGGTTCCATTTTGTCATAGTGTGCTGGCAGATTACGGGCCTCCCATTGCTGCTGCCAGGCCCGTAATCTGTCATGGGCCCCTGTACCGCCTCCTCATGCTGCTGCCAGGCCCGTAATCTGTCATGGGTCCCTGTACGGCCTCCCATTGCTGCTGTCTCCATCGCCACACTCTGCCATGTGCCACTTTCAGGTCTCCTCACACTGCTGGTGGGTTCGATTTTGTCATAGGGTGCTGGCAGATTACGGGCCTCCCATTGCTGCTGCCAGGCCCGTAATCTGCCATGGGCCCCTGTACCGCCTCCTCATGCTGCTGCCAGGCTTGTAATCTGTCATGGGTCCCTGTACGGCCTCCTCATGCTGCTGCCAGGTCCAGAGTGTGTCATGGGTCCCTGTACGGCCTCCCATTGCTGCTGTCTCCATCGCCACACTCTGCCATGTGCCACTTTCAGGTCTCCTCACACTGCTGGTGGGTTCCATTTTGTCAAAGGGTGCTGGCAGATTACGGGCCTCCCATTGCTGCTGCCAGGATCGTAATCTGCCATGGGCCCCTGTACCGCCTCCTCATGCTGCTGCCAGGCCCGTAATCTGTCATGGGTCCCTGTACGGCCTCCCATTGCTGCTGTCTCCATCGCCACACTCTGCCATGTGCCACTTTCAGGTCTCCTCACACTGCTGGTGGGTTCCATTTTGTCATAGGGTGCTGGCAGATTACGGGCCTCCCATTGCTGCTGCTAGGCCCGTAATCTGCCATGGGCCCCTGTACCGCCTCCTCATGCTGCTGCCAGGTCCAGAGTGTGTCATGGGTCCCTGTGCGGCCTCCTATTGCTGCTGTCTCCATCGCCACACTCTGCCATGTGCCACTTTCAGGTCTCCTCACACTGCTGGTGGGTTCCATTTTGTCATAGGGTGCTGGCAGATTACGGGCCTCCCATTGCTGCTGCCAGGCCCGTAATCTGTCATGGGCCCCTGTACCGCCTCCTCATGCTGCTGCCAGGCCCGTAATCTGTCATGGGTCCCTGTACGGCCTCCCATTGCTGCTGTCTCCATCGCCACACTCTGCCATGTGCCACTTTCAGCTCTCCTCACACTGCTGGTGGGTTCCATTTTGTCATAGGGTGCTGGCAGATTACGGGCCTCCCATTGCTGCTGCCAGGCCCGTAATCTGCCATGGGCCCCTGTACCGCCTCCTCATGCTGCTGCCAGGCTTGTAATCTGTCATGGGTCCCTGTACGGTCTCCTCATGCTGCTGCCAGGTCCAGAGTGTGTCATGGGTCCCTGTACGGCCTCCCATTGCTGCTGTCTCCATCGCCACACTCTGCCATGTGCCACTTTCAGGTCTCCTCACACTGCTGGTGGGTTCCATTTTGTCATAGGGTGCTGGCAGATTACGGGCCTCCCAATGCTGCTGCCAGGCCCGTAATCTGCCATGGGCTCCCGTACCGACTCCTCATGCTGTGACGTTGCAACAAGGTGGAATTCAACCCTACATATGTTAGACCGCCTTTACGAATAACGAAAGGCCATCACCGATTTCCTGATGTTACAAGCGGATAAAGGTACTCCCCTGTGTAACTTAGATGTCATCCATTGGCAGCTCATGCGTGACACCTGCCGCTTGTTCAGGCCCTTTGAGGAGGCCACGCTATTCGTGAGTCGGCAGGACTATGGGATGAACGACGTCATTCCTCTGTTGCACGTCCTGGAACAAATGCTGTTAACAATGGCTGGTCAGGGTGCGGTAGACGTGGCGCACAGATCTCAACGCCACATGACCCCTGTGGGGGCAGGACAGGAAGAAGAGGAGGAGGTAGAGGAGGACATTGGTGCTCAGGAATTATTGAGTGAAATGGGTGGTTTTTCCACTCAGCGGACAGGAGTGGAGGAGCAGGAGCAACTGGTAGAGGAGGAGGAGGAGACAGAGGACCCAGACGCACCGTGGCAGTATGCTGTGGAGATGGAGGCAGGGAGTCCCTCGCATTCCTTGGCACAAATGGCCCATAGCATGCTCGGTTGCTTGCGTAGCGACAGCCGAATAATAACCATCAGACAGAGGGATGACTTTTGGCTGTCCACCTTGTTGGACCCTCGCTACCGTTCAAAAATGGTGGCCTTTTTCACACCTGCTGAGAGGGAGGCCAAAATAACGTACTATAAAAACCACCTATGTAGTCAGTTGGTCTCTGCCTTTCTGCGCCAACGTCCATCCTCAGACACTGTGGGCCCTGTGCGCTCGCGTTCCGCTGCCATGGCAGCAGGGGAGGGGTGGGGTGGTAGGAGCAGTGGCAGCTCCACCAGCAGCGGCTGCCTCAGTCTGCAGTCGATGATGAGTAGCTTTCTTCACCAGCGCAGTGAGGAAACTACTAACCAGCTGCAGCAGCAGCATCAGGTGGACCTGGAGCAGGACCTCAAACAACAGGCTTGGACCTACTTGGACAGCACCCTGCCAACCGAGGTAGACAATCCCCTTGACTACTGGGCAACAAAACTTGACCTTTGGCCCCAACTAGCTGAATTTGCCCTTGAAAGGCTGTCATGCCCGGCCAGTAGCGTGGCATCGGAGTGCGTGTTTAGTGCGGCAGGAGGTATTGTAACTCCGCGGAGGACACGACTGTCCACCCAAAGTGTGGAGAGACTCACGTTTGTGAAAATGAATCAGGCGTGGATTAGTCTGGATTTCAAACCACCAGTTCCTGACACAACTGACTAAATGCGCCATGAATCATGCCCCAAACATGTTATTATTTTTAACATAGGCCTCTGTATGGCCTTCAATTTAAGCTGCTTACGCTTCGCCACTCTGCCATGGGCCCCTGTACCGCCTCCTCTTGCTGCTGCCAGGTCCAGAGTGTCTCATGGGTCCCTGTACGGCCTCCCATTGCTGCTGTCTCCATCGCCACACTCTGCCATGCGCCACTTTCAGGTCTCCTCACACATCTGGTGTGTTCCATTTTGTCATAGGGTGCTGGCAGATTACGGGCCTCCCATTGCTGCTGCCAGGCCCGTAATCTGCCATGGGCTCCCGTACCGCCTCCTCATGCTGCTGCCAGGTCCAGAGTGTCTCATGGGTCCCTGTATGGACTCCCATTGCTGCTGTCTCCATCGCCACACTCTGCCATGTGCCACTTTCAGGTCTCCTCACACTGCTGGTGGGCTCCATTTTGTCATAGGGTGCTGGCAGATTACGGGCCTCCCATTGCTGCTGCCAGGCCCGTAATCTGCCATGGGCCCCCGTACCGACTCCTCATGCTGCTGCCAGGCCCGTAATCTGTCATGGGCCCCTGTACCACCTCCTCATGCTGCTGCCAGGTCCAGAGTGTCTCATGGGTCCCTGTACGGCCTCCCATTGCTGCTGTCTCCATCGCCACACTCTGCCATGTGCCACTTTCAGGTCTCCTCACACTGCTGGTGGGTTCCATTTTGTCATAGGGTGCTGGCAGATTACGGGCCTCCCATTGCTGCTGCCAGGCCCGTAATCTGCCATGGGCCCCCGTACCGACTCCTCATGCTGCTGCCAGGCCCGTAATCTGTCATGGGCCCCTGTACCACCTCCTCATGCTGCTGCCAGGTCCAGAGTGTCTCATGGGTCCCTGTACGGCCCCCCTTTGCTGCTGTCTCCATCGCCACACTCTGCCATGTGCCACTTTCAGGTCTCCTCACACTGCTGGTGGGTTCCATTTTGTCATAGGGTGCTGGCAGATTACGGGCCTCCCATTGCTGCTGCCAGGCCCGTAATCTGCCATGGGCCCCCGTACCGACTCCTCATGCTGCTGCCAGGCCCGTAATCTGTCATGGGCCCCTGTACCGCCTCCTCATGCTGCTGCCAGGTCCAGAGTGTCTCATGGGTCCCTGTACGGCCTCCCATTGCTGCTGTCTCCATCGCCACACTCTGCCATGTGCCACTTTCAGGTCTCCTCACACTGCTGGTGGGTTCCATTTTGTCATAGGGTGCTGTATGGCCTCCCATTGCTGCTGCCTCCACCGCCACACTGTGGCTCCACACTCTGGTTTTGGCCCCGTGACTGCCCAAATGAGTGAAGTGTGCGGTGATTCTAAGATCGACGGCACTCATCTGCATGTCATACTGACTGACAGTATTATTTCTCTTCCCCAGCAGACTCCAAGGGCATTTAAATTAAGGGTACAGTGTTCTGCACTAATATAAAGGCTCTCTGAAGCCTAGAAACACCCTTTTTATAAGTTAATTTTGCAGCGAATATATTCGCCTCGAATCGAATTTATTCCTCGAATTCGCCGAATCAGCCGAATCGAATTTTTGAATACTTCGCTCATCTCTAGTGGCAACCTATCATGGTACCACGCTTGAATTCAGTAAGCTCCTGATAGTGACCCATTCTTTCACAAATGTTGGTAGAAAATATATAAAGGGACTCTTCCATTTGCTGAACTAACAATGACCAATCTAGCCTGTATATCACACCATTATACTATCTGCCAGAACACCTCAGTGGTTTAAGCATTCTATGGATTTATGAAAAGAAGGGAGAGGGGTGAATAAATTTAATGCAGATATGCTATACTACAGACATTGATAATAATTAGTTAATTTGTCTATTTAACTATTTAGTGTTCTGGTGCTAATGATATCAACAGTTTGGATATCTTGTAAATCAAATGGACAAGGGGGAACTCTAGAACTGTTTGAATGGTTTTTGTAGATTAAATACCCCCTATGGATTATAATGTGAATACAATTGCCAATTTATATTAAATTGCAATAAGTATGATTAGTTATTTTATCTATAAATAATATACATAAAGGTAAAGGCAATTAACTGACAGGGAGCCTCCTAACAAAAGCAACCCCCCCCCCCCTCCTCAGAAGAATGAGGAACCACCATCATGAAATGTACCTGATGTATTGATAGCCTTATATTAGGGTATCGATCTCCAGTTCATTCAGTCCTTCAGGGGACAAAGTATTTAAAGTGAATATCCAAAAAGTCTCATGAAGACATAATCTGGAGAATCTTTTCCCTTCAGGTAAAGTTATCAGGATAGCCTCAATGCCAAATAGCTGTAATCCTTGTATACTTCCTCCATGAACCAGGAAGAAATGTCAGGGAACACTATGCTTGCCACTCTTGTGCTCAATAAGGCACTGGTGTTCTCCGAATCTTTTGCACACAGTTCTCCCCACATATAGGGGCTAGATTGGTCATTGTTAGTTCAGCAAATGGAAGTGTCCTTTTTTATATATATACACACAGCGGGTAAAATAGGTATTGAACACGTCACCACTTTTCTCAGTAAATATATTTATAAAGGTGCTATTGACATTACATTTTCACCACATGTCGGTAACAATCCATGCAATCCATACATACAAAGAAATCAAAACAAATACATTCAGAAATTAAGTTATGTGTAATAAAATGGAATGACACAGGGAAAAAATATTGGACACATGAAAGAAAAGGAGGTGCAAAAAGGCATGGAAAGCCAAGACACCAGCTGAAATCTATCAGTAATGAGAAAGCAAGCCTGCCCCTTGTCAGTGCAAATTAGAATCAGCTGGTTCAGTCTCAACTGATGGCCTATAAAAAGCTGTTTCATTACACAAGAAACATCTCATGATGGGTAAAAAGCAAAGAGCTCTCTCAAGACCTTCACAACCTTATTGTTGCAAAATATACTTACGGCATTGGTTACGGAAGGATTTCTAAGCTTCTGAATGATCCAGTGAGCACTATTGGGGCCATAATCAGGAAGTGGAAGAACATAATTTCACCATAAATGGCCACGACCAGGTGCTCCTTGAAAATTTTCTGACAGAGGAGTGAAAAGAATTAACAAAAGAGTTGTCCAAGAGCCAAGGACATTTGTGGAGAGCTTCAGAAAGACCTGGAATTAGCAGGTACAATTGTTTTAAAGAAAACAATAGGTAATGCACGCAACCTCCTTGGCCTGTATGCACTCTTACCATGCAAGACTCCAAAAAAGCATATGGAAGCTCATTTAAAGTTGAACATTTAGACAAACCTGTGAAATACTGGGAGAATGTCAGGAAAGATTTGATTAAGGAGGCCACACCTTTAAAATACATCATCATAGCAACTACCCTAGGCATCTACTCCTCCTCCCCTTGCCGGTGGTTTCCATCAGTCTCCGTGCGCAACGCTGGCTGGACTGGGCGAATGCGCAGTAGGTCCCGCACGTTTTGGGGACTGGAGGTGGCTTCACAGAGATGGGTGAGCTGAAGCTGTCTTCCAGAGCCATTGAGTCTGTGTACCTGACAATGATTGTGGTGATCCAGGAGAGGTGGTCAATTAACATCCTGATGTTCCCAGTAATTTCACTAATTCATGTGAGTGTATTGGAAAAAGTTTTTAACATATCTCTTACAATAAACTGTGTTATGCTAGGGCCGTCTGGCACTCTCTTCTTTTTTTTTTTCTATGGAAAATCTGCCCATGTGCAGAAGCCATGAGGTGGGGGTGGGGGGACGTGACCATCACTCTTTCCTATAAAGCCGTAAATGTGAAAGTGCTGCTTTGCAGCACCAAAATCTATTACGAAAAGAAAAAGGAATATTCAAATGTGAGTGAAGGAGGGGGAGGCAGGATAAAATTAAAGTTAGTTAGGGTGAATATCTGTTTTAAATTAAACCCATTATCTTGTTTGGTGGCCTCACTTTTGTAGCCCATGTTTTCTAATATTTGGCCATAAGGCATTCTGGATGCATGAAAATAATGGTCATGTTGTTGGTGCAGGGTTTCAAGAATAGTGTTCACAGGTGTTTACCACTGGACATTTTTTCAGCTGCTCCTAGGGGTGTCTGGTGTAAAACAAAGGACGTGGGAAGATGGGAAGTGTCCTGGGGAACATACATTAAAGCAAAATATTGTAAAAAAAAATGTTGTTTTGTGTGGAGAAGCAACTTTGTTCATGCTTAAAGTGAACCATTAGAAATGCAAATTTTCTCTAACCACTTGAATACCATACACTTTCACCTCTTTCCTGCCCAGGGCAATTTTCAGATTTCAGTGCTGTCACACTTTGAATGACAATCATTCAGTCATGCAACACTGTATCCCAGTTAATGTTTTTCATCATTTTTTAAAGACCTTTCTTTTTTGTGATATTTAAAGTAGAAATATAGGCAAAACTTTTTTTTTCATTTTGGATAGAGCAACGGAAGATTATAACCCCTGTTATATTTTTTCACCATCTTTGTCACATTTCAGCGATTTCACTTCACTTCCTGTCCCACAGCCAAACAAGAAGTGAGGAAATTCCTGGAAATTAAAGGAATCTCTTGGGAACCCCCAGGTCACCAGAACTAGTGTCCCCATTGAAAAAATTTCCCTCTGTTACTTATGAGGGGAAAACCCAAAATGTTAATTTCCTTAATGGGGGCACGGACAGCAATACAAACTGAGAGATGTTCTAATTCCTCTCCACTAAAAACAAGTTTTGCCTTTAGTTTTACTTTAATCACCACTTGTTTTTTTTTGCTATATACATGAAAAAAGACCAAAAAGTTTAAAAGAAAACGCATTTTATTATTTCTGTTATAAAAGTATGCAAATAAGTAAACTTGCTTCAGAAATGCAGGCCAAAATTTAATCTGCAACATTTCTTTGGTAAAAAATAATCAAAATCTGAGTATATTATTTAGTGTGTGTGAAATTTATAGAGTCTACAAGCTATGGTACATATATTTGAAAATGTATCAGTCCTGATGTATTGACTGTCTGCCATATTTCTAAAATGCCAGGACAGTACGAATAACCCCCGTAGGACCATTTGGCGGCAGCCGAGAATGGCGTGGAGTCCGGCGGGCTGGACGGAGTTGCTGTCCCGGGACGATAGGCGCTCACGAGAGATACCAGCAGAGTCAACTGCGCAGGAAACGCCAACATTAAAGGCCTCCTTCACCAACTTCTCAGTAGGCCTACCAGAGCCTGAGCCTGCTCGCTGGCGGTGTACACGTCGTGAGCGCCTATCGTCCCGGGACAGCAACACCGTCCAGCCCGCCGGACTCCACGCCATTCTCGGCTGCCGCCAGACATTTCCTCTGCACTTGGTGCTCGTAATAATATCGCATGTCCTCTATCCAGAACCTCAACTCTTTCGATTTGCACCTACCACTTTTTGGGGCACCTGGAACCAGAAGGGTGATCCCTGTCTACCTATCATTTGGGGCGAGAGGGTCTCTGGATCTAGAGGTATTGCTGCACCCAAGGCTGATGTCAGTATTTTAGAGGGAGGATCCATGTGTTTTCTGGAGCTGCATGCCTGGCTGGTTTTCCGGATAAAATCACACAGAGGCGCATTTAAAATGTGCGGTCGGTGAGTGCGCATTTTACCAATTCCAGTCACCTAATGAGGAGGAGGCCTGCACATATTTGATTTTATTAAGACTTTATGAACTATTTTTATGTATAATTTTATAATTTTTAATCATAATACAGCGCTGCACTATATATATATACAATGTTTCTGTTATGAAGTCCAGTGATCCCTTGAAGTGTTTCAGCAGCTAGTTTTTCTGAGCGCTCGCTATATCCACTATTTATTTACAGTTGCTTAGTATCTGTTACCATTATGGTAATATCAGGCAAAGTCAGGAGAGAGTATAAAATCAAGTCAACTCGAGCAGGACACCATAAGCACAGTTGTAACAAAGGGGGAATGGGAATTAGGATCATTCTGATAAAAAAACACTATCCAGGAATAGGGAAAAGTTTCCTGTGGGTATCCAATAAAGATAAACATTCCTAAGAACAAGTACATGTAGCTACATAGGCAAAGCAGTGGTTTGTGTAGTCCCTATTTTCTTCCCCCAATTGAGTTACCATACTATATCTCTAATCACATAGGGTCTCCAGCGATCATGGAGGATGATTCCAGCCATATATCCCATATTTTGTGACATATTTTTGGACAGCCTCTGGATAGCTATGTTATTTTGTACAAACTATTTAAAGAGGGAGGCAGATCAGCCTTCCAGTTTCAAAACTATGATCTTCCTGGTATAAAAAGGTAACAAACCAAGTAACGGTCTAACCGCTCTAGCATTGGCTAAGGCATTAACAAGACCCAGTAAACATATGTCCACTGTACAAGGGATGTTAATGGTGGTTAAGGTATAAATGAAATCCAAACCTTCAACCCAGAAAGTGCATATATGTGGACAATGACAAAAAATATGTATAAAATCAGCAGTAGGGTCTCCACATAGCCAGCAAGTGGAGGGTACTGATGGGTATATTCTATGAAGCTTAGACGGGTTCATATAAACCATGTGCAATATTTTAAATTGGATTAGCCTATATATGGTTAAACAGAATTGAGTGTTACTTGTGAGCCACTTATTATAATTAATATAGGTTCTCTGACATCAAACACATCCTCTGATCATGTGTATATAGGTACCAAAAAAATTACTAATAAATGTTGCGCTCCTAATAAAAGTCAGATGTAAGCAAATATGAATCAACTCAATATATCCCTGAAACATATGAGATATACTACATTAGCTTAGTAATAGTCCCAAAAGCATCTTAATGATCAAATCCAATAATCAAAATCAAAAACAATGTGATCAAATAAATATATAGTGACTACTACAAAAAATTTATAGATAGTGAATACTGTAAAAAAAGGTCTCTGTTGAAATAAGGTGACAACTACTAGTGATGTGATTCAAATAAAATAATAATTTCCAGTGGCTCCTTAGTGTGATTAAGTTATGCGCTCACCTCTGTATTAGCCTATGACAGGCTTACTGCGCTTTTTGTTCACTTATGGAACTTTAAATCCTGTATTGCATCATATGAAGAGTGGTGGGTATCTCTCAGCTGGTTCCCCGTACTCCTATCCCCGCAGGGATCTCTCTCTCCTGCTGCTACTCTCTTGCCTCCTCCTTAAATGTTCCTCAGTGGGAGAGAAATGTAAAGATCGTGCCTTATCCTTTTGAGGTTTAAAATACTTTATTATGTGCCCAAATGCACTCACATTCAATTCAGTTAAAAACCGCTTTGTAAAAATCAATAGCAGATCACAGTGTGTAGAGTATATACTTGCCGTCCCGGATGGTAAGTGACGTCGTAGCCCCTCCCCTACACGTTACGCCGCAGGTCACGCGGCTTCATTAGGGGGTTGTGATTGATTAGCCAAAGGCTCCTAGTACTATATCTAAGTAATGCAAGTGTACAGAGTCAAAGGCTTTTTCAATGTCTAATGCTACTAATACCCTGGTTGCAGAAGCCACTGCTGGAAGCTGGAAATTAGTAAGTACCTTGCACAAATGTATGTCAGTAAACCGACCTGGCATAAAGTCAGTCTGATCTATGTCTATTAAGGAGGGAAGGACCTTCATTAATCTAGTCGCCCGAACCTTGATGAGGATCTTCATATTGTAATTAAGTAGAGAGATGGGTCTATAGGAATCACAGGCCCTTTGGTCCCTGTCTGGTTTTGGAATTAGTATCACATGAGCCTCGTTCATGAAAACTGGCAGTTTGCCTTGTTCTAAGCATGCAACATATAATTGTTGTAATTTAGGAGCTAACACCGAAACGTTTCTTTATACCATTTCCCATGTATACCATCTGGGCCCGGGGACTTGTTAGTAGGGAAGGAGGAGATGGACATTTCTATTTCCAAGCATGGAAAGGGAGCTTCCAGGCCCTCCCTCTCTTCAAGAGAGAGAGTAGGCAAGGAAAGTTTGGCTAATTCTGTCGACAGAGTCTGGGAGGAGAGAGAAGTTGTTTGAGCATAAAGATTACAATAATAGCGGTTAAATTTGCCAAGTATATCTGAGGCTGAGGTGAGTAGGACCCCAGAGACAGAATAAATTGCAGGCACTACCATTTGGTAACAGGGGACGGCAACCAGATTAGCTAGGAGTTTTCCATTTTTATCTCCAAACTCAAAAAGTTTCCCCACCAAGGTTCTGGCATCAAACAGCGTAAGGTTAGTAAGATGCAGTTGCAAATCCCAGCTAATTTATCCCAGACTAGCACAATGTTCCAGGGTTGCAGCTCCCACAAAAGCTGCAGCTGCATTTCCCTCCTGCTCCTCCAGCTGGGAGGCTTCCCAGGAAGCTGATTCCTTATTTAGAGTCCAGTAGTCTGCCAAATCTAGCTACGTTATGGCAGTTGCATTCTGTATTCACTTTGGGGCCAGTCTCCAACAGCCAGGGTCTAGCTGACCCCCAACCCTCAAAACAAATTCAAGGGGAGAGTAGTCAGACAGGGCCGCCGGCAGGTAGGCCACTGAGTCACCTGGGCCAACACAGAAGAGGTTCCAAACATCAGATCAATGCGTCCCCCCCCCCCCCAATATCTATAGCACATCTTAATCTGCGCATGTAGCCTGGCTGGCAAGGAAAAGAGGAGACAAACATGTGCCTTCAACATGGGTATGCTCATGTTGATGAAGTCAAGAGCCTCTTTCCCACAGCTGGCCTGGTGATTTCTGGGAGGCTGCAGTCCCATAATGTAAATACATCATTAACCATGCCATCCAGTATTCACAGCAATCACAATAAATTATACCTACAGACTCATCAAAAGAAAAAAAAACACATTGACACAGTCTTTCTCCACTGGCTGCATGCCATGAATGATGGCTCCCTAGGTGACAAGCAAATGTAATTAAGGAGCAGGGTATACCTAATGACTTCAGTGACCAAATATGGGCATGACCACATTTGGTAAATGATGTCATCCTGGATCCCCATGATATCATTGACAGAATATGGTCATGTTCATATTTGACCAATGAAGTCATCTGGTATACCTGGCCCCTTTGTGATCAGGATAGGACATGTCAGAGTGTTTTTTTTTTCACTAGAAGATGACTGATGATGGATTTACACTGTGAGGCCCTTTTTTTTTTTTAAATGAAGGACTTGTCAAACCACTTGGCCATAGCTGTGTTGAAGAGGCCCTTGTCTTCATCAACATGGGATCAAGGGTTATCCCCCTGGCAATTTACACTCCCCATGTTAAGGATATATAGCCTAGTGGGGTTTAGGAGAAAGGTTGTTGCAAACCTTGTCCCTCCCCTTTCCTGGCCTGCCAAGCTGAGCGATGGAAAAGGTTTTGACATAGATTTTTAGTAGTGTCAAGTATGAACTTTGAGGGACCCCATGCTAATGTGTCAACATCTGTCCTATCCCTTTGTTTGCATTCAGCTGTTAGCCAGAATCCCCAGCTGACAACTAAATGGGCCAAGCAGGGATACAGCTCTGGTTGGTAGGATGCTAGGGGCCACTGGCTCACTAACAACCAACCTGAACAGAAAATTGTCACTCTTAGTGACTGCTAAATGTTTCAATTCCTGCCGCAGACAGACCTATAGCTCATCCAAAGTAATGAATAGGGATAAGCTGAACTTCCCTGAGTTCAGATTGAGCAGGGTTCGGATGTCATACTCAAATCCAATTAAACTCAATGGGAGTCAGACATGTCAAATAAAAAAATGCCCATTTTCTGAGTGAAGACAAGGGCTTATCAACAAAATAGTATGGGGGGGGGGGGGGGGGGGCACTGTCCTGCAGAACATGTATTAAAAAAAAACAAATGAAAATAAAATAAAATGTTATCTGATGGCAGTTTCAACTATCATTTAATTTTCTTTGTAAATGTCACTTTTGCTGTAGCAAATCCTACAGCAAGCAAAAAAAATTTTTTGTGTAGCTTCCCCCTCCCCCCCCCCCCCCCCTCCCAATCCATACCAGACGCTTTTGAGTACAATATAAAGTTTAAAGGTGTATCCAACATAAAGAAAAATGTGTGAGGTCCCCATAACAATCCATACCAGATACTTAATCCGAGCATGCAGCCTGGATGTCCTGGAAAGGGGGGACATCCTGAACCATTACAGGTCACATGCTCTCAACATGGAAGTGGGGGTATCTTGCCAGGAGCAGAGGTACCGTGTTCCCTGGCAAATCACTTTTGTCCCTATGCTGATGAGGACAAGGGCATCTTCCCCACAACCCTGGCCTGCTTGTTGTGGGGACCTATGGATACTTCCTCTACCACCCTTGAGAATTAGTATGGGGTACAGCAGTTCATTAAAAATTCCAGAAAAGTCCTAACGGTTCCAAAACTTCTCACAGTCACAACTTAGAAATGTTAATATATTTTTTTAAGAATAAGGAGAAAGGAAAGCAAAGTGACTCTCACTGTATTGACAGCAACAGATTCTTGGCTGGCCTCTCTATGTCTCAGCAAGCTATTAACATGAGAGCCAAAATCATGTTGCTAAACCTTTAGACAAGAGAATAGACAGAAGAGGCAGCTTTGCTTTAAAGTTAGCTTTGCGTGCTGAGTTGTTTCCAGTAATAACATCTTGTTTCTTAAAGAGACCTAAACCAATTTTATCTATCTGCCAGTATGGCCAAACTAGAAATAATAACAAGTATCTCAAGTGACCATAAATTGTTTTGTGCACCTATCTTTTGCCAGCCACCTAGGCAGAAATGTCCATAATCTTAATGCCATCATTAGCAGGTAAGAGTAGTGTGGTGTACCCAATATTAGGGATGAACTTCAAATTTGGGCTAATCATGGGTTTGTTCCGAACAAAAGCCATTTACAGTTCAAGAAAATGTTGAACTAATGTTGCCATTAGCAGCTACAGCACCCATTTACTAATATTGCACTTTCTGACCTCTGACTTATGATCAGGCAAATTGCCCTATAAAAGTTAAGGTTACCAGCAGCCTTTTGTCATTGTCTTTTGGAGACTTGGAGTTGATAGGAAGCACTCACAGAGTATTTGCAATGAGATATAGTTACTGTTATAGTATACAGTGCTGCTAAACAGTGCTATATATAGTCTCATACACAGTCAGTGTGTGTTGGAGACTTGGAGGCGATAGGGAGAGCTGATAGAGTGCTTTCAGGGAGAGGTAACTACTTCTGTAGCAGAGTGTGTATTCACAGTGTATTCACTGTGATCAGATACAGATATAGTCCTCTATAACTCCTTTTCCAACAGTTCCCTGGGTTCTTGGACCCGATGAGGCAGAGGTGGCTGGACCAGTTATCTGCAGCTAGGTGAGAGGACCTCCACTATCACAAATAGCATGTAGGCAGCTGTGCCATAGCCTGATAGCATGCAGCGTTGCCAATAGATTCAGCCACTGTGGGGAACCCCTCCATGATTATTACCAAAGTAGTCCAGTTCCAGTGGAGTGGCATTTGTTCTCCATCCTTGGATCCTTCTAGCTGTTCACTTGTGTTACCAAAGCTACTGAACTTCACTGTGAGGGACGCCGAGGATAGTCACAAATAGATTTTTTATTTTCTGAAGGCTGATGGGGACCCTTTGTTTCACAGCAATTATGTTATGCAGCCACATTTTAACCTGATTGAGTCACAGAGACATTGCAGTGAAGAGTCCATGTATGTTTTGCCTTCATATGTTTGTGCAGCTTTTATTATTCTGCATTTACATCTGTTTTTGTTCCATCCTGAACCTGTTTTTCATTAGTTCTTCTAATTGTTCACCTGTATAGTAAACTGAAATTTATAGTTCCCTGGATGATGATTCAGTGCGTTACACAAATAAATACACAGTTAGTGTGAGCAGGAGACTTGAAAAAATAGGGAGAGCTGTGCTGTGGCCTGTACGGCGTGAATAAGCATTTTTTTGTGTCTTAATATGTGCGTAGACAGCCTATGTTACTCTATGGGGGCGAAGGGGCTGTAGGAATAGAGCCACAGGTCCTAATTTGACAGGCTTGTGGATAGAGGAGTATAACTAAAAACACAGGTAGTGTGTATTTGGGGCCACTCACTCACACCTGCACACCTGTCAAATTAGGACCTGCAGCTGTATTTGTACAGCTGCTGAGTTCCCATAACAGAAGAAGTGGTTCCAGTCATACAAATAAACCGCTCATTCACACTATAAGGGCCAGATAACCCATTTGAATGAGCCCTTATTTATATGTTTTTTTATTTTTTTATATTTTTACCATTTCATTTTTTATTATTTTTTACATTTTTATTTTTTAATATTTTTACATTTTTACCAGCCCGTTGGGCTCTTTGGTGAAATATCATGGGTCAAAACAGACCCCTGATGTCTCACTTCTGAGACAGAGAAAGTGATTGAGGACACAATTCTCAATATCTATCTCTACAGCTTCAGCTGAATAGAATGAATGAACAGTAAGAGCTCTGCACTGTCTCCCTGTTTATTCACACATGGAAGCATAGTAAACACAGCTTACTATGCTTCAGTTATGAATGCACACAGTGTTTGATCAGTACCAATGTTCATTCAATAAAGGAAGAGGCCATAAATGACAGGAGGGGTATTAGGGGCAGTATTTACTAGTACTAGTATGGTATTTACCTGTAGTTCTTCAATGCACCTGCTGAACACCACAGGAGGCAGAGGAGGAGCATCTGGCTTCCAGTTGCTGCAGGGGAGAACTACAGGCGACCTATTCCAGTCAATGCTGCCCTCCACCCCTTCTGTGCAGGTTCCCCTTCCATCTGATTGACAGCTTCCCAGGCCCCCTCTTCCATCGATGAAACCTGGGTCCCATACAGGGGGCCAGTGGTACCCTCTTGTCAGTGGCCCTGCCTGTATTGATAATGTCAGGCAGGTCTAAAATAAGAGGCAGAAGCTCAGCATGTTCAGTTAGTAGAGAATGGACAGATTTTGTACCTATAAAAAAATGCATCTAAAGCATATGATTCACTCTTTCAAATTAGGATCCCTTAGGCTTTAAGTGTGCAGGCTGAATCACTGGATAAGGTTTGCACAGTACGCTCTAATTTTAATTTCACAAGAAACTCTGTTTGGGCTCTAACTTTGAAACGTTGACCTAGTAAAATTGCTTATGGAGCCTACTTTTTTTGGGTGAGGGGGGGGGGTATGAAAAATGACCCTCCCCAAACAGGATAGTGCACTAAACCAGTAGGTAAATAAGAGAACCAGAGTGAATTCCCTCCCTGGGAAATTAAACAGTGATCTAATCAAAGTTATTTGGAGCAGAGGAACTACTGCAATCCACATATAACATTACCATAAGTATATACTGTAGATTCCCACCGGTAGGAAAATAATATAAGTTTTATAAAAGAAAAGCTGTATAATAATACAATGTACAAACAGGTATGATCAACAAAGGACATGATGGGAGTCCTGGTGGAATTTTCCACACATACCCAGGTATATATAATTATTCACAGAGATACCAATAGATGAATGTTGCAGCAAAGCCCAGTTGCAGGGGCCCCTGAGGACGATTACAATACACTGTTAATTTTTCTGTTGGGGACCTAAAGACAAGGTGACTGGCGATGGGGAGATCCTCCAACTGTTGTCCTGATAGCCTGAAACACAACTTCTCACACTCAGAAACTGAGTTTTGGCATTGGAACTCAGAATCATCCAATCTACTCTGAAGTTTAGTTCATCCCTAGTAGTTTTCAATCTGACATGCAACCTCTAAATACCAGAAATGGCCATTGGAAGCCTAACCTGGCTCTAGCCTATGCTGGTTATCGAGTCCTAAGCTAAAACTAGCTATAGAATCCCAGACCAGAAGGGACAGGGTTAACAAAAATAACAGAAACTGCATATCGACTCTCTTATGATAAACAAGTTCACCTACTAATATACTGGAAAGTGACCACTACATACATACGTTAGCACAGACCAAGCTATCTGACACTGTGCATGGGAAATAATAATAACTATAGGACAGAGATTTGTCTGTCACTAGGATTCAGATCAGGAAGTTATGGACACGTACAGATGAACTGCCAGAACACGGGAACAATTACCCAATAGTCTGTGCCTCTGGTCTGGATAAAATACAGTATTGCAGCAATGCAGTTCCTTTATGTGGACATGTAATGCCAGCTCCTCTCTCTCTTCACTTCTTCCTTCTGGGTTTTTTAAACCATCCCTCCAGAGACAGGAAGCGCTAATATATAATTAATACATAGTTATACATAACACTGTGATATCAGATAACAGTAGATCCCTACATTTAAATACAGTGCATTGAGTCTGTATAATACTTATAGCTTTTTCTGTTGAATAATACACTATTTTGATTTCTTGATTAAAAGCTGCCTAGTCTCTTCATCTGAAATTGTGGCCTAGTAAAGTTTTTTTGAGGTACTGTACAATAATAACTTTATCCATGAAGATACATGATCTTTATTAATACAATTTTTATAATAAAACTAGTCATAGTTAAAATTACATAAGTGGTAAAGTAATGACTGCAATAACATGTTCCATCACCAGCTTGAGTAATCCAATATTATTACACAGTGGGTAAGTCCATAGATAACATTGATAATATCTCCTATAATGGTTATGATAGGCTGTTTTAAAGTTTAATGCATTGTCTAAGAAGCAAGGGGATCAGTAACTATAAAGACATTGAAAGTTAAGTTTTAATGCTAGATGAGTGATTATGTGTCTCTCTAATAGATATTATTCCACCCAGTTCAATTTAACTGAACCATTAGAAATTAACTATGTATTAAAAAGTTACAACATTACGGCTTGAATATAGCTGGTATAAGAGAAATGTCTCTTAAAGATGGGACACTAATAGGGTGCTACAAAAAATAGAAAACAAACCTAATTAGGGAATGTCACATATAAGTATCATAAAAGATATCCAAAAGCGAAAACCAACAATAAATATTGCATTCTTGAGTGCATTGGAGTGTACGATCTCATACTTTAAAAAAATGGGAGTGAAACACCACATGTGCCCAAGATGTGATTAGAAGTGTTCCTTAAATTGGCCACTGTAGCTGCCACCCAGACACCAAACATATGGTGCTGAGAAAGATGGTGAGCAGTTTGTCTCAAGGCACCACATGGAATGCCCCACAGTCAGGGTGGTCTACCTTATGACTTGCTACTGTGGGTCAGTCTACTTGGATAAGACCAAGAAACAATTTTAAAAATGGGTGCATGACCACATGTATTATATCAGTAATAGCAGGATGCGCGGTCGGTGAGTGCGCATTTTTTCTGTTTGATTCCAGTCACCTAATGAGGAGGAGGCCTTCACATGTTTGAATATTGAATATTTTATTGTGAAAGGACTGTATGAACTATCTCACTTTTATCTATTTAACTACATTACAGCGCTGCACTATATATTTTATGTTTCTGTTATGAGGTCCAAGTGATTCCTTGGAGTGTTTCAGCAGCTGATCTATTGAGCGCTCGCTTTATTTTTTATTTTTTTATTAATAGCAAGATTGTATCACCAATCAGCCAACATATTGGTCTGACACATAATAAATGTCATAATTATGTGTCAGACCAATATGTCGGCCTATTCTTCATATTTGCTATATGTCTTATTAATGTGGCACTTTTTTTAGAGCCAAATTTCATTGTCACTTTATGTGGCCTAGTAAAACTGCTTACATACTGTGTAGCAAGCCTATACAATATTTCTGGCTTTTGTTCTGTGAAATATTACACTCTAAATTTTATTTCCTAATTAAAGCTTGCCTAGTCTCCCCATATTAAATTGCAACCTACTAAAGCTGCTTACATAGCATGCATTGAGTCTGTAAAATATTTCTGTGTTTTTTCTGTGATATTATTTTGACGGCCTTTTTTTATTAAAAAAAAAAACAAACAGTACATCATTCTTGGGCAATGTGCATCAGCACAAAAGCCCATTCTTCTTTTGGAAGGTATGTGAGTGATTTGCAGGAAGGAGGTTGTAGAAGACTGGGCAGAGCCAAACAAGGACGTTTATACTTTGAGAAGCTTAGAGAGGCCATTAGGAGGAAAAGGCCAAACAAGAATCTGAAAACAATCCACATTCACCATGTGTGACCATACACATCTTTGGTAACAAAAGATTTAACATATTCTAGATTCCACTTGTTTGGTTCAATGAAGGACAGTCTCCAGGCACAACAATTTGATGACACAGATGAAGTGAAAGTAGCTGTATCCAAGTGGGTACAACCAGGGGTGGACTGACCATTTGGAAACTCGGGCACTGCCCGAGGGCCCGGGGTCAGTAGGGGGCCCCATGAAATGCCCCTGGTACCTTTTTCATAGGCTTTTTTGAGTTTGGGCAAGGACACAGGGGCCACATGATCCCTTATTGCCCGGGGGCCCCATGAGTTGTCAGTCCGCCCCTGGGTACAACAGTGCACACCTGAATTTATTGTCAAAGCTTAATTGAACAAGCTGACGTTAGAAGCTGTTTGGCTACCATGCACAGCTGCACCAGATTTGCACACTACAGTTTTAGTAAATCAAACCCTATATTGAGTAATACCTTTGTAAATAGATAGAATTACTTTACCAACATGTGAAATGTGATAAACCAATGTATATTAATATGAAAAATCATGCCCACCAAAATCATGAACACTTTTGCATTACTTTTGACACACCCCTTGTATTAGTATTATCAACTTTTATGCTTTGAGTGGTCATGTTTATATCAGCTTTGACAAATTATGTTTGAGTTGTTTGAATTTCATTGCTGGGATATATTTCTATATACTCTGCTTGTTTTCGCTCAAAAATCCTTTTTTTTCTGTCAAAACAACTGATTGATAGCTAACTCTTCAATTGTCAGTACCTGTGCTACTTTTTTCTAATAAATGGGGCCTTTCCCTTTATTTTCTTTTAGAATATAACTTTAGGTTGGTGTTATTAGATAACATGAGGTTGTTGTTGCTGACAGTCTGAGTTTTTTTTTTCTTGGCATCATTTAATAGTAAAAATAATTAACTGCAAGAACAATGTGCATGTAGACTCGGATGCACTGAAAGGTGGAGCCGGTAAGCTGGGGAAAAGGGTTACAGAATCGGGGGGAGGACACTGACAGGAAGATCAGAGAATTGGCTGACTGACAAGAAGATCAGAGGATTGGCTTACTGACAGGAAGAGCTCAGCACACTGACAGAAGCTGCAGGAGCACTGTGAGTGTTGTATTGTGAAGGGTCAGGAAGGACTGCCTGGGAGAATCTTGGAGTACTTCAGAGTATTTGGAAGTACTTGGGAGCATCTTGGAACACGTATGAACATTTTAAAGTACTTGGGAGCATTTTGGAGTATTTGGGACTATTTTGGAGTACTTGGGAGTATTTCAGAACATCTTGGGTTGCTGGGAGTAACTTGGAGTACTTGCGAGTAACTTGGAGTTCGATGCCTGCTTCTAGGTTTTTGACCATGTAGAGCCTTCCTTGATGCTTAACGATGAGCTTCGTGGGGAAACCCCATTGGTAGCCAATTCCATGGTTCCGCAGCGCTTTAGTTATGGTAATAAGTTTCTTGCGGTTGAGAAGTGTAGCTTTGGATAGATCCGCCAATAGTTTTATATTTGCCTGAGATGCTGGAATTGAGGTAGGGTTTCTAGCAGCCGTCATGATTTTTTCTTTCACGTGGTAGAAGTGCACACACGCTAGGAAATCTCTAGGTATTGCGGCAGGTAGAAAGGATGGTTTTGATATCCTGTGTGCACGATCTATGGCAATTTCCACGTCTGTTAGAGAAGGGATGAGGTGCCTCATGTATTGCTGGATGTAAGGGACTATGTCACCTGTAGTGATAGATTCTGGTATTCCGCGGAATTTAATATTGTTGCGCCTGGAGCAGTCTTCTAGGTCTGCCAATTTTAGGTTAATTTGTTCTATGTCAGCTCCATGGTCTGTGTGGGCGTCTATGAGGTCATTGTGTACTGTGAACATTTCCCCCATTCTGTTCTCAATATGGATGCGTCGGTCCTGATTTTGTACCGCGGATGAGATTTGCGATATAGTTGCAGTCAGGTCGTCATGTAGTGTTTGTCACAGGGATAGTAGCATACTTTTCATTGAAATTTTAGTGTTAGGATGGTCAGAAGCAGGAAAGTTTTCAATTAAAGATGGAGTAGAATTGGCAGTAATTGTAGGAGAATAGGAAGGTTGCAGGTCAGAAACAGATAGTATGTCCAATCTGGGTCTGGACTTAGCAGGACTACTTGTAGAAGGAGACAGGGGAAGAGAGGACTCACCCGGGTCTCCTGGGTATAGTGGTGCCTTGAGCCTAGGGTCTGTGGTCTGCGCTGTGTCTCCCTCTGCCTGTGTGAGGAGACTGTCAGCAGAGGAGCTGGCGCCATCTTGGATGCAGGGGCTGAGAGCAGGGAAGAAGCTCATCAGCTTCCCTGGTTGCCCTGGTGATATGCAGCGTCGGGGCATGATCCGGAGGGTGGCAAGAGCCTCTGTTACCCCTTATGTCTCTGGGAAGAGGCTGCAGTATCCCTGTGTCTAGTATGAGCCGCGGTTAGGCTGACGGCGGGACAGAGCTGTCACTCACGAGCTGTCATCCCAGAGCCAGCCACGCATGCACCCCCCCTTGCGAGTAACTTGGAGTACCTTGGAGTACTTGGGAGTAACATGAAGTACATAGGACTATTTTGGAGTAATTAGAAGTATCTTGGAGTACTGGGAGTATGTGGGAATAACTTGGGGTGCTGGGAGTAACTTGGAGTGTTGGGAGTTACATGGGTAACATTTTGGAGTATTTGGGAGTATTTTTGAGAACTTGGGAGTATTTTTGAGGACTGGGAATAATTTGAGGAACTGGGAGTAACTTGGAGGACTAGGAGTAACTTTGTAATACTAAGAGTATATTGGGGTAACCTGGAGTGCTGTGAGTGACTTGTGGTAACTGGGAGTAAATAGGAGCAACTGGACGTGTAAAAAAAAGAGAAAAAAAAAAATTAAATTTTTATTCTATTTTATTTATTATTGAATTTTTCTTTGATATCCCCAGTAGAAAGCTGTTCAAATGTCTAACAGGATTGCTCCATGTATGCGTTCCTTGAAGAGCTGTTTGAGGGTGAATACTGCTGTGCGAGATGTGAGCTAGTTGTTTCTCTGGAAGCCCAAATCCTGGATCTAGTTGTGGAGTCCTTCCAATGATCAGTAACAACACTTGTGGCCTGACACAAACAGAGACCCTAACTAACTAACTATAGGCCTGGAATCAGTCTCAAGGCGCCAACACTGTAATGAGGTGCGTGCACAATCTTACCGACCCAGGTCTGCTTTGCATCCGCTGGTGACTCTAAACAGAACAAATGTCTCTCCAACAAGCATGCAGTCTCGCTGTATATGTTGCTTAGTTCCTCTGCTCTCATCAGCCTTCCTGGCAGCAATCTCATCAGCTTCCTGGCAGTAATCTCATCAGCATTCCTGGCAGCAATCTCATCAGCTTCCTGGCAGCAATCTCATCAGCTTCACTTAGCTGCAGCTCTGGTTACGGAGGGACGCTTTCACACCTGGATGTCATCAGATTCTCAGCTAACAGGGCCCCTTATTCACCATTCTCCAAAACATGGCTTCTCTCTCTCCTTCCTGTTCTCTCTAATTCTGTGTGCAAAACCCCACCTCTTCATGAATATACAAATATCTATGCAGTCTGAGGCTGTGTTAGAAAAACAGTGACATCTTGTGGCTAAACCACAGAATGTCAGTCAAATCATTAATTTACTTCCACACAAACAGTGTTCAAACAATGAGAGCTGTTTCCCCATCTCACAGGGATGACTTTGCAGTTGGTTGCCCGCTCTACAGTAAACATGGACTGCATCTTAATGGGGAGGGTGCAGCTCTGTTGGGGGAGAAGATGGCCAAAAAGGTTAGAGGAGATTTTAAACTAGGTAATGGGAGGGAGGGATCAGAAGAAGTGATGGCTAGCAGTGAGTAGAAGTCAAAGGGTGCTAATGGAGGCATTAGGGGGAGTATATATATTATACCAAAACAAGGGGGAAGTGGGTTGGCAAAAAATAATCACAGCCAAAGAGCAACTAATGAGGAAATAATACATGGATGTATAAAACTAAAAGACATGTACACATAAGCTAACAAAATGGAAGAACAGGAGCTGCTGATGCTCGAGGAGGCTCTTGACTATCAGAGACTTGGCTTGACAGCTCACATGACTGGCTGGCAAATATCCAGGGGTATTTGTTATATGGTAGGGACAGGGAAAGTAGAAGAGGAGGAGGTTTATACCTGTACATCAAGAAAGATTTTCTTGTCAACTTGAGTGATGATATTGCAAATGGGGCAAGGGGGGAGGTGAAGTCCCTATGGGTGGCGCTTCAAAGGGAAGAAATAAGTGGTAAAATGATAGTGGGGGTATCCTACAGGCCCCCTACCTGGAAGGATGAGGAGGAGTTGGATCTCCTGTCACAGGTAGACATGGCGATAATGCAGGGCAATGTCATCATTATGGAGGACTTCAACAATGCAGATTTTGATTAGGCAGAAGGAACAGCAAATTCAATTCTTGAATGTTCTACAGGACAACTTCATGTGCCAACTGGTGGATGAAAGAAAGAATGCATTACTAGATCTAGTAATTACAAATAACACAGATCTGGTCACAGATGTAGGGATATGGGATAGCTTGAGAACAACCGGAGGTCACAGGATAATTATTTCAGCATAAATCATAGGCACATGAGTAATACAAGAACACTTAATTTCAAAAGAGCAAACTTTCCTAAACTGCGGGAAATTATTCAGTATATTAAATAGGACCAAATCCTTGAAACATTGAACACAGAGGAAAAATGGGAGTACTTAAGGAACACTCTAAATAGAGGTATTAGCCAGTGTATCCCAATAGGCAACAAAAATAAAAGAGCTAAGATTAAACAAGTGTGGCTAAACTTTAAGATAAAAAGAAGCATTAAAGAGAAAAAATTGCCTTTAAAAAAATAGTGGCAGAGGGGTCATTAACAGCATTCCAACACTACAAGGAATGCAATAAAAAAAACATATAAGAATGCAATCAGGAAGGTTAAGATAGACCACGAGAAACACATAGCAGAGGAGAGTAAAAAAAAATCCCCACAAATTCCTTAAATCTATTAACAGGAAAAAAGTAAGGCCAGAACATATTGCCCTATAAACGATGATGAAGGGAAGTTGGTTACAAATGACAAGGGAAAGGAAAGTATACTAAATGCATTCTTTGCCTCAGTTTTTACAAAGGAAAAGAAGGGGTTTAGTAGTGAGGATTGCATCATTAGCAATGCATTAGATAATACACGCTCATGGCTTACAGAAGTCGGTATCTGAAAAATACTTGAAAAGCTTAATGCAAATAAATCACCAGGACCAGATGGTTTACACCCAAGAGTTCTCAAAGAACTGGTTCCAGGATGAAGCCCTGGGGCACAATGTCCTCAATGTCAGATTATTCTCAATGTCTGATTATTGTTCTCAATGTCAGATTATTGCCAGGTCATGATTCCTACTTTTTATGGACAGCATACTAACAGAAATAATATCAGATGAAGGGCCAACAGGGTACCAATGTTTTAAAAAGAGCAGAGAGACTTCCGGTTCCGGCGCCGGATGCTGTAGCTAGCGGGACCCGCGGCTCCCGGGAACCCGCCCTTACAAGACCTGCTATCTACCTCGGGGACCCCCGCATCTTAGCTTTGGGGTGCCCCCTCACATCCCGCGGCGGCCCCAGCATGGAGCGGTACCTTCTGCCGGCGCAGCCCGGCCACGAGTCGGCTGCTAGAGCAGAGGGGTGCGGCTCTCCCCCTCCTGCAGCCAAGATGGCCGCCGAAGATGCCTGTCACAGCATGGACACAGGCACAGAGGGAGATCGCAACGTGGGAGCAGGTATGTCTGCACCTCTCCCCACCATCCTCACTGCCTCTCCACTCACATCAGGCACTGACAGCTCTTCTGAGCAATAAATTAAAATAGCTCAGGCAGTTTCTTCTATCTTGCTCCCAAATATCACGCAGGCTGTAGATAAGGCTGTCAGCCTGAGCATTGAACAGCTGCGAATAGATTTGGGCGAACATTCTAAACGGTTATCTGTGGCTGAGCAGCGCTTATCTGACTTAGAAGATGAAGTCCATTCCATACAAGCAGTTACATCACAATCCAATCGTATACAGCAAAATATTTTGGATAAAATCGACGATCTGGAAAATCGATCACGTAGAAATAACTTACGCATCGTGGGTCTCCCAGAATCATTTAATACAGGTTCTCTTCCCGATCTCTGCTCAGCACGAATCCCTGCAGCTTTGGGTCTATCCTCCTCCTGTCAGGTAGAGAGAGCTCATCGCCTGGGGCCCCCATCTAACGAACGCCAGGTGCCACGTTCTGTGATTGTACGCTATCTCAACTATGCTGATCGCATGGCGATCCTCACCTCTTTTCGTAATTCCCGTTCTCTACAAATTGAGGGTCACAAATTATTAATATTTGCAGACTATTCACAGGAAGTATCATGTAAACGGAAAGCATTTCAGCAAGTTTGCGCCACTCTTCACCAGAAAGGAATAAAATTCACATTAGCGTATCCGGCCACGTTACGTTTCAATGCACCATCTGGGGAATCCAAATCTTTCGTCCACCCTGAAGAAGCCTACCAATACCTCCAAGATCACCTAAATGACGGGGATCCGTCGACGCGTCATGCGGGCAGGAATTCTGGCCCTAGAGATCAACGTAGTCCTCGCAAAGACCCACCTAAGCGTCAACGCACAAACCCAACGTCTTCCAAAATTCGCCCGCCTTGAAGGTTTAAGAGGCCATTGGTCTCTACATATTAGCTTCAAGCTTATCTCTTAAAGCTTATCTTTTAAAAAAATGGGTCTCCAACTGCCCGCCAACCATTTCGGATGTCAAATTGGACTTACACTTTCTACTTCGTTTGGAGCGGCTCAGCATTCATAACTCCCCATCTACTCCAGGAGAGGAAAAGTTCAACCGCAAGTGGGGACAATATGTTTCAAGAATACTCCCTTCCTCGGAGTCTCAGCACCCCTCACACGGATTTCTAGCCTGGTCCTAATTTAGCCTCTGGGATATTCCTGATGCATTATGTATTGCTCGTATTAGGGGTAATCTGACTGTTTAAATTACACTTTCTGGGCCTTCTTGGACCTTTACTTCACTTCGCTATTTTGACAATCTGCCCTCCTTCCACTTTGGATTCAGTTTTCAGTTTTCTTATTTTCTCTTTCTCTCACAACTTCGCCTCATTGCTGACTCTTAGTGAAATGTCCCCATACTAGCCCATCTACACCCCCACACACTGCCGAGCTGTTTCTTATTACTGACATGTTCTTCCGGTCATCTGGCCTCTGAACTTAGGCAATACATTCCTGAGTCTTCTACTTCTCCCTCCTTTCTCTTTCTCTTTTTTTTCTTTTTTTCTTTCTGTTTTTCCTGATGGTCTATTCCTTTCTAGACTTGTTTTCTCAATTTTCTTTCTCCTTCTTTCCCTATGGTCTAATCTCTATTCTATGTTTTCTTATTTTGCTCCCACTTCCTATCCATATGCACGTTGACCCTCCTCCTGGTCATTTGACTATTGGCTAACATGGATTATATCTGCTTATCTCTCTAGACTTATACCTACGCATGTTTAGACTCGTATCTTCTCAAAAACCTGGATACATTACTCCTAAGCCCTTACACTTCGACACTTCGTGCGATGTCTCCCTTTTCTATAAGTAAATCTTTTATTCCCACACATCTCTGCTTTCTCTTTGTCTCTCTTGGGGCTTTTGCATATTCTTTATGAGAACAATTGGTATTTCTGGATTTTGTTACCTGCTTTGACATGTTGCTACGCTATGTATACTGTATAATATTATCGTTGGTTCATGTGTGTATAAGATAAAACCAAATAAAGTCTCTTTAAAAAAAAAAAAAGAGCAGAGATACATTCCTGGAAACTGCAGGTCAGTCAGTCTAATATCAATAGGATGTAAACTATTGGAGGAGATAAGAATGGACTATAAGTTTTTGCAGATCAAAACAGCATCATTAGTAGTAATCAGCATGGCTTTATGAAAGGTCGTTCTTGTCAAACCAATCTGTTAACATTTTATGAGGAAGTGAGTGGCCATCTAGATGATGGAAGAGCAGTGGATGTGGTGTACCTGGATTTTGCTAAAGCATTCAATACAGTTCCCTATAAACGCTTCATTTACAAAATGAAGTCTGTAGGCATGGACCAGAGGGTTTGTAAATGGATAGAAAATTGCTTTCAGGGGCACATCAAAAGGGTGGTGATTAATAGCATTTATTCAGACTAGTCTGGAGTGGTAAGTGGGGTGCCCCAGGGCTTCATCCTGGGACCAATTCTTTTTAATTTTTTCATAAAAAATATAGAGGTAGGTATGAATAGCTCAATTTCAGTATTTGCAGATGATACAAAGCTAAGTAGGAAAATAACATCATATATAGAAGAAGACCTCAATAAAATTAGGAAGTGGGCAAATACATGATAAATGAGGTTTAATGTTGAAAAATGTAAAATATTGCACTTGGGAGCAAAAAATATGAATGCAAGTTACATGCTAGGGGAAGAACCACTGGGGGAATTCAGGATGGAAAAGGATTTGGGTGCCATAGTAAATGACAGACTCAGGAATGGCATGCAATGCAGAATATTAGCATAAAAAAGGGTATTTAATCAAGAGGTAAAACTATAAACCTGATGCTTTACAAAGCTCTGTAATCCAGTTCTGGTCACCAGTCCTCAGAAGGGATGTGCTGGAACTGGAGAGAGTACAGAGAAGGGCAACAAAGTTAATAAGGGGCCTGGGGGACCTCAGCTACGAGGAAAGGCTTCACACATTAAACTTATTCTCCCTGGAAAAGAGGTGCTTGAGAAGAGATATGATAGCAATATACAAGTACCTCAATAGTGATTCTACCATAAGGAACAAACAATTTTAATCCCAGGGAGTATAAGAAGACACGGGCCAGTCAATGAAATTGGAGGAGAAGCGGTTTAGCCTCAAACTGCGTAGACGGTTTTTCACTGTCAGTGCAGTAAGGATGTGGAACTCACTTCCACAATCAGTGGTGTCAGTGGGAAGTATTGATAGTTTAAAAAAAACCTTTAGATGGGCATCTTAGTGAACTCAGTATATAAGGATTTAGGATATAAGTTTTTGACCATGAGCACACACACACTCAGACAGGTTGAACTGGATGGACTATTGTCTTTATTCAACCTTACCAACTAAGTAACTGTGTAGACCAACTCACATGAATTCACACATATTCTTTATCACCATAGGTACAATAAAATTTTGACATACTCCCTGATTACAACTGTGCTGTTGCTGGTCGGTATCACAATGCATTATCTTTAAACACATAAAGTTGCATGACAAGTTGCAGCTCATGTATATCAATGGAAGCCATTCAAATCTATGCTACTTAAGTTGCAGTGACATTAAAAAGGTTCCTGCACTACTTTGATGCAACTTTCGTGTGACTTGAGTGCCATGGACTGCAATGTAAACTCTCAAAATTTGCATTAAAGTCGAATCTTAATATTACTAATGTGACAGTTTTGCAAAGCCAAAATCAACAATCGAAACTGCATCCAAGTCACACCCATCCAAAGTTGCATCAATCTAATAATGGTAAGTTGCAATGGAAATTGCAAGACTTTGGAGTTGCAAAGTGTGAATGGAGCCTTACAGAGCAAGACACAAAATTAGATAACTACTTATAAAATATTCACAGAGCAATAATTTTTTTAGCTGCCTAAACACACTTTATTCAATGTTTAAAAATATAGAATATTTATTGTTATTTTGTTTTCTACAAAAAAGGATAATTCTGCCTCAAGTATTAGATTGTTTAGGCAACTTAATGCATTATCATCAAACTATTTATCTTTGTCAGGCAAAGAAGTAATGTCTGCTTTGGCATTCAGAAAATATTTATATTAATATGCTTGACCCTCCATGTGATTGCCACAGCAAAGCTGGAAAGATGACCTTTTGCTTTGGCATCCACGTTAACCCTCTTTAGATCTGGAGTTACTTTTGGAATGAGTAGAATGTCTTAGCTATTGATGCAAAGGCATAGCTAGAATAATCCATAAGTATACACATCTGTACAGTAATTAAAAAATAATACAAGAATATTATTAAAAGTGCAAATCTGTAAATAGTGTAAAAATGAAAATATACAAAAGTAGTAGTGTAGCTCAGGTTTCTGCCATTTCTATCTTGTTTAGAAGACTGTTGGCTTTTCACTCCTTTTAAGAAGATCTAATGTTATTCTTTTAGCATGTGGTCTCTCCTCTACAACATGTTTTGCTCTAAGACTTGGAGGTACAGTATATGTGTCAGTCAAGCTCATTATTTAGTTGTGGTTTAGACCAACATCCATTACCTGAGCATTAGGTTAATATCCTAACCCCGATATATTTTATTTTTGTCTTTCGGTTTCTCAGTTTACTGACTCCAGCTTATATCTGGCTATGCTTGTTCAACTGACCTTTTGCCTGTTCCTCTTTTTGATATTGCCTATCAACTGTGTACCATATTCTGGCTCTATTCCTATTCAGGTACCATTTTTAAAGGTGTTTTTGAGGGCTGAAACCTGGCACACAATCACCAAGAAATGTTAAAACATCAGGAGGTTCTCCTAGCTACCCTCAGGACATACAGGACATACAGCTGATCAATTTCAAAAGGAGCAACCTTAATCCCTTCCAGCAATAAATATATCTAGACGCTCTCTTTGATACCTCAAGCTGTTTCATATCTCTTCCATCATAAGAGATTCATGCAATAAGGGAGAAGATCCATACGGTGATATAATTTTCATTGATGACAGTCTCACAATGCATGAGTCTACTAAGGCCATGTAAGCCTGCAGTACAATGATATTCTGGGCATAATGGCACCTCAGACAATTCCGGAGGGGGGGGGGGGCATTGCCAATACCTTGGCAAAGATGACATTGCAGTCAAATGATGCTGGGAGCCCAGAAGCCTGGTCCTGAAAAGACCATCACATACCTGCCCAATCCGTCTCCTGGCCATTCCCAAAACCTGGTCCCAGGATTGGAGATTTCATCCTTTTCAAATCACTTTGAAATCTCCAGGCTCCTGGTCCCAAAATGGACTTTACAAACAAATGAGGAAACTGAAAAGTTTGTTTCCTCTGCATTAAGCAAACCCTCTGGAGCCCCTTAACTTGCCTTGTTGAGAATCCTGGGTGAAATATCATTTTTACATCATGACAGATCACCCCACTGTCACAATGGATGCAGCCTAAAGCTCTCTTACAATCTCATCCCTTTGACCCATTACCCTGGATCACTGCTACCACAGATGCCTGCTCAGAAGAGTAGTGAGACTGGTGCGGTGACCTCACACAGATCAAGGGAAAGTGGAGGGAATTGTGATCAGATCCAAGGAAAACCAGTGATTCTTTGGATGGTCAATAAAGCAGCAGTTTCCTACATACAAAGGCAAAGGGAATCAACAGCTTGGCCATTCTCAGAGTGGAAGAACTGATCATGAGCTGGCCAGAAAAAAAACTTCTAGAACTCAGAGTGATCTATCTCCAGGGCAGCCAGAACAAAGAATAATAATGTGAATAACAATGAGTGAAGCCTTTATGTCTTCAACAAAATCACATGATTTTGGGGTCTCTTTAAACTGGATCTTTTTGCAGCTACCTGCAGTCAGAAGCTTTCCAGATTCTTATCTTGTCCTTCTTACAATTCATAGTTGCTCTCACTCCTGGTTCCTGAGTTGCTCTCAGAGAACCTCACAGTGATTTCCATACTGAATTATTGGCCCTGTAGGCCATAGTTTATTCTGGCTGTACTCCTCAGCCTATATCCCCCTAACGCTCTTACAGTTTTCCAGCGGATTCTGTCTCAAGGGAAACAAAGCCAGAATGATTTTCTCCTTGAATACTATAAGTGTATAGCCCAACGCTCCTAATATTCTCAAACTTAAAGTGGAACTTTACCCATCCCAACTTGAAAAACATTATCACAAAACAATAGTGCAGCACTAAGATAAATTAAAATGTATGTGGAATACAATAGTGCAATACAAATATATTAAACTCTTATGTGTCACCACAAATTGAAAACACGAAACAAAGGTATCCAAATGTGAAGTCAAAAACTGTGAATTCAGTGATTCTTCGATTATGAGGGAAATGACAGATGTGGATACCAAAAGCCACCAAACTTCTTAATGATGAACTACACAACACCTCGGGGGTACACCAAAGGGAGGCTTACCAGAATCATATGACCCCCAATTAAGAGTGGTCAGCCAGCACTTGTGTATCAATCCAAGATATCCATCTTTCCTCAAAACCACATTTCATACAATGGTACTGCTGCGCTATATCAGATCACTGTGCATATATACTACGTTGGACATAGTATCATGAAAAAGAAAAAAAAGGCTTTCCATAGTGTAATCCCAATTAAAACACCAATTTAATGTGGTAAATGCACTTACAATGAAAAGATGACAATGAGGCGCTTCATATCATATAAACATACAACTGCACCTCCAGTAATGTTGTGTACCTTATCCAATGCAATAGATGTAGCAAAGGATTTTATGTTGTAGAAACAGTACAGAAGTTACAAACAAGGATGAACTTGCACAGAAACACCTGCAAGGAACATAAGAAAGATAGTTTCTACGCACCCGTGGGACACCATTTCTCAGTTTCTGCACACCTGTGGGACATCATTTTTCACAACCAGACCACACCATGGAAGACCTTAGTGTCTTAGTTCTTAAAGGGAATTTCAAAACTTTTCATGACAGGAAAACGTTTGAACTAAGAATGATACTTCTATTTGACACAAAAAGATAATGGTCTAAATCTAGACCTGGGTTTTCTAAATCACTATCCAACAATTCTACAACCCCTATGTGACTGTCTCCCCCTTCCTTTTGTTTCCCAGTCTATAGATTTTTCTCTGCCTTATCTCACTAACTATGCTAGTTTAATTACCATTGCTGTGTACATTTGTTTTTTTTCTCCTCAGAGATTGTCTTATTTTAGCATTCTGCTAAAACCTTGTGCATTCGTGCTGCTTGGACCTTGAAGAAGGGGTTACACCCTGAAAGCTTGTCCTAAAAAATTGCATGCTAGTGCAAATAAAAAAAAGTATCATGGACAGTACTCAATTGTTTCTGTCGCAAGTGCACTAATATGGCTACAATCACCTCCAGCAAAACATTATTAAAAAACAATATAAAAAGAACCGCTATTTCTACGTGCTATACAGCCCTGTTCAACAAGCACCTTTCTGGACAAATCTACCTCTGGAAAAAGTTTAGGATCCCGATGTGGGCAATTGCTCTGTTAAAACCAAGTACACCATTAACTCTGCTACCTAATTCCTCTTTACATCATCACTCTCTTGTCACACTGTGTAAATAATAAGAGGCATCAATGTACTACGTTTGCCTTTATTAATTGATTTGGTGTCCATTTATTTAAAATAGCATTATAGCTGGGTGTTTGGTTTACTATCAGTGATTTTCTTGTGATACCTAGTGGTAGTGAACTCAGCTGGGTGTGTCAGGGAGGCTAAAGATCTTGAGAAAGTCAAGGCCAGCATCAGAGGATGTAATATGATATAATGAATGCATCTTTAACTATATTTTTTAGAAAAATTATATAAAAAACATTCACTCCTACTTGTTGTAGATACTAAATATCTAAACCTTACAAATATCACAACTTTTTATCGTTTCCACCCAAAACTAATATCTGCATAGTGATAATATGCATTTTCCCAAAACTATTTTAAAAGTACAGTTTATGTGAGAGTAACGGAAAAAAACACCAAAAACTGATTGATCACAATATTAGTTTACACTGGATCATTCAATACTATACTCAAATTAAAGATACTCCACCTATCGCTCTTTTTTCCTTTTGAACCTTCCTATCTCTTCCACATCCTTTCTGGTGTCTACTGATCTTTCCCAATTTTCCCATTGTGTCAGTCTTCTAGATTGGGTATGTGTGTGTGTGTATGGGAGGGGGGCCTTAATGGAAGGGGGGGGGGGGTTGTCTGGTCCCAGTTGCTGAACTGTAGAACTGTTCCCTGGTGGTTTATCTAATTTCTCCCTCCTGAAAAATGTGTTTCTTTTTTGTGTTCCTCCATTCTCTCTTTGATCTCTTAATGTGTGAAATCTATAGTTTTATTTAATAGGGATATTAATCTGTTTTGTGTTTGTTTATTTGTTTTTCTATAAGCCCTTACAAATTCCCCTTTTCCTTTAGCTCTTTGCTATGTATTATTTTTTTTAAAGTTTCCTTTATTTTTCTCCCCATGGTTTTCAAATAGTTTTTTCTGCTATGTCTCCATGGTTAGTATGTTTTTTCTTGAGGTACTATCTTGGGTATTAGTAGGCTCTCCCTATTGTCATCAGAGCCACAAATGAGGAAAATAGTACAACTTCAACACCTGTTCTTATGAAAGCTCTTGTAGATGATAATCCAGATAATTTTGATGTTTTTATTTTCTTTTGCATCTCCATGACAGGAAGTAAATGGAAATTTGCCCAGCGTGACACAGGCAGCAAAAAATAACTTGATATGAGATTTTACTATCCCTATGCTTTCTAAAACTAAAAAGGTTTTGTTCTTAAATACACTTTAAATCAAATGTGCTCAGTTTCCCTGGGAAAACTTTAAGGCCCCTTTCACATTAGTATACCGATAGGATCTGCCTGTCCTTTTTTCAGGAGGACCCAATCGGACCATCCATTGCCCTCTATGGAGCAGTGGATGTAAATGGACATGTGTCAGTTTACAATAAGATCTGCTGAAAACAGAGATCTAGTAGGTCGCATCAGATGACAGTTAAATGTAAACAGACAGGCGGTCTGTTTATATCCAATCGCCCATAGAGAAAATCAGGCTGTGTCCATGTTTGTTCTGTATAAGCGGACCGGACACAGACCTGTCATGGGCCTGCTCAGCATGGATCAGCAGATGGATGAGCAAGCAGGTCCACTTCTGGAGTCTGCCTGTGTGAAAGGGACCTACAACATTTTTTCTTAACTATTTCCCTGATATGCCAATATTGTATCTTGTTATTTTGTGAACATTCTTTGCATACTTAAAGTAGTTGTAAACCTCGGGTGTGAAATATGAACAAAGCATATTCTTCTATAGTATGTAATTGTCTCAATCCAGAGCACTAAGTGTTATTTCTGTCTGCTGGCTCATTCCTCTGCTACCTGGAAGAGTCACTTCTGGCAAGTTTTCTTGACATCAAGAGGTAAAAAGGTGACAGGGAAGGGAGCTTCAGTACACAGCCTATGATTGACAGGCTCAGCTCTGTTCTTGTGTGCTGTGTAAAGGGGGGTGTGTCCCTTCCTTCCAATCAGCTCTCAGCTCGCTTCACTGAGCTCTGCAGAGTGTAACTTCAGCTTTTCACCCTCTGCTTTCTGCATGCTCAGAAAAGCTGTGTAAAGGCTGTACTTTAAATTGATGTAGAGAAAAGAAGACAGCAGATAAACAAGTACAACATATGTAGGAGGGTTTGTTTCATCTCTGTGTATCATCTGAAGCCAGTCACTTCACTAAGTATATGTAAAGGTTTACAGCCACTTTAATATTTTTCTAAACTGCAAACTGACCAGTTAATTTTAAGAATTGATTTATCAATTTTGACTTTTGTATTATTAAAATATAATTGAGTGACAGCACTGGAAGAAAAGACAACTGGCGTTCTGATATTTCAACTGAAAAGCTAGATTTTTATTGTATTTGAATGAACAATATTATATCAGTGGTAATTGGGAATATTGAGAGATTTAGATTGGTTTTACCTAGCTGCATTGTGCATTTGGCTACCATAAAAAAGCCCTGGAATAGCTTTACAAGGTTGTGTTGTGCTTTTAGATCTTCCCAGGCTAGCAGTGACACGCATTATGTTAAATTATTTCATATATTTGTCTGATAAGGGTCAGTCTTTATGTAAAGTTGTTCTAAGGCCAGCCCATGCAAAGTAGCATTAAGATGCAATTATCAGCCCCATAAAGTGTGTGTATACTTAGAGATATAATTCATGTATATGACAAGTTTACAGGAAACATTATTTTTAATCTTATACTCAGTTTTCTTTCATTTAAGTATTCCGCTAAAGAGTTTGTGATTGGCTAGACAGTTATTTGCAACATCTAATTAAACTTCTATTCCATTTGAATTAATTCCAGGCTATTTCCAAGGCACAAACCAAATATTGGCTAGCATGGATGAAGTGGAGCATCGAGTAGATATATATAGTGGTGTGGAAACATTTTATGGACCTTGAACATTTCTATTTATAATGTAGTAAAGTAGGAGACCATTCTTTAATATATTTATTACTTTGATATGTTAGCAGCTGCCAAAAGAGTGTTTAGGGCTGAGATACAAAACAAGGGGACCTTTTTTTTTCTAAAGTAGTCAATGATTTTAACCCTTTTTGGTGTTTTTGGATTATTTCAAACAGACACGAATGCTAGTCCCAGTTTGTTTTACAGTATAGATCCAGTAGGTGTTGAGTACTATTTTATCATGTATTATTGAATGTGTGAACATTACAGTCCTGTCGATTTGCAAGCTTTACTTTTTCATGTGATTTTGGCAAAATTGACTTCACTTTAACAACTACAGATCTCACCATTGATGACATTTTGTAGAAGCAAAAGCTCTCAGTTTTACTCACTGAACTGCTTAGGCAAAATCTGCTTGGCAGCTGATTTAATCACTTACTGGGTATGCAACCTCTTCATTTTTTGATCCTCGCTTATGTTCCTATTTAAGGGCTGGTTCACACCAGATTCAATCCAGTGCATTTTTAATCTGCATCAAAACACAGTCACATTGTTTTCCATGTATTCCAAAGGTCCTAGTTCACACCAGAACAGTCAGTTCCTGTGCAGTCAACAAAAGTAGAATCTGCTGCATTTTTTCTCTTTGGAATACATCTGGAATGCCGCAAAACACATATATGTAAATGAGCCAAAAATGGAACACACTTTGTGAGATTTTTCAAGTGTCAAAATAAAAAAAAAAACGTGTAAATGCATATTTTAAAACACATTCGGAATACAGAAATAATGATGTCAATCATTCTTAAGTGGTGCCATGACTGCTGCTCCAGGTTTCCTGTTTCAGAATGACTCCTTTCTTTTGCAGCATCCTATAGAGCCTTACTTACCTTCCATTTGTGTGATTAGATCCTTGAATTGTGCCTATATCCTATAACAGAAACAGATATACTGTGCAGGCTATGTTAGGGAAGGACAAGCAAAAGTGTGACTGATTATTGTAAGTTGATAATAGTCTGAAACCTGATGAACCAGAGGATCTGAATGTAGAAATCTGACAAATTTAGATGTTTGTTAGTACTCTCCTGATATGGAGAATATAGGATATTTCACACAGTGTCTAGTAGATATCCTTTTCCTTTTTTGTCCACAAGATTGTGAAGTCCCTGCAGTTATCATGCAGGAAGGGGTGGGTATAGCAACCATCATTGGCTGTTTGACCATGAGGTGATGGCACATGCATGCCACTGAATCATGTTATTTTACTTTGCTGCACCCTTGACGAAGCTTCTCCTTTTGGGAGAGAAACATATTGGGTTTTTTGGGCTTAGTTTTTTGATTATCAATGGAATGATTTTGGTGTTGGTGACTACATGGTTTTCTGAGTGGAGGACTAGGGACTCTTTTTTTTTTTGATAAAAAATTATTTTATTGACAAAGTTGCAAAACATACAACGTTATTTCACAAACATATAAAAACCAACCAACCTCATGACCAAGGCAGTGTGATAAGTGAAACATTGAAGTTAGTATCATAAATGTCCATGGAGTCAAGCCCCCAAAGGCTTGACAAACAGCACTATCATTCCAATGTGAAAAACAATAAGGAAAAAAAACAAACCTAAAATCAACAATAACATAAAAACAAGAAAATATAAAAAAATAAATAAGTAAAATAGGGAGAAAAGGGGGTATCTGGGAGGATGCAGAAGAAAGAGAAAAGGAGAGAAGGAAAAAGGAGGGAGGGAAAACTCCCCAATTGAACCAAGCCGCCCAACAGCAAAAACATCCCCCCCCCCCCAGCAGACTGGAATAGGGGGGCAACTGGCATACTAATGACCACCTGGCTCAGGGATCTCAACATTCGCACCTACAGTGGAAGTGAAGCAAACCTCACAGAACTGGACACTCCAAAGTCATACTGAAACATGTTCCAAAGGACTAAGACATAGGATTCTTGTACTGATCCAGGTATTTAAAGTGCAAGAAACTTTCAACCAAGGCAGAAATTCTATCCTGTGCCACAAAAGTCAATTTGGACTGGGGAATCTTCATGCCTCTCTATATGTGAGCTTTAATTTGGTGCTTGAGGAAAGTAAGCATTAGTGGAAATGTGGGCAGTGGCTGGGCCAGTTGACATGCTTTGCAATAGGAAGCTAGTTAAGCCTTTCAGTACTCTCTGTGATGTTCAGAATAGAGACAAAGCCCTTACTGAGCACACAGAGGTGTAAACTGCTTTGTGTTTTATGTATCTGCATACAGATCTACAGCTTTGTGAGTTTACTTGCAGAGATATAGACAAACTGATGGGATTGATATACCATATGAAGTCACCACATACTCCAGTGGCCGCCCTTTTTGGGAACCCCTCACTTTCTTCCTGGACAAAACCCTCAACATTTTGCATGGTTAGTCATCAAGGGTCCTTATAGAATAGCTCACTTTATAGACCACAAAGGAATTAAACAACCGTCTTATTTCCAGGAGACTTTACAAATGCCCCCTTCAGAGACCTTCCACCTTTGCCAAATCACTAATTTTTTAAAGACTTTGGGCCTGGGTCATGACTATCAGATCCCTATATGAGAATAGATGTCTTCGTAGCCTGGGCATGCACGGTAGTATCTCAGAATTATACTCCCTGTTTGCAGACCAAGGCCCCAAACTTTCTTACCAAGCAGCTTGGGAATTGGAGTTAGGGGAATCCATAGAAGCGGAAGTATGGTTTCAGTGGTCAACTATGGTACACAGGGAATTTTCAAAACTTTTTTAGTTGAGGCAAATTATGAAGTGTTGTCCTGTTGGTATCTTGTTCCAGCACAGTTAGCCAAGATCTATCCTGATGCCTGACCGTTATGTTTCAGGACGTGTGGGCAAGAAGTCACTATGTTCCACATCTGGTGGACATGCCCAAAGGTCAAACGGTTTTGGACCAGAATATTTAACCTACTTTATTCAGTAACTAGGCTGAATATCCCCAAAAATGCCAAGATGGCACTATTCTCCGACCTGTCAAGCAAGTTACCCAAATACCTTTGAATCCTAGCTTTCTATATCTTTTCAACGACCAAGATCACTGTGACATGCACATGGAAAATACCTGTGGTCAACCTTGCGCTAGTCAAACACAAAAGCTCCTGGATTATGATTAATGAAAAATTAGTCAGTTTCCTCCAGGACAAACAACCTCTATTCAAAAAGATTTGGACTCCCTGAATCCCGTACCTTCAATCTCCCTAGTGGGTGGGGTGGCCTGGGGGTTGGTAGGCAGGAAAAGGGGGTTCAGTCTCATTCTTTATCTTTCTTTTCCCTTTTTTCTTTTTACTATTTTATTCCTCCTTTTTTTCTATATCTTGACTCTTATACTGACCTTATATTAATGTATTTGTACAAGTCTAAAGGATTTTCTAACCCAACATGGTTGTAGTTTGTTACTGGGAACTTCATGTAGTTGTCTTGTCATAGTTTACTTTGACTTCACACTTATTATTCTCTTTACATACAGTACAATGTTCATCTGTTGGATATTCTGTGATTCTGAATCCCTATGTCTTCTATCCAGGCATAAATGGGACCTCTCTGTATTATCAGTGATAATTACCCTACTCCTTAGGGTAATGATGGTCATCATCTCCATGGCACTGGCCTGCTGCATAGTGTGGTTCCCATCTTCCCAGTTAACGATATGTAGTGATTATCTGATACTTATTTTGTTGGACCTTGTAGCACACTGTCTTGAAAAAACGTGTTCTCAATATACACTATTGAAAGAAAGAAACTGATGGGAGCATATGAGCCACAGTCAGCGATGAGAGGTTTTTTTCTAAAGATTGTGGTAAAGCCTCAGCCTGTTGTGTTTATGCCTCTGTAATACTGATGTATAGTTTTATGAGTTCACTTTGCAGAGATATAAATAAACTGATCAGAACACACTGTATGAGCCACAGTTGGTGATGAGAGGCTTTATCTAAAGAGTGTGTTAGAGCCCTGGCCTCTACTTATAAGTGGAGGACTGGAGATGCTTTATGCCTATAAGTGAGCTCAAATCTGGTGCTTGAGGAAACTGACTGGAACATATGAACCATAGTAGGTGATGTCGGTGTTAAAATGTCTTAGAGCCCCAGCCCCTTGTGCTTATGCCTCTGCAACACTGCTGTATAGCTTTGTGAGTTAATTTGCAGAGACATAAACTTACCAGAATAAGGAGCCACAGTGATGAGATGCTTCTTTCTAAGTGTGTTAGAGCCTCAACCTCCACTTACAGTATGAGTATTAAACACACACAGTTTATGTTGGATAGTGCCTTTTTGTAAGTAAAGCTAATAAAAGTTAGGTTTTAGGCCAGTGGCTTATTTGGTGCATAGGTATTTGCCTCCTTGTTTGTTTTTGAATGTTGGGCTGCCACTGTGAGGGTTGATATTTCTCACATATTAGGCATTTTAGTTTATGTATCTACTAGGGATGCACAGTTTTGTTTTTTTTTTCTACTTTTTTTTTTTTTTGCACAGTTTTTTTTTTTCTACTAGGGATGCACAGATACCAGTTTTTTAAGACCGAGCACGAGTACCAATACTTTTTCTCAAGTACTCAAAAGACAATGATGGTGATTTAGCAGCAGCCCAGCAGTGTATAAATATATATATTTATTCACAAATTAAATATTACTATTAACACTGTTTATTTCATTACACTTATTTGCTGTGGCTCTTCCGTGGTGGTGTAGAGGTAGGCCAGCAAACATAAAATCAGTCATTGCCCTTGGAAACATTTATTTTTTACACATAAGACCCAGCTCACCTTCCACTGCCCTGTAGGTGTAGCATTGGAGCACTTGACAGAGCTTCTGTGGTCCAGATGTCACGTCTCACGCTGCCGCACCCAGATTGATGTGTGTGATGTCAGACATCTAGCCACCCTCACATGACATTCTCCTGCATCTCTCTCCATAAACATGGTGGTTAGTCTGCAGACTTGAACATATCCATTTTAGTATCTGAGAATTTCATAATTATAAGTGCTCGTGGTACTCGTGGCACTGATATTGGTGCCACGCTAGTATTTACTATCAACCAAAGTTTAAAAGATCCATGAGACTAAATTCTTTCTATCTATAAGCATTGTCTATAAAGGCTATCTTCTTTTATAGAAAACCTTAAGAGTCAATTTTTGATGTTAACAAAAACGGTATTTAAATCATAACCTAACTGGGTTACTTTGTCTACAAGAGAAAAATAGACAATGCATGTGTGTGTATCACAAAATATTTAGATCATAGAGTATTTAAAAGAAATTTGATAATGATATATGAAAACAGATATGGTAGAATATCTCGCTTCCTGGTGTATTGTCATGGGCCTTAGAACATTTAAAACTTAAAATAACTTGATTGTCTAACTAAATTGACCTTATTTTGTGCATAAATTGAGTAAAATTAGGTTTTGAGGTTAAAGCCCAACTCAGGAAAACGTTAAAATTAATCCTCGAAGGGGGGCTGTCTAGAACACGGAAAAGAAGATTTCCTTATCTATCCTCTGCTCCTTTATGCTACAAGACTGGTCTATGAAGTGTCTTCTCCCCTATGCTCCAGTGGTCTACGATCCAGATATTAAGACCAATGCAGGGTCTACAGCTCTCCAGTGTACATGATCATGCTAAGGGAAAGTCCACTACAGGAGCATGGGGGAGCCTGCCTGCCGGGGAGCGGAGAATCAGGCAATTCTCCTCTCCCATAGGCTAAACCAGCAGTTAATTCCAACATTATGGGTGCAGACCACTGTAAGGGAAAATTTAAAAGTTTCCCAGAGTTGGGCTTTAAATGCTATTTATCATTTTGTGACTAGGAACACTTGTGTCACAAAGTTCATTTGGGTTTGTTTACGGATTGCAATTTGGATAAGCAAGGGGTACAGAGTAATTGTGAAATAAACTATATTAGCAAGTATGAAAACTTTCCAATATTGTCGGGCATTGCCTGAAAAATGTACCAAATATGAGGCAAAAAGTAGCAGATGCAAACATAATTAGGTGAAGGAAAGGGGTGAAATGTGTGCTCTACCTATGTTGTCCTTTGCCACTTTGTGAGGCTTGTGACTGAGGTCTCCCAAACTATTATTTCATGAGATAACGTGTATTCAAGCATGAACCTTCTCAGACTTGATTTTATTTATGAAATTAAGATGTGCTTCCCAAGCTCTACATTAAGCTGCAGATGTAGCTTTAATCAAAGGGAAACACATTTTTGAAATAAAAGAGAAATGAAATAAGAACCCTGGGGCTGAGTTATACATTTATTTTCAAACTTTAAAAACAGGGCTCCTTAACAAAAGAATGTGCACACTGTTTTAAATGAAAATATCAGAAATGTCAACATTTAGGGACGTTACATTAATGTGGAGCTGAATATCAAATCATAAACTCTAATAATCCTTGCCTCCCTCCAAGCTGTAAAGTTCAGCTCCAGCCAAAACATTTTATTTTAGCTTTGGATAGAGTATGGAAGAATTAGCATCTCAGGCAGGTATTGATTACAGTCCGATTTCCCATTTGGATGATTCCCACTCACTCTCTTGCATGAAGACACTCTGACATGTAAGGTGTCTTGGGCACAAAAATGGAGGAATCCTCCACAGCAATAAAAAATCTAATATATGTGAAGTGGCTTGGCGCTCAGCGAAAATGGCTGCCTAAGTGTGAAGCTCTGCTGTGACTGAGGGATTTTTCCAGCTTTTTCCTGTTCACCATGAGCTCTATGGGCAAAATCAGGCACCCTTTACCATACTCCAAGACACCACACTCCTAAAGAAGAATATTCTGGCAATCTTTCATATGCAGCAGCCGGACTCTCAAGCTCCTCTTCTCAGCTTCCTTCCCACTGCCTGGGTCTCGCAGGTCTCCCACACCTGCTCAGAAGCAAGCAGGAATGGAATTAGACTCTGTGGTAGACTTGATCCAGCAAATGCCGTAGACAGTGTCTCTTAATGGGGGTTCCATGAAACAATTATGGAGGATGTATACCACCTAATGTTGTTCTCAATATGCGCTGGCAGTCAGTATTGTCAGCATACATTGATACCCGATGTCATGTCTATGGTTTTGGCCCCTAAAAATCAGAAGGCTGTGCCAGGAGTAGTGCAGAGAGCGGGAGATAGAAGTGGTATCTTTTTATGGGAGCACTAAGCACAGAGCTGGAACAGGTGACTGGCATTGGACTGGATTGGAAGTTGAGAGCTTTGCGGTGGTGTAACAGAATGCAAGGGGTGATGCGGGAGGAGGAGGGAGGGACAGGCAGAGAGCTGCTGAAGCACATAGCTGGATTGGGAGGTGAGATCCTGTTACATCTGCAGTATTGCAGAGTGCAAGAGGGAAGGGAGCAGAGAGGCGATGGAGCACATAGTTGGATGGGAGGTGAGCTCCTGTTACAGCCGCCATATTGAAGAGTGTGAGAGGGATGGGGGCAGAGAAGTGCTGGAACACATGGCTGGATGGGAGGCAAGACCCTGTTACAGCTGCAGTATTGCAAAGTGCGAGGGGGAAGGGGGCAGAGAGGCGATGGAGCACATAGTTGGATGGGAGGTGAGCTCCTGTTAGAGCCGCCATATTGAAGAGTGTGAGAGGGGTGGGGGCAGAGAAGTGCTGGAACACATGGCTGGATGGGAGGCAAGACCCTGTTACAGCTGCAGTATTGCAAAGTGCGAGGGGGAAGGGGGCAGAGAGGCGATGGAGCACATAGTTGGATGGGAGGTGAGCTCCTGTTAGAGCCGCCATATTGAAGAGTGTGAGAGGGATGGGGGCAGAGAAGTGCTGGAACACACGGCTGGATGGGAGGCGAGACCCTGTTACAGCTGCAGTGTTGCAAAGTGCGAGGGGGAAGGGGGCAGAGAGGCGATGGAGCACATAGTTGGATGGGAGGCGAGCTCCTGTTGCAGCCACCATATTGAAGAGTGTGAGAGGGATGGGGGCAGAGAAGTGCTGGAACACACGGCTGGATGGGAGGCGAGACCCTGTTACAGCTGCAGTATTGCAAAGTGCGAGGGGGAAGGTCAGAGAGGCGATGGAGCACATAGTTGGATGGGAGGCAAGCTCCTGTTACAGCCGCCATATTGAAGAGTGTGAGAGGGATGGGGGCAGAGAAGTGCTGGAACACATGGCTGGATGGGAGGCGAGACCCTGTTACAGCTGCAGTATTGCAAAGTGCGAGGGGGAAGGAAGGCAGAGAGGCATTAGAGCACATGGCTTGATGGGAGGTGAGCCCTCTTAGAGATGCAGAGTGTGGGGGGAGGGGCAGAAAGCCTGGAGCACATGGTTGAGTCAGAGGTGAGATCCTCTGTATGATATGACAGCAGTGAATACAGGCTGGGGAGAAGCAGAGAGAGGGAGCACATGACTGAAGAAGGAGGTGACATCCAATGTGTGGCAGAAGTGATGCAGACTGCAGAGAGAGGGAGCATTCAGCTGGATCAGACTGAATGTAGCAGGAGGTGAGACGATGCTAGCTTTTTATTATTACGCTATAACTGTACATAAAGCTATTATGATCTCACCTCCTTCTACATTCAGTCTCATCCAGCCATGTGCTCCCACTCTCTGCTCCCCCTCTCTGGGGAAGGAGGGGTATCTGTCTAAGAAGTGTCTGGAAATGTTCTTCCTGGCTGGGCAGATGTTTGTCATGTCTGTACAGTGGCCTCTGACACCATGTGCAGAAACATGAACTTTTCTGCACCTGTCTCTACAAAGACACAAAGAAAATAGTTGTTTTCTGTGTGCCCTGTTCACACCCCAATGTATGTAGATATCATAGGAGTTTCTTTTTCTGAGCAGAAAACTGCATATATGTTGCACATTTCTGAGCAGATGCATGCCCAGATGATACCGATGTTTTGATGTGAACAGGGCACATAGAAAACAATTGTTTTCTTTGGGTCCTTGCAAAGACAGATGCAGATAAACTTGAAAAAAAAACTCTAGCAATCTTTTTTCCCCTGCATGGGTTAACTGCTTAATTTTTCTTAGGGATGAGGAGAGCAGAGATATGCTTACCTAATCTGCCAATCCTCCAAGCACAAGACCAGCCCCTGAGTTCTTGTGCATGGACTGTTCCTGACAGGGGCGGACTGACAACTCATGGGGCCCCAGGGCAATAGGGATCATGGGGCCCCTGTGTCCTTGCCCACATTCAAACCACACCCAAAAAAGCCTATGAAAGCTACCAGGGGCATCTCATGGGGCCCCTTACTGACTCCGGGCCCTCGGGCAGTGCCCGAGTTTTCGAATGGTCAGTCCACCCCTGGTTCCTGACATCATCATGCCCATAGACCAGCTCTGAACATGAGGAGGGCAGGAACAGTCCACCACTGGGTGTGGGAGAGTGCTGTTTTCTGAAAGATCAAAGGATTGGGTAAGTATAGCCATTTGGTGCACCCCTGGACAAAACGAGCAGTTAACCAAGGCATTGTGTGCACAGTCCCACTGCATAGGAGAAAAAAAAATTCCCAGAGTACTTTGAAGCATTTTTTAGCCCTAATGGTCTGATACTTTGGGAATAGATAACCTCACATCTCTGCTATTGTGCGAATGAGACCTGATATATCAGATGACTGAGGTTACAATTTGCAATTTACCAGCACAAGGCATTATGTAAAAGTGATTGCAACCAATCAGAATGTATCATGCCTACTCTGTTGCCAGTACAAATATTCTCATTGGTTACTGTATGCCAGAGTTTCTCAACTGTGTTTACATTTTTGCATTGAGCAACAATACAGAGTAAGTTTTGCACTGAGAAACCGATTTGTGCAATAATCAGAGTAACTTTTGCATGACTAGTGCAGAACAGATGTCCCCAACTCCAACTAATGGCTACTAGACCATACTCCCCAAACTTAGCCCCCCCTTTTTACATTACTTATGTAAATAAAGGAGACCACACTACGAATGGAGTTAAAATGGCCATCACAGCCTTTTATTAACAATTCAACTTAACATAAAAACATTCATTAAACCAAAACAGATAACCACTAAGCATGCTGGTCATTAGTTGTTTTAAACAACATTGCTCATGGTCCAATGTGGAATTTTGTAAGGAGGAGGAGTGAGGTACAAGAGGAGACCTTCATCTACTACACAAAAATTCTGGTAAGGCTAGTGAGGAGGAATTACAACATTGTGATCCTTTTCCGTTCACTAGCACAATACTTTACCCCCAAGAAGTCCATCTTTACAATGACAGTTACCTAACTATGGGTTTTCATTGGAGAGGTGACCCAAATTGTACCATTCCATTGTGCCTTATCTGTGGCAAACAACCTACAATAACAGCAATGGCTCCAGCATTGAAAATACAGTTTACTACAAACCATTTGGTATCTACAGGCGCCGATTATTTCAAACAGCTATTGAAATCTCAAAGCAAGCAAATTACAGCTTTCTTTAAAAAAAGTCTCAATTAATAAAAAGGCACAGGAAGCAAGCTATTTGGTGGCAGAAATTATTGCCCAGAAAAGAAAAAGTCACACAGCTGGTGAAAACCTAATACCACCATTTAAAATTATAGTGAATCACATGCTAGGAGCAGCAATTGAAATTGAGCAGAAATTGAAATTGAGCAGAAATTGAAAAGGTTCCTCTCTCAGGTAGTACAATAACTCAGCATATGATGATATGTCACATGATATGGAAGAGGTCTTGTGTGATATCCTGAAAAAAAAAGTCCACCGAGTCCACCAATATCACCAATGTACACCATCTTGTAGTATTTGTACAATTTGAAAATAGTAGTGAAATTCAAAAAATCTTTTCCTGCTGCAAAGAGCTGCCTGAAACAATCAAGGTTCAAGATATATTTAATATTTTGTCAGCCTATCTGGAATCACAAGGCCTGTCTTGCAAGAGTTGTTTTAGAATCTATATCGATGGCGCCCCATCAACGGCTGGCTCCATGAAAGGATTTTCATCACTTGTAAAAAAGGGAAACCCTAATATTTTCACACCACACTGCTTTATTCATAGAGAAGTGCTTATGTCCAAAATTCTTGGAGCTGAACTGAAAGGTATGCTGGATGATGCAGCAAAAATGGAGAACTTTATTAAACAATGACAAGTTCATTCAAAAATGTTTAATAAAATGTGTGAAAGCATGGACAAGGACCTTATAAAGCTCCTGCACATACAGAAATCAGGTGGCTTAGCAAACGACAAGTGTCTGAGCTGAAAGAAGAACTAAAGGAGTACTGTCAAGAAGTTAGTAGGTCGTATTTTGTTCAGTGCTTTGAAGATGTAGAATGGCTGCAGAAACTTGCATACATAGCTGACATTTTTAATTAGAAGAAAAGGTCTCCACAAGGTTCTGGAGAAAATATCCTGACAAGATGCTTGGCTTCAAAAGGAAATTGAATCTTTGGAAAAAGCCATGTTGCTAAAGGAAATCTGGAGATGTTTACTTGACCTTGGAAGAGAGGAAGGAAGCCAGCAAGTCTAATTAAATCCACCTAGATGTATTGCAGAACAAAATTGAATATTATTTTCCTTCTCTTTCAACACAAATTTAAGATTGGGTGAGGAGCCCTTTCTCTGAGTCTTCTGGAAGAAATTTGTGATCTGCAGTCTGATCATACTCTCAGGAGGAGGTTTAATATGTCCCTGGACAAATTCTGGATTTCAGTTAAATAAGAGTATCCTGCCATTTACAGAAAGGCAATGAGTGTTTTGCTGCAGTTTTCTACTTCCTACATGTGTGAGCAAGTTTTTTTCTGTGTAAGAGCATGGAACAAAATTTTAGTTGAAGATGGAATAAGTGCGTGCTTATCTCAAGTTCAACCCAGAATTGAGCAACTATGCAAAAAAAAGCAAGCCTAAGTTTCACATTAAGGAGGTAAGTTTTTTAAAATATTAATTCTATTATTTAATAGTGTTTGTTAATTGTTAAATTTACAGCTAGATCCAGTGTTCCACAAGTTGTAGATCTGAATTTTTTTTCAAGGGTTCCCTGAGATTCTTCAGGCCCTGCAGGAAAGGCATATCGCTTATAGATGGCATTTTCCTTTTGGTCTCACTGCCACACATGAGTCATTTAGTCTTCAGATACCAGAAGACCTGCCTCAGTTCTTTGAAACCCTTAAGATCCTGGAGATAGCAGAGCTATTATCTATGATGCAAGAACAAGGTACCACTAAATGTAAAATGCCTTCAACACCTTACATCCAGTGAAGACCAGAAGGCACACCACGTGCACAGCAGAACCCCCTGACAGCATGTAATAGCCTTGTGCGTCTCTTGTTCCCACTTGCATCGCAGCTCCTTCATATTTAGGCTGGACATGAGCCCTTCTTTTTTTGTTTGACTGTTTTACATGTTATGAGACTATTTGAAAGCCAAACTAACTATTTTACTTTTGCCTGGTTACACTGCAAGGTATGGCAATTTTGAGGAGACAGTTGCTAAGCATCTAGAATTAATGGAACAGTGTATGACACCATACATCTAGAATTAACGGAACAGTGTATGACACCATACATCTAGAATTAACGGAACAGTGTATGACCCATACTCTTTTTATTTTTGCATGTTCTTTTTGCATGTTGTTTTCTTTCTGTGGACTCTAATTCTTCTTTACATTTTTACTGATCATTTGTAATGTGTTCTGCACTACTCCCATCACCGTTATGTCCAATGGGATGAAGCGTATATTACCAACATGCATTTTCAATCTCTCTATTGTTATCCCCAATGCGATTTTTGTTTTTTTTGGTATCATGTTTTCCTTTACTCTCTTTTCTTTTTTTGGGACTCCTTTACTTCACTTGAGCTGATTTGTGGGTTTTGTCTTGTTACATGAAGCTTTGCATGTAAGACAGAACTTTACATGAGTCCTATAACCATATATGATTGCTTACACTCATGCTTGGTATGTATGCTGGACAAGGGGGGTTGGACCATACTTAGCCAAACATATTTCTAAACTCCACCAGTCAGTGGGGTGTCTCACTATCTTCTTTAGGCGTGCACTAAATTTATACTGGCAAGACGTTTTTAGCTACTAGGGCTGAGCTCATGTATATACAGTATTGTAATTTATAGCTATGCATTATTTTTTACAGATCAGTCCTTCCCACCAAATATTGGGGGAGAGAGCCTCTCAGATTTTTAAGACTATACTTTGACACCACACAGTGTGTGATCATATTAACAACTGGGTGCTCCCTTACCCTAAAACTACCAGCATACATTTTCACGTATCCTATTTATATTTTAACTGTGACTCTTATATGCTTTTTTTTCTTGAGTTAAGTCATGGACTAAATAGATTTTTTTATCCATGCTGGTTATCCATAGGGGGGTTTATGAATGAAGTCTTGTGCACCTTTTTAGATATAAATCTTATGTATATTCTCTTTACCAACCTTTTTGAATCGGGTATGCAAGGAACTGCTCTGAGGGATTTTCTCTAGTTACTACAATCATATGAACCATGAACGGGGTTCACTGACTTAAGTTAATGATCTCTAGCTCCCTACAAATCAAGGTGGCCTTTTTTCACTGTCTCAGTTCTATTCATTTAATTTCACACTGCCTCCGAACACAGCCCAGCCTAGGTCAGGCTGACTTGATTCGGCTTAAATTTGTAAATTGGAATTTTTAATTCCAACCCACCGACTCACTTTTCTTTTCTACTTTACCTGATATGACTTCTATATACTTCCTTTTTCTCTCTTCCCTTTGTTCCTTCCTCCCCCTCCCCTTTTTTCACCCCTTCAGAATAACTTTGCAAATTGCACCCAGGTGATGGCGAGTAGTTCTGTTTGGAAGCAGGCATGGGCCTTCTTCCAAACCATGTTTCCCAGAGGGTGACATCTCTGAATGCTAAAGTCCTTAATCTTCCAGAAAAAAAAGGTTGATGGTGCTAAGGGAAATGTGTAAAGGAACGGACAATTCCATACAATTTTTGTATTTAAAAATTATGGTGAACAACAACCAAGTGTCCACCAGAACATTTTCTAAGTCCACTGATCGTAATTCTTTTATTCCAATTGATAGTTGTCATCATAAGGCATGGTTAAAATCAGTACCCCGGAGCCAATTCATCAGGTTGAGATGTAATTGCTCCAAATTGGAGAATTATATGGAGCAAGTGAAGACCCTTAAAAAACAATTCTTTGTAAAAGGTTACGATGAACATCTAATAGAAGTGCAAATATCTAATATTACATTGTCAGTAGAGATAGTCTATTGGAGGGTAGAATTAAACAAGATGACTCTGACAAATTTAAATGGTCCTTCATTACCACATATTCGACCCAATATAGGCAGGTACACAACATCATTAAAAAACATTGGGGAGTTCTCAAAAATGATAAGGTTTTGGGTCCAATTCTCCCAGCTAGACCAGCTGTGGTATTTAGAGGACTAACTTCACTTTGAGCTAGAGTGGCACCTAATGTTGTCGATCCCCCTGAACGACCCAATTTTTTTCATGATCTCAAAGGGTATTATTCTTGAAATAAATGTTGTGTCTGCCAACATTTTGTGTGGAAATTGCAATAATTGTATGTCTACGGTTACTTCCTAGCAGTATTCTATAAAATCATTCACACATGCACTTCCAAAAATGTGGTATATTTAATAATTTGTCCTTGTGGGAAACAATATGTAGGTAGAAACATTAGGTCCTTTTCAGTACGAGTGAATGAACACATTAACATTAAAAAAGGGATTAAGAAACTTAGTGTTCCCAAACATTATACTCTCCACCACAATAAAGATATAAGGGGGACTACATTTTTTATTTCCCCTATGGCATGAATGTTGGGTGGGACATTAATTATTTTATCAGTAATGCTTGAGTTATGTAAATGTACATGACCCATTTGTATATAGCACGTATATTGAGCTATATCCATCTATAGAGGGTTTGTATTAAAACTTTTTCTTTATGGTTTTAGAATATAATTATGTTTTTATAAACTTATTTACAATTCATTTCAATTTAAATTTCTGTGAGGTGGTATATTAATTGATTAATCCTTATGGAAGAGACATAATATATTATGCATTCCACATAAGACAATTAATGACGGCAGCCATGTTGGAGTCTGATCCCCAGACTGAGGTTTGGTGAAATTATATCTATTGTGAGATCCAGACTGAGGCTTGGTTTAGCCAAGTGGTGGCCATTTTAAATTCACATCGAGGTCTGGTGATCCCCAGACTGAGGCTTGGTGGAATTACATTTATCAGGACATCCAGACTAAGGCTTGGTTTAGCCTAGAGGTGGCCATGTTAAATCCATATCGAGGTCTGGTGACACGGTGGCCATCTTTAATTTTAATACTTAATCTAAGGGGGCTCATTCCCTCTCTGGATGGCTATATAAAGCAGCGGTGATGGTCGCACACAGTTTCCACGCCCCAGATGACATCATATGTGACGAAATGCATTGGATGGAGCTTGTGCATCTGACGTTTACAAGCTTCTTTCTAACACCAGGAGATGTACCTGTTCCTGGGATATGTGATTACTCTGTACACAGCTCTGATTTGCCCACCTGAAGTGCAATACTTTATGAAAATAAATGTGTTTTATGGTTTTATGCAATGGTCGTTCCTTTGTTTTTCTTTGTATGGCAACACTGAGAGGTATTATTGTGAGATTAAGAATGGAGAGGAATTGAAGGTGATACTTCTATCCGATACCATGATTTAACTTCTTCTAATTCTGAGGGATTTGGTGGATATATTCTCATGCATTTGTGACTCCTTCACAAGGGTCCATATGTTCTGGTAAGAGTCCTACCATTTTTTGGTGATGGAACACTAATTATATTGAAGACACGTGGTGATATACTATATGGTTCATAACACTTGGACTATTTATTTCTACATTTGGACTCAATAGTTTCCCAGTTGTGATATTTGAGTGCAGCAATTTATTGATAATATTTATATACAATTAACCTGATTGTTTTGCCAGCAACTATTTTTTCCTTTTTTGCGCAGTTTTTTTGTTTATTTTTGTTTAAAGGAAGGAACAGATTGCATTTTTCAAGAGATGCATTTCAAAGTTCTGTCTATGCCTAATGTCACAAGTTAGCCTGCAGCCTCTTGTTTGTTTTGTCTTACCTCCTTGCTATTCTTTCACATGTGTGTTTCTCTGTGCTCACCTATGGGTGTCGTCTGCTATTCCCTGGGTTTTATGTGCTTCCCTTTCATCACTTCCTGGCCCGCCTCCTAACTGGCTTGTCTATTTAAGACATGCTCAGTCGGTCTCACTTTGCCTGAGCAACGTTGTTGTCTGAGCTCCCCTGTGTTCCTCTGAGACTCCGTTCAAGTATATCTGTGTACCGACCCCGGCTTGTCCCTGACATTCCTCCTATATTGTCTATCCCTGTACCGACCCCGGCTTTGTTCCTGACATCGCTTGTCTTCCGCCTGTCCTGACCTCGGCTTGCCTACTGGATCTCCTGAGTCTACTCCCATTGTACCCTGCTCCCGCTAGCGGTCTCTTCTACCTCAGCTGGGTGTACCTGGGGGCCACGACCTGGTTCCAGACTGCTCCAAGTCCATCCCCACCATCAGGGGCTCTGGTGAACAAGCAGGCTGAGGCTTAGACTCCGCACCCTGGGGAACCCCAAGCTGTGGATTAAGAGCTCACTACCACAGGTGTTGACACCTAAATTCTCCAATGACAAATTTTCCATGATGTTTCATGCCTCCTCACAGGCATTGAAAACCAAAGGCTGACTATTCCTTTAGCTAAAAATCTTGGATTTCACTTACTGGATCAGAAAGTCATTATCTCTTCTTAAAAGGGACTCTGTATAATAGGCCCATCACATTGGCTAATCGATATTGTCCCAATGAGAGACAAGTTACCTTTTTCCATAAAGTAACAGACCTTCTATTATTTTCAGCAGGCATGTCAATTCTAAGAGGCTATTTTAACCTCCCTTTCATGTGTTCGATTCCTCCACCTGCTCCACCTTTACTCCCCTATTGGGCACATCAACAGGTTAAACTTTGGTTATCTAAACTATCACTGCATGACACTTGGAGAACTCTACATCCTAACGCGAAAGATTTCACATTCTATTCTCCACCTCATGAGAAATGCTCCTGTATTAATTACTTCTTTTTTATTCCCAAGTGGACTTGTCACAAATCCATTTTGAAACATTTGAGGCCATGTACATGATCATAATTCCTATCTATGACTCATGAACTAAATTGTGGTGTTTTGATTCTCTGCTCTTATCTGATTCCACTTGACTTCAAACCTTAAAATTAACACTGTCTGAATACTTCACCATTAATCACACTGCAGACACCTTGGCATTGAAACAATGGCTGGCTCACAAATGTGTCATGAGAGGAACATGCATCTCTCTCTACAAAACTTAAGAAGGAATGCCAGGCTTACATTGAGAAATTAATCTCTTGGATTAGCTCCCTAGAATTGGTTCATAAACACAGCCACGCCGTTGATGTACATGCCTCTTTGGTCCAAGCCAGGAAAGAGCTCTTGGAAGAACTAGAAAGACAAACTAAACACAAATTCACTCATAGCTCTAAATTTTTATGGGCATGCTAACAAGAGTGGGAGACACCTTGCTCAATTGCTCAGGAGAAAAAAGGTCTGATATGCAGATACATACCATTCACGATAAATACAGGATGGCTTACCACAAAACGTAGGATATAGTCTCCAAGTTTGTTGATTACTAAAAACAACTTTACAACCTGGAGACGATCTCCAAATCTGCACAGCCTCCTCTGGATCATAGGCGATTCCTCCAAGATTATCTGGAAATATTGCATGCAGTCCATCTCTGCAAATCAGGCTGCAGAATTGGAGAAACTTCTCTCTTCTACAGAGATTCTACAGGTATTACATCAAATGAAAATGGGAAAAAGCCCAGGGCCAGGTTGCTTTTCCGTAATATATTAAAAAACCTTCTCTGAAGCACTGAGTCCTCCATTTCTCAAAGCATCTACTGTAATTCTGTAATCCCAAGTATTAGAAACCCCAGCCCAGCTGTTGGAGGCACACATCACAGTTCTTCATAAAAATCCAATGTAAGTGCAAAATTACAGGTCATACGGTTACTCAATGTAGATATTCAAATATATATATAAATAGATATTCAAAAAGTACTGGCCAACAGTATTTCGTCATATTTACCATCTCTAATCTCTTTAGATTTGGTAGTTTTTGTCCCAGGTAGAGAAGCCTAGGATAACACGATTAAATCCATCAATATCCTACACTGGCTTCATTCGTCGAACACTGAGGAACTCTTTTTATCCATGGATCTGGTGAAGGTGTTCAACAGATTGCCTGGGATTACATGGAAGAGGTGTTACTCTCCTTGGGCCATTGTAGTCCATTGTAGTCTTAACGCCAATCCCCAATTCAAAGTTAAGGTCAATGGCCACCTGTCGGACACTAACCACATCCGGACCAGACAAGGATGCCCACTCTCACCAATTTCGTGTGGATGCTGGAATCACTTTTCCATTTTATCCGTATAAACACTAACATTATATGTATTTCCATGGAGGATAAATAATTCAAAATCACAGCATTTGCAGATGACAGTTTATTGTTCCTTACAGACCCTCTCCGATTGTTATCTATTCTTTTGCGAGAATTCAAGCTTTTCCAGGGAATTTCTAATTTCAGAATTAATCTCACCAAATCCTATGCTTTAAACATCACCTTGCTGATAGACAAGGTTCAACTGTGCCGACAACAATTTCCTTTTGTGGGAGGGAAGATGCATTAACTTATCTTGGAATCCAACTACCATCTAATCCCAACAATTTCTTCACAACAAATTTCCCTCCTTTGCTGGCTACATTTCAACAGGATTGTAGTACTTGCGATAAACTACATTTGTCCTGGTTTGAAGGAGCGACCACGATCAAGATGAATGTGCCACCTCTATGTAATGTAAGCTATTACAATCAAACTCCCCCCCAAATTCTTCTTTTCCATATATAGTGCATTTAGCTGCTTCACTTGGAAGGGCATGACCCCTGAGGATGAGTTTAGTGCATTTATCTCTACCCAAACTTAAGGGTGACCTGGGTGTCCCAGAAATGCAACAATACCACAGAGCGTGCTTACTAACTAGATTGATTAGCATATCCATGCTAAATCGAAGAACTGGATTTTTCTGGAACAATCTTTGGCCCAGAACTCTTTGATGATACTTCCCTGGGTTATCCTGCTTTATTTTCTCTTTTGAACTCTTTCCCACTCATGGGATCTACCTTGCACTGCTACCTTATGACTTGTCACCATACTCAATTAGCCTTGCAACCAGGCTGCCTAACCCCACTTTTAAATAACCCAGACTTTCCACAGGGGATGCAGCCAGATCTACAAAAGGGATTTTGATTTTCCTCCCCATGCCCACCAATTTTTTATCAGGGGCTTATTTGCTCCACACTCACATCTCCAGCTTTCCACACACTAACCTCTCATGCCTATGTGGTCATATTTTAATATCAGGCATTACCTAAATGACCCCAAAGTGAGAATGGCATTTGATAGACCTTTATTATGCTTTGAAAGCGTATGCATGGCTAAATCAAGTCAATGCCATTTGATATCTACTATCTACTCCTTGCTATGCCCCGACTCTCTGGACCATCAGTAAGTGGGAAAAAAGATCTGAACTTTTCCCTGTCTCCACACTTTTTTCACTAAAAAGTTTGGTACATAATTTAGTTAACACTGTAGGTAAAGTAATTTCTTCGTGGATATCTATATACAATGGTAAATATAAATGACCAGCTATATTATTAGGAAACAAAATATCTAATGTTTTCTGAGAATAACAGATAGAAGAGATGAATATACTGTTGCCAGTTGAATCTGGTACATATCATCAGACATATTAGACTTCTATTCATTTATTTTTTTTTATAGAAAAAAAATATTTAAAAAGACCTAAAACACTGTTTTGCAGATTTTCAGATAGCACCATTATGAAATTATGCATGACAGACTCCATTGTCATGGGCAGGTAGCTTGATACAAGCTGCCTTTGCCTGCTGTCACTTATGCTGGCCATGCATAATTGATTATTTAAATAGTTGCCGACCGCAGGTAGCAGAATGACGAGCTCTCCTGCGCGCCTCCGGGGGAACGCGCACACGGCGATCTCCGTGATAGCTGTGTCCTACGGACACAGCTGATCATGTGATGTGGTAAAAGGCCTATCACAGCGGCCTTTTACCCATGATCAGTCGTGTCCAATGAGATGCTGATCACCAGGAAATGAAATTGCCGGTTCTCGGCTGCACTTTCCTCACTCTGTCAGAGCATGTTGTCAGAGCAGGGATCGGCAACGATCATCAGAGCACTAATGATCGGTCCTCAGCAGTGCAACCCACCAGTTCCAGCCACAAATGCCCAGCAGTGTCGCCCACCTGTGCCCAGCAGTGTCACCCCCCTGTGCCCAGCAGTGCCACCAGCCAGTGCCCATCAGTGCCACCCACATGTGCCCATCAGTGCCCATCAGTGCAGCCCAGCAGTGCCATCAGTCAGTTCCGCCCAGCAGTGCCGCCAGTCAGTGCCCAGCAGTGCTGCCAGTCAGTCCCACCAGTCAGTGCCACCTATCAGTGCCGACTATCAGTACCCATCATCAGTGCCAGCTCATCAGTGCTGCCTATCAGTGCCACCTATCAGTGCCACCTCATTAATGCTGCCTATGAGTACCGCCTATCAGTGCCTATCAGTGTCCATCAGTGGTGCCTATCAGTGCAGCCTCATCAACGCACATCAGTGAAGGAGAAAAATTACTTGTTTGCAAAATTTTATAATAGAAACAAAGAAACTTTTTTTGTTTGATTTTTTTTGCTCTTTTTTTGTTTATAGAGCAAAAAATAAAACACACAGCAGTGAGTAAATACCACCAAAAGAAAGCTCTATTTGTGAGAAAAAAATTATAAGCATTTCATATGAGTACAATGTTGCATGACTGCACAATTGTCATTCAAAGGGCAACAGTGCTGAAAGCTGAAAATTGGCCTGGGCAGGAAGGGGGTATAAGTTTCCGGTAGGTAAGTACTTAATTTCGCTTTATATTAGGATAGTTGTGTAGTTTATAAAACAAATTACTGTAGTTACAAAACCCTGTGTAATCATTTTGCACAGAGCAGCCCCAATTCTCCTGTTCTGGGATCCCCCACCGGCTCTTCTAGCTCCTCCCGCCTTCAGAGTGCCCCTATGTCAAGCTGCAAAGGATAAAATAGAGTGCCCCTATAGCAAGATAAAAAAAAAACACTTCTGCCTTTCGAATCACTTTAAATCCCTTCTTTCTCCTGCCCATGACTACATGTCCCACGAGGCATTGCTCCTCACACATTCACAGTTCTCTGGCACCTACTGATATGACCTGTGTACTGAGCTGTATGTGTGCTGCACTGTGTATACTGACATGTATGAATGGTGTACTGAGCTGTATGTGTGCTGCACTGTGTATACTGACATGTGTGAATGGTGTACTGAGCTGTATGTGTGCTGCACTGTGTATACTGACATGTATGAATGGTGTACTGAGCTGTATGTGTGCTGCACTGTGTATACTGACATGTGTGAATGGTGTACTGAGCTGTATGTGTGCTGCACTGTGTATACTGACATGCATGAATGGTGTACTGAGCTGTATGTGTGGTGTACTGAGCTGTATGTGTGCTGCACTGTGTATACTGACATGCATGAATGGTGTACTGAGCTGTATGTGTGCTGCACTGTGTATACTGACATGCATGAATGGTGTACTGAGCTGTATGTGTGGTGTACTGAGCTGTATGTGTGCTGCACTGTGTATACTGACATGTATGAATGGTGTACTGAGCTGTATGTGTGCTGCACAGTGTGTACTGACATGTATGAATGGTGTACTGAGCTGTATGTGTGCTGCACTGTGTGTACTGACATGTATGAATGGTGTACTGAGCTGTATGTGTGCTGCACTGTGTATACTGACATGTATGAATGGTGTACTGAGCTGTATGTGTGCTGCACAGTGTGTACTGACATGTATGAATGGTGTACTGAGCTGTATGTGTGGTGTGGTGTACTGAGCTGTATGTGTGCTTCACTGTGTATACTGACATGTATGAATGGTGTACTGAGCTGTATGTGTGCTGCACTGTGTATACTGACATGTATGAATGGTGTACTGAGCTGTATGTGTGGTGTACTGAGCTGTATGTGTGCTGCACTGTGTATACTGACATGTATGAATGGTGTACTGAGCTGTATGTGTGGTGTACTGAGCTGTATGTGTGCTGCACTGTGTATACTGACATGTATGAATGGTGTACTGAGCTGTATGTGTGCTGTACTGTATTTTCTGATATGTAAACAAATAATGCATCCTGTATGCAGGTCAACTATTCAGCTGACCAACTAATCGATTATAAAAATAGTGGACAACTATTTTCATAATCCATAATAATTGATTATGGCGATTGGTTGTTTCAGCCTTAGATGCAATATGTTCCAACAGAATGTTGTACTGAGACTACTGTATCTCCTACAAACACTACCTGTCTTTATCCTTCACTCTTTTTTTACTTTCACTCAGTCTTTACTTAACAAATTTGTTTTAGCAAACAATCCACCCAGAATAAAACGTACTATGCTATGCAAATTCAAGAATGAAGGAAGCCTGGCCTTTCCACACACCAGATTACATCACACGGCTGTTCATTTAACCTGGGTCACAGCCTAGAATAAACATGAGAAACTTAAGCTATGGAAACCCTTGGAACTGACTGCTTTTCAATATTCTGGCGGGTTCTCTCTTGGTGTCTCCAAGTCAGCCCACAATTTGTTAAACTTCATCTGACAATAGGCCCCACTTAGAAAACTACGAAGAAGGTCTTTTCCACTATGTATCTTTCTGAATATGTGTCACCTCTTTGTCCAATAATTGGAAATTCAACATTTCTTTTTGGACTTCAATACCTGATCTTCACACCATTGACAACTGGCAAGTACAGGGTGAAAAATGATATAACGTTCTCAACATGGCTCTAACATACAGGCATGTCTCTAGATACTAATCTAGCACCCATGGGACATTACAGGTGTAGACAATTATCACTTTTCCTCTCTTCATTACCTTCAGCTGAGACTTTTGACTGACCTATGACACCTTAAGAACAGGAATGCTTGAAACCAGAACTCGCTAACCATGTTCTCTTCCTTTGCTACAAATTGTTACTTTATAGCAACCAAGAATCCCCTCTTCCTTTTCTTGAAAAAATGGCAACAAGAACTAAAATTATGCCTCACATCTCATGAAAATACCAAAATCTTTATCTTATCTCTCAAATCTTCCATTATTAATATCAGGAGTCTGGATATATCATTTTAACATAATGGTATAGGACTCAGCGTGTGCTTCAGTCAATTTTTCCAGATTCTCCTGATCTATGCTAGCAATGTGGCTCCCTATGTGCATGTTACATATTGTGGTGCTGCCTCAGGCTGTGACATTTTTGGAATAATGTCTTAACTACATTGCTGAAATTTACTGACTTTCCAATTCCAACAGACCCTGCTTTCTATTTATTACATCATTACTCTATTCCCTTTAAACTTTACAAGAGGTCAGTCATTGTGCATATAGTGAACGCCACATGTGTATTTCTGCCCTCTGGAAAATGTCACACCTACCCACAGAGCAACAATGGTTCAATTTTATGAATGACATTAAGACTCCGTTCACACGTGAGCATTTTTCGGCTCAAAGCTCGACGTTTAGAAATGCTCAACAAGTGAAATCCAATTTTTTTCGATGGGGACCCTGTTTACACTTCAGCATTCTGTGGCCTGTAGCAAAACGCCTGTTGCTCGAAAAAGTACTTTTGTCCCCATAGACTTGAATGGAGAACACCTAAACAGTGGGAATGTGTTTTTTCAGGTGTTTTCAGCTCAGACAGCAGCTATTTCTATTGACCACAGCAAAAATGCCTAATGAAAAACACCTGGAAAACACCTATAATATTTGCAAATCTGAAAAAAAAAAAAAAGCCTCAAAACCGCCTGAAAACACACTTGGAAAATGCTCAGCACAATGTGAAGGTAGCTTTAAGAATATGTAAACCCAACATTTCATATTGCTGATATATGCCTGCTGTATCATGAAAAATTATCCTGTTCTCTTTGCATTGCCTCCTTTGTGTGAAATCCCTGGTGTCCCTGCCAGTCTCTCTGCTTTTCTATTAAAATCAATAACACTAGGCAGGAGAGCACAGCATGGTCAGTTCTTTAGCTTTGCTGGGAACTCAACCTGCTCTTCTCCAACGATCAGACTTTACCTGACATGCACCCTCCCTCCTTCCCCTGAACAGCCTTTCAATGGGAAAATCAGTGTGATGCTGTTTCACCTCCCCCAGCTCTTATGCAGCTGAGAACAGAAGGTATGTGAGCACTTATAAAAAAGGGAAAAAAATGTTTAGACTTTTATTTCTATTTTAAACAGAATTGGTTGTTTTACAAAGTGAGGGTTTATAATCACTTTAAACATATTCTTAGGCAGTGTTTAACCACTTGGCAACCGCGCTATAGCCGAATGACGCCTACAGTGTGGTTGTCCAGTTCTGGGAAGGAGTCATATGATGTCCTCCCAGAACGCACCCTCCCGCGTGCCCCCAGCAGTGCGCACCTGGTGATCTCCGTGACCACTGTGTCCTATGGACACAGCCGATCACGTGATGTGGTAAAAGGCCAATCACAGCAGCCTTTTACCATGTGATCAGCTGTGTCCAATGACACAGCAGATCACTGGGTAAATACAGTTGCCGGTTATCAGCTGCATTTTCCTCATAGCGTGAGGAAAGTACTCCCGATAACTGGCAATTGTCAGAGAACAGATCAGCACGGATGATCAGTGCCCTGATAATTAGTGTCCAGCAGTGCCGCCCACAAGTGCTATCACCAGTACCCAGCAGTGCAACCAATCAGTGTCCAGCAGTGCCACCCACCTGTTCCCATCAGTGGGAAACTTAGGTGGGATATACCCGCCAATGATGGTTTAGAAGATAAAGTGATTATGGAGGAGTGGTTTGGTTTCTTCAACCATTGTGAAAATAAATTGTTGGAATTAATTATAAAAAGGAGACAATTAAAATTACAAAAGCTTGAAATTAAAATTAAAGAATTAAGAGAGATTATGCTACCATTAGTAGACACAATAGAATATAAAGAAAAATCCAAAACAGTTCAGGAATATATTATGAAAGTGGATACAGATACTAAAAATAAAAAAGTAAAAAAATATAATAGAGATGTGGATGACTATAAAAACAACAAGGTGTATAAATGGCAAGAAAATTTGAAAAGTTTGGGTAATATGGAGAATGATTCAAGACAATCAACTCCAGAAAAATCTCTGTCTAATAATCTTAGACCCACAGAGAATATACAGAAATCTAGTGTCCCAAATAAAAAACCGATGGTTCAATTCCAACAATCCAATCAAGAGCAATTGAATGTATTGGAAAAATATAATCCCAGTCAGAGACCATACTATGAAGGTAGAGGAAGATTCCAGAGAGGGAATTTTCAATATAGGAGAGCAGGAGGATATAGAGGGAATTGGCCCAGGAGGGGAAATTATCACGGCAATTTTTACACCAGACAGGGTTTTCAGGTCCCCTATAGAGGCTGGGAATTAGAGGGGAAGAGTTACAGTCCTCAATACAGGGATTGGAAAGAGCAAGAAATGTATGGGAAATAAAAAAATGGTGTAGGTATAGAGGAAAGAAAGGGGGAAAATGAAAAGAAAAGGAAAAGAAATATTTAGGCAATGGTATTGTTAATTTAAGTGATGCAGTTTTAACAGAAAATGAAATAAAGGTATTGGATTTAGGTTTAAAATACATCCCAAGAGTAAATGCCAATAAATTCGATATTTATATCGACATACAGAAGTTCGTGAGAAAGTTAAATATTAAAAAGTTTTTTGCGGTAAATAATAAAGATGAGAAGGGGGGGAAGAAAAATGTTGAGTCTAGGTTTGAACATAGTAAACTAAGAAATGCATCGACTTTCAACCCTAAGAATAAAGGCAACAAATTTTTAGAGGTTTTTAAAAAAATGTTTGAGACCGATATAAAAAATGTGGTTTTAAAAAATAAATATTATACTTCTAATGACATTATCCAAGGTATAAAAGAACTAGAAAAGAGAAAGGATGTTGTCATTAGAAGTGCGGATAAAGGAGGCAGCATAGTAATTTTAAATAAAAGTGATTATTTAATGGAAATGAATAGGTTGTTAAGCATTGAGGATACGTATAAAATTTTACTGTCAAATCCCACAAAAAAACTCAGAAGTTGTTTAAAACTTTTGCTTAATAAAGGAAAAGAAGTAGGAGTTCTGAATGAAAAAGAAGCAAGATATTTATACATAAAAAATCCTAAGATTCCCACGATATATTATTTACCCAAATTACATAAAGATAAGAAAAAACCCCCAGGGAGGCCGATCGTAAGTGGGATCGACTCCATTTTTGCTCGGTTAGGTGAATACATAGATTCATTTCTGCAACCAATTGTAAAGAAAAATCGGTCATTTTTGAGAGACAGTGGAGAAATAATTAAGATTTTGGAATCGGTGAAAAATATTGAAAATTGCCTGTTGGTAACGATCGATGTCGAATCATTATATACAAGTATAAATCAAAAAGATGCGATCACAGCAATAAAATGGGCATTGAAATATAAATCTAAGATTAAAAGAACTCAAAGGAGATTTATTATTGAACTGTTAGAGTTCGCTATGTCGAATAATTTTTTTTGGTACGGTGGAAAGTATTTTCAACAGTGTAAAGGGGTTGCTATGGGCGCAAAATATGCCCCTAGTGTAGCGAACATAGTTATGGACAAATGGGAAGAAGAAAATATCTTTGAAAAATGGCCTGAAATAGCGCTATACAGGCGCTATATAGATGATATTGTGATGATTTGGAGAGGTTCTTTTGAAGATTTGAAAAAATTTTTGGTAGTGATCAATGAGAACCGCTATAGTTTGAAATTCACGATGACTAGTGATTTTAATAGTATTAATTTTCTAGGTTGTATTTGGACAAAGACTTTTTTCAAGGATGTTGAGAAAAATAGTTATATTCCCGTCTCGAGTGGACATCATCCGAGATGGTTATATAGTACCCCAAGAAGTCAATTCACAAGGATAAAAAGACTTTTTTAATCAAACAGAAATGTTAATAGATAGATTCGCAGAAAAAGGGTATAATAGATCCTTTTTGGTTTCTGAAAGGGATTTGATTGATAAAAAAGATAGGAAGAGGCTTTTGCTTGATAAGAAAGAAAAAAATGAAGGTTTCGATATCTCATTTATTACGAATTTCAATAATCAATATAAGATCATAGAAGGAATTGTTAAAAAATATTGGCCCATACTTTTGAAAGATGAAGTATTGAGAGAAATTATTCCCCAGAGACCTAAATTTATCTATAGAAAAAATAGATCTCTGAGAACAAAGATAGTCCATAATATTTTAGATCCCCCTAATATAAAGAATAATTTTTTTCCGGGTCTAAAAGGTTTTTTTCACTGTAAAAAATGTAAAGCATGTAAAACCGTGAATAAGGCTTTGAGTAAAAGTAAGAAAAAGTTCTGCTCAAGTACAACTAATAAAGAATATAATATCGACTCGTTTATCTCATGTAATTCAACACATGTGATCTATGTTTTGGAGTGCCCGTGTCGCCTCCAATACGTAGGAAGAACAGGGAGACATTTGAAGACGAGGATTGCAGAACATTTAAATAATATAAAAAAAGGTTTTGAAAAACATAGTGTGTCGAAGCATTTTAAATTAAAACATAATAGTGACCCAAGTTTAGCAACTTTTTATGGCATTGAGAAAATTAATGAGCATTGGAAGGGGTCTGATATGATTAAAGAAATATCAAAGAAGGAAACATATTGGATATATGAATTGGACTGTTTAAAACCAAAAGGTATGAATATAGATATTGATCTTAACTGTTTTTTGAAAAACTTTTGAAAGAATACTTCTTGGATATTCTACATGCTTTGGGTTAAGAAAAAAGAAAAAAATGGAATTTGTGATATATGGGGATTGTGAAGAAATTTTTTGATATATAAAGGAGGATTACTTGTTTCATTTTATGTATAGTTTTTGGTTTGTATTTTTTAGAGATATTTTATGTATTTTTTTTACACATTTATATATGTATTTTTTTATATATATAAATTTTGATTGTAGAGTTCTTCTTAATGTGGGTATGTCCCTTTAACATTTTATGCTGCTTTTTTAGTATTTTGATGCTGTTATATGGCCTGGGATATCTGTGGATGTTTTTTTAAAAAGGAATTGTAGGATGTAAGGCGAGGTTGGAAACTTGTTTGAAGATTGTGCTGCTTCGCCGTAACATTCTGTAATTGGAGATGCATATTCATGGAGTTGTTAATGTGATTGGTTAAGCTGCTCAGCAATGCAGAGTGCGGGTGGTATATTAGAGAGGAGCTGACGTCTGCATCCAGACCGCCCCTTGAAGACGTCATTCATGACGAAACTAGTAGGGCTTACTGGATGCTGACGTCTGTGGAGAAAAATTAAGTCACGAGCGCTGTAGTGAGTGTGCGGGGAACAGGAGACTGTTATACCATTTGCTGTTTTATGCTGTTATACTGGTGTCGGTGAAGACACCCTTTTTGTGAGTGTAAATCTTTATTAAATTGTTGGATACTTTTATAAAAAAACTGGCTGCACCATGATTTTCTCTTTCATTCCCAAACATGACCTCGGTGGAGAGATATAGAAAGAGAGAGTGATATAATGCTCCTGGAACCATTATATTGAGTGGTGGATACCTACCTTATGGATGATTGTGTAGCTATTGATCATCACACCTGAGAAGTTGATTCATTGCATCTGCTCCCAGAGCAAAAAGCGTTTTTTGCTGATCTAGAGATTGATCAGCATGGAGCTCTGGTGAGTTACCCAACTTTACTTTTGGTGGTGGATTTTGGCACAATTTCTTTGAGAGCACCTGAATTTGAAAAGGATTTGTTTGTACATTTGAAGAAATTCAGAATTGGACATTTTTTTATATTCACAAATTTAATTATTTAAATTACTTATGCACTAAAAAATAGTTTTGCACATAATTTTGATATTTTTTGATATTCATTGAGAATAGATATATATCTTTTGCACTAATGTTTCTACACTAAATTAGGAATAGTTTGTGGTTTTAGCGCATTCCTTTATTTAAGCTGTTCCCATCAGTGCCACCCAGCTGTGCCCAACAGTGCCACCCACCTGTGCCCAGAAGTGACAACCACCAGTGCCCCCATCATTGCCACCCATCAGTGCTACCCAGCAGTGCTGTCCATCAGTGCTCAGCAGTGCCACCCATCAGTGCCCAGCAGTGCCACCAGTCAGTGCCATCAGTCAGCACCACCCATCAGTGCCCATAAGTGCTGACTATCAGTGCCCATCATTGCTGCATATTAGTGCAGCATCATCAGTGCTGCCTCATCAGTGCCCATCAGTGCTCCCTATCCGTGCCACCTCATCATTGCCTTGACAGAGAGTGCACAACCACTTAAGCGTAGCTCCATTTATTAAAGATTGAAATACATAAAAGTGATTGTATTCACATGGTACAGTGAAATTAAGGCACTCTTAGTGTAGTAGTAGTCCCCTATATCTTCCTAATATCGTAGGCATCAATGTGGTCATCAGCTGGTGTCTGAGCAGCTCCACTGGTGACCAGAGGCTCCTCTGATATTTCAGAGGTGACGTGACAAAGAAAGCCATGCCTCCGACCGAAATGCATCATCATAGCAACCACATCCTCCTCCTTTCCCTTCCATAGTTGTGAGAGGTATCCATTGAGCATGCGCTTGCTGGTCCGGGTGCATGAGCAGTAGCATGAGCAGATGGAATGCTCCGACAGAGGAGTCGCTCAGCCATCAGCTGCTGACCACATTGATGCCCATGATACTAGGAAGATATACAGTATCTCACAGAGGAGAGTTCACCCCTGATATTTTTGTAAATATTTTATTCTATCTTTTCATATGACAACACTGAAGAAATTACACTTTGCTACAATGTGAGTAGTCAGTGTACAGCTTGTATAACAGTGTAAATTTGCTGTCCTCTCAAAATAACTCAACACACAACCATTAATGTCAAAACTGCTGGCAACAAAAGTGAGTGCACCCTTAAGTCAAAATGTCCAAATTGGGCCCAACTAGGCATTTTCCCTCCCCAGTGTCATGTGACTCGTTAGTGTTACAAGGTCTCAGGTGTGAATGGGGAGCAGGTGTGTTAAATTTGGTGTTATCACTCTCACTCTCTCATACTGGTCACTGGTTCAACATGGCACCTCATGGCAAATAACTCTCTGAGGATCTGAAAAAAAGAATTGTTGTTCTACATAAAGATGGCCTAGGCTATAAGAAGATTGCCAAGACCCTGAACCTGAGCTGTAGGGGACTACTACTACACTCAGAGTGTCTAAGTTCATTGTACCATGTGAGTGCAATCACTTTTATGTATTTTAATCTTTAATAAATGGAGTTACACTAGGGCAGTTGTGTCCTTTCTTTTCTGTCTTACTGTTCAGAATCACTTACGCCACCCTGTGGAGTTTTTGGAGAGGTGCAATATCCTTCCTTCCATTTCTAATTGCCAGCCTGAGGGGTCTTTTCAGAAGATCAGCACAGTACTGACTTGTTTGTGTTACTTTATTGAAGCCCTTGATATATACTCACTACTTTTGAGTATGAAGGAGCACTTGTGACCTCCTTTCAGGATGCAGTGCCTGGGAATCAATGGCTGACAACTAGGTCAGAACCCAGTGCTGGCCCCGATCTACCCAGGGTTGAGATTCTTGGCTCTGCTGGACTCTGGAAGAGCAGCAACGAGCAAGGCAAATCTAAATGTAACTGGGTAAGGTAAACATTTAAAAAAAACATGAGTGTAGTCATCAGTGGCAGTCAATGTATTTATCAAAGCATGGGTTTCTTCTTTTTCTCTTTCCCATTTAAGTGTTGGGGTCATAAATAGGCCTAGATGTGCACAGAATAGGAGCAATGACTCAGAAAAAGACTCACTGCTCACAAGACATTTTCACTTTACAAAAGCCCCCCACTGTTTAAATCTCTCTGCTGAAATATAAAATCAGAAAATGTATTCACATCTACATGTCTGCACCATACAAATGAGGATGAAAATTGATGTTACCATCCCTTTAATTACGAGGTCAAATTTTCATTTGTTCTGTAATTAGAGCTTGATTTTCACATGCATATCTGGAGTCTCATGACCAAAGGCAGCGAACATGAAAGAGGAGACAAGTGAGAGACTGAGTATATGTATGAATGAGAGATTAGTGAGTTTTGAACCTACACAAAACATTCACACAAGCCTAAATCAACATTTGAAGATGGATAAAAGCAACAAATGTACTATATCGGTTTCTTTCCTCACACAATGTACGGCGTTTGCTGACTGGGATGGTCTTCTAACTCTTGTCATACCCTCATAGTCTCCCTGCTGTTTACAGAGCTTGTTACTTCTGCCATGTGATAAAGCAGACCACATCTTCACAGGGTTTCCATGGCAACGGAAAATTTCAGAAGTTTTTCCCTGTCATTTTGAAACATTATTGCTGTTGAAGTCCAACATCTGTTATATCTAAATGTCGAATTTCATGATATTGTTTGTTTTTGTATTATTTTTAGATTTCCTTTCTTCTAATGAGTATACAAAACAGGTTGCAGGGACCTAAAAGCAGATACAGAAAACATTAGAAAATCCCTGGGAAGAAAAAAAAAAGAGAAACCTGGATTTACATATAGCATTGTATTTAATGAACTGTTCTCCTATTTCTTAACCATTTGCCCTCCAAAAGATTTACGCCCCTTCAAGACCAGGCCATTTTTTGCTATACAGCACTGCGCTATTTTAACTGGTAATTGTGCGATCATGCAATGCTGTACCTAAATGGAATGTATGTCCTTTTGTCATAGAAATAGAGCTTTCTTTTGGTGGTATTTGAATACCAATGTTTTTTTTTAATTTTTTGTTATATAAATTTAAAAAAAAATTAAATATATGAAAAAAAAATGTTTACTTTGGGTTATAAAAAATATATAGTAAACTCAAAGTTAGTCATAAATTGAGGCCAAAATGTATTCTGCTACATGTATTTGGTAAAAAAACAATCCCAATACATGTATATTAATGTGAAAGTTATAGCATCCACAACTAATGGATATATATTGGAATTTACGCAGCTTTTACTTTCTAACTGCCTATCACATTTCTTGAGGTGCTAAAATGTCAGGGCACTACAAAACCCCCCAAATAACCCTTTTTTTGGAAAGTAGAAACCCCAAGAAATTTGTTGAGTGACATGTTGAGTCCATGGAAGATTTTATTTTCTGCCACAAATTTTTGGAAAATTATAATTTTTTGTAACGCAGGAATAAGAAACAAAGAGATCTGTTAGTAAAAGCAGCACATAATACACACATTACACATTGTTAGGAACAAATTTAACCCTATGATCGCCCTGGATGTTAACACCTTCCCAACTAGTGTCATTAGTACAGTGACAGTGTATAGTATTAACACTGATCACTGTATTAGTGTCACTGGTGATGTCAGTGGCAGTTAGTCAGTCCCCCCCCCAGCGTCAGTTAGGTTCAGTTTGCCCGCCGCACTATCGCAGTCCTTTTATAAGTCATTGATCACCTCCATTAGTAGTGTAAAAAAAACCTCAAATATATATACCATAGTTTGTAGACACTATAACTTTCACACAAACCATTGAATATACACTTATTGGGGTTTTTTTTTGTGTTTTTACCAAAGACATGTAGCAGAATACATTTTTCCCAAAATACTGTATATGAGGAAATTAGATTTTTTTTTTTGGTATTGTGTTTTTAGCAGAAAGTAAAAAATATTGTTTTTTCCCAAAATTTGAAAACCTAGTGGTGTTCAAATACCACTAAAGGAAAGCTCTATTTGTGTGATAAAAATGACATAAATTGTGTTTGAGTGCAGCATTGTATGACCGTGCAATTACCAGTTAAAGTAGCGCAGTGCTAAATAGCAAAAAAAATGGCCTGGTCATGAAAGGGATGAAACCTTCTGGAGCTGAAGTGGTTAAAAGTTAACTAACCCTTTAACACATCACAGCTATTCACAACTTAAAAACATCTCTGCGAAGTCCATGTTTGTGGAGAAAAGAAGAGAATGTTAAATGCAGTGAATGGCCGTAATGTGCAGAGAATGAGAAAAAGGTAGGTGAGCTCCAGTGATCTTGTAAGATCACTGTCCCATCTACTTCTCAGTAAAAAAGAAAATAAGAATCCTGGAAAACTAAAACATGAATAGAACGCAATAAAACACCTTTGAGATGAATTAGAGCAGAGACTTTTCATTCGACATCAGTGCCTGACCTCATGAATGCGCTTCTGGAAGAATGGTTAAACATTCCCATAGACACACTCCTAAACCTTGTGGACAGCCTTCCCAGAAGAGGTGAAGCTGTTATAGCTGCAAAGGGTTGGGACAGCTCAATATTGAACCCTACGGACTAAGACTAGGATGCCATTAAAGTGCATGTAAAGGCAGGCATCCCGATACTTTTGGCAAAATAGTGTATATGTGACTGAAATATGGTACTCCAAAACCGTCAAAGTAACAAATGTCTAATCTTAGGGTGATCCAAAAAGAAGTTATATCAAGACCTTCACCATAAATCTTGTCCACAGTGCCATACCTCAAACATAAGTAGAAATGCACACTCACCAAAATATATTGCTGTCTATGAAAATAGAGCAGCCTAATGCACTTAATTATGTAGTCATACTGCTTCCAGGGATTTAATTCTCCATTCTTTCAGTCTCCAGTATAGATTGTGAAGTTGTTTCTCTCTTAAACAGTATATCTCATAATTCCATCTAGATATACAATATATATATATGGCACTCCCATCCAGATTGAACCACCAGCAACAAAGAAACAAAGAAAATTCAAATAGTGCAGTATTTTATTGGTGATTACAATCTCAAATAACAGATTAAAAACATATCCTTAAAAATTTCACCAGGGAGGTATCTAAGTCAGAAATGAAATGGCTTTACGAATTTAAATCCTACTTTCCCTTAGCTCTGAATGTTGACTGGGGTGTCAACTGTTTTATTGACACCAGCTAATATTAATTTTGTTAATATAGTATGCTTATGGATCAGGTTATCTTTTTTACAATATAGTGATATATTCTTGAATTCTCTCTCTGATAGTATTGATATTATTTTTATACATATCAAAACTCCCTGCCTGCTTACAGGCTTTCTTGGAATGTATACTGAACTGCACATTCTGCTTTGTGAAATATTCACAGGTCATTCCCTTTGCTTTTATTTTGGTATGTGCCCTAATTTTGTTTGCATGTAGCATTTGTCACGTTAATCTGTGTAGACTGATCTCTGTACTCTCAATGTGTGGACCTTTTAATTTACAGTTGCCTTATTCTGGCAATAGGCTACAATGAGTCCCAGATCCTACAGCATGCTTATTAGAAATAAATCAAGAAAAAAATTAATTGTGTTAAGAATTATTAAATATTCATTTGGAGTAAATATGTAGCTTTACAACTGTCATACAAAGCTTATCTCAGTAGGCTCTCTTTTACTTCCTTCTTTTCTCTTTTTTTCACTTTATTCTCCTGCAGTAAATATTTCCCTAAACCCCTTTTTTCAGCTGCAAGTATTACTAACCCTAGAGATGCTGATAGAACAATGATAGTCTTGCTAACTCCTACAGCTTTGAGCAGCTCTGTAGCTGGGGATACTCACAACCAGTGGAGAAGCTAGACATTATTTTACCCAGGGCAAAGACTTAATTTTGTGATCCTCACCCTTCCCCCAAGAGGACAGTGTGAGTAGAGCAGACGGTATCAGAAGGGCAGTGGACGATGTTGGTGTAATTTTTAATATTTTTTTAAATTATTTTCAATAATTGTATTTTTTTAAACATTATTTTTTACAAATGTTGGAGGGGCTTTGGTGAAATATCAGGGGCCCAAACAGACCCCTGATATTTCACTTTTGAGACAGAGAAAAGGGGCAGAGAACAGAGATTCAAAGTCCCTTTCTCTGCAGCCTCAGCTGCACTAGACAGTAAATGAATGGGAAGTGCTCTGTGCTGAGCAATTTCTTGGTCTGTTCACACACTGAAGCATAGGAAACATAGTTTCCTATGCTTCAATTATGAATGAACACAGTGAGTGGTCAGTGCTGATCACTTACTGTGTTCATTCACAAAAGGAATGGGCCGGTAATAATATATTTACTGGCCCTTTCCCCTGCTCCCCATCCTAAAACATCTCCCACAGCATCCAGCAGGAGCTGACAATGCTGCAAGTGAGGGAGGCCAAGGGAGCACACAGGAAGAAAGGCAGCAGAAGGAAGGGAAACCTGGAGAGGGGGGGTGTTAGGGGGTGGTATTTTGTGGAACCGGTGGCAGCTGAATACCAGTGGGAGAGAGCAGAAAAGAAGCGGACTTTCAGTTGCTGCAGGAGGAAAATACATCCCATTGGTTCCACTAGATCCACGTTCTGATGAGTTGCTGACCTCTAGATTAGGGTTCACCAGATACATCCAGAAAACCCCATGCACAAGCCTATGGCATAGGTGTGGACAGTCTATTGCATTAAGATGTGCACCCCAAAGCTCAAACACACACACGTGTGTGTGTGTTTGAGATATACATATATCAGATACACTCTTAAGCAGCCCATAGGTTATACAGTTTTATTTTCTTCCATAACATGTAGGAGGAAAGAAAATCACCAGATTCCCCATCATCACAATTAGTGTTGTATTCTGAGAGTTGGAGGTTTCCCCGTCACACAATGGTCAATGCTGGCAACTATAGTTGCAGACAGTGATCACACTGGAAAAGCCAAACAGGCTGGTTGCACTGAAGTCAATCTGTCGAATGACTTCAGTGCAACCAGCCTGCCCATAGATGGATTGAAATTTGGGCGGTTCCTGATGATGGAAGGATGGGTGGTCCAGCTGCACCTTTCATCTTCTGGCTGCTGGGCTTCAGACTTCCCACCCACACATCTCCTTCTCTGAGGCACAACACTGCCGAGGAGTGTGGCAGACACAGGAGGAGCGGGCAGGAGGAGGAACAGAACCAGCTTTCTCTCTCTGCTGTTGTCCATACAAGCACAAACGAGTATCCCCAGAGCAAGTGGCTTGCTGTGGGGTCACTCGGCAGGGGGGAGGAGCCAGGAATGTCGGTGGTGGACATGAGAAGAGGAGGATGGGGGTTGCTTTGTGTAAAACCATTGCACAGAGCAGGGAAGTATAACATGTTTGGTATTTTAAAACCAAAAGAAAACAAACCCTAAAATTACTTTACTAATGGATGTTGCATATCAGTATGCAGAGTTGTATTTTGATGTGTTTTTTTTAGTATAAAGCTTAAAAAAGATTCTCATTAAAGGGTAACTCCACTTTAGTGGGAAAAAAATGGCAAATAAAGAAAAATAATATAGAGTATAAATTGTGACACAAATCATTTGGTAATTGAATGTCAATAAAAATCAGGCTCCATGCACACTAGATTTTAAAAAAACACCAGTTTCCTTAGCAGTAAAAAAAACAAAAAAACGCTCATAAAGTGTTTTTGTACAATGTTTAGACATATTTAGGAGTGTTTAGTGTTCTTTCTGTCAGGAAACTCCAATAAAAAACGCAAACCAGAAGAGTTTTTTAGCTTAATATATGCTTCTAAATATCCTAATGTGCATGGACACATAGGACAACATTGAGCTGCTTCTACAGGCAAAAAACAAAACTCATGTAGAAGCCGAGTTTTTTAAGCCAGTGTGCATGCAGCCATAACCTTTTCTTTTCAGACTGCAACACTGTAATTTTCTGTAAAATGCAATATGGCAATCTGGAGACATTTTGTACACAGATGGTGTATAGAATGCCCCCCAGAAAAGCCCTTTCCTGCTTGTGTGATTGCCTCATTGATTTTCTCAGAAGTCTGCACTAAAATACAAGTCCGATTTTGGGCATCCCTGGCAACAAAAATGTCATTTTTGGTGAGATTCTCCCAAAGGGAAATCATGTCTAAAGGGATGCAGACCCTGCAACTTTCCTCATTAGAGCCCTGCAGGTACAGTAGCTGATTGATAAATATAAAATCACTCCCATACAGATTTACTCTGCATATGTACACAGACAAACAAACAGCTATTTCTTCACATTAACAAAAGGTGGGAATCTGCAAAAAGAGTTTGTTAAAATCCCTGCGATGTACATAGATCACCCAGAGGGGACTGTTTTTTTCTCAACAAAAGTGGAGTTACTCTTTAAGGAGATGCAATTACATTGTGACTGTAAGTACTGCTTGGTGCACCATCCAATCCTGTCCATTTGCAGCAGCTGTCAGCTTCTTATAGACTTCTAAAGACTGCTGGCAGTGGAAACTGGATGGTGTGCTTGTACCTTCCACCCACACGTAAATACTGGATACTCATGCATCGGGGTTAAATGACCACTGTGCATGAGGCCTAACAGTGATGGGTCAGAGCCTGCATTGGTGTCCTTGTGTATCTTAGGTGGTTACAAATCTCTTGTGGTTACAAATCTCTTGAGTTTCTAAAATATATAAGGTTCTTCCAAACCCTTCATGCTTGAAGCATCTTCCTCTCTCCTTTCCCTTATGTGCAAGCATCCTCAACTGACAGAGGAACAGTATGGCCATTCATTTGTCCTTATTCTAGAAGTGTAATTTACTGTTCTGTTATCATCCACTTTTTGAATCTGGACTCTGCCCTTAATGGCAAGCTTCAGTAAATTTTTAACATGGTTCCATAATCCGGAAGTATAGTGGTCCCTTAGTCAGTACAAGAAGGGCACTGGATGTACACATAGAAGGCAAAGTTCTTTTTGAACTCACTACTTGAGGATTAATTGTGATAAGAACATTTGTTTGCTGTCTAGCAGTCCAATCAGGGTCAGATCCCAGTGTGGTTGAATCTATTCACTCACCTCTATTTAATACATTATCATACTTTTCAGTGCATACTGTACATCTTTTTAAAACCTTGTCATTTTTTTTACATTTTCAGATGTTAGTTTGTACAATTTTCAAAGCCATACATCATCTTTGTTGCTTCTTCACAGCACTTCAGACATCACAGACCACTTTTTCGAGTTTACATTGCTTTTCATATTAACCAGCATTCGTCCAGGAGACCCTACCAAGTGTAGAACAATGAAACATTATAGAACTTGAAGTAAAGGACACATGTATTTGTGATCTTGAAAAAGACAGTCTGTGATACACTCACTCCTTCCTCTGTGTATATTTTGTATTGTTACTATGTCTCCAAATTCATGTGCCTCAGGATGCTGAGAGCTCTATCCAGGGAGGGACTGACTCTGCATTATTCCACCTGTGGACCAAGGAAAGTGAACAATACACAGCTCGTCTGATCATGCAAAATACATGAAAAAGAGCAGCTTCTTTGAAGTCAGAAACTGTCTCCATTTAATCAGAAAAGAAACAACTTTTCAAAAGATATTTCCTTTCTCTCACTTTCCTTCACTTGTTCTTTACGTTAAGCCGACTGCAGATAACACAATGAATAAAACATGGTTATCCCAATTAAATCTTGATTTAATTTCATTTCATTGTGTCTGATGATCTATAGTGTATTCACACAAATGCATAAACCAGCATCCTTTTGTTACAAGAAAGATATGAACTTCTAGGGGCTTGATGTCAATGAGAGGGTAGCCATATTATGAAGAATTGTATTGCCTAGAAATTGAGAAATTTCAGTGTGAAGGACAGCAGACCAAGAAACCACAGCAAAGATGCAACTTATATATGATTAAGTATCATTTCATAAAAGATACCAGTTTTTGGCCAATAATGACCACTGATTATACCAGAAGGGTAACCCAGCAAATCATAATAACTTAAAACCCACTTAGCCACTTATCCACCTAATTCAAATCCTTCTGTCTACTTCATTGTATTAAAATCAGATGTAGATTGCTCATTGGCCACTATTAGTCTTTATACAGTTGCAAGAAAAAGTATGTGAACCCCTTGGGATTACGTGGCGTTTTGCATGAATTGGGCATAAAATGTGCTCTGAACGTCATCTAAGTCACAACAATAGAAGAATACAGTCTGCTGAACATAATACTACACAAACATTAGATGTTGCCGTGGTTTAATTACACATAACATGTAAACATCCACAGTGCAGGGAGGAAAAAGTATGTGAGGCCCTAGCTTAACGACTTCTCCCAGAGCTAATTGGAGCCAGGAGTGAGCCAACCTTGACTCCAATCAGTGTGATGATATTGGATGTGTTGCTGACAGCTGTCCTGCCCTTAAAAAACACACACCTGTTTTGGGTTTACTGGTTTCAAGAAGCACTGTCTGATGTGAACCATGCCTCGCAGAAAAGAGCTCTCAGAAGACCTACGATCAAGAATTGTTGATTTGCATGAAGCTGGAAAGGGTTACAAAAGTATCTCCAAAAGCCTTGATGTTCATGTGTCCACGGTAAGACAGACTGTCTACAAATGGAGAAAGTTTAGCACTGTTGCTACTCTCCCTAGGTGTGGTCGTCCTGTAAAAATGACTGCAAGAGCACAACGCAGAATGCTGCATGAGGTAAACAAGAATCCCAGAGTGTCAGCTAAAGACCTACAGAAATCTCTGGCACATGCTAACATTTTTGTTGACACATCTACAATAAGGAAAACATTAAACAAGAATTGAGCACATGGGAGGACACCACGGAGGAAGCCATTGCTGTCCAAAAAGAATATTGCAGCACATTTGAAGTTTGCAAAAGAGCGCCTGGATGTTCCACAGCACTACTGGCAAAATATACTGTGGACAGATGAAACCAAGATTGAGTTGTTTGGGAAGAACACACAACACTATGTGTGGAGAAAAAAAGGCACAGCACACCAACATCAAAACCTCATCCCCACTGTAAAACATGGCGGAGGGAGCATCATGGTTTGGGGCTGCTTTGCTGCCTCAGGGCCTGGACGGATTGTTGTCATTGATGGGAAAATGAATTCCAGACTTTATCAAGACATTTTGCAGGAAAACGTACAACCATCTGTCCGCCAACTGAAGCTCCGCAGAGGATGGGTGATGCAACAGGACAATGACCCAAAGCATACAAGTATTTCAACAAAACAATGGCTGCAACAGCACAGAATACACCTTCTGGAGTAGCCCAGTCAGAGTCCTGACCTCAACTGGATCGAAATGCTGTGGCATGACCTTAAGAGAGCGATTCACACCAGACATCCCAAGAATATTGCTACACTGAAACAGTTTTGTGAAGAGGAGTGGTCCAAAATTACTCCAGATCATTGTGCAGGTCTGATCTGCAACTACAGGAAACGTTTGGTTGAGGTTATTGCTGCCAAAGGAGGGTCAACCAGTTATTAAGTCCAAAGGTTCACATACTTTTTCCTCCCTGCACTGTGAATGTTTACATGTTATGTGCAATTAAACCATGGCAACATCTAATGTTTGTGTAGTATTATGTTCAGCAGACTGTGTTCTTCTATTGTTGTGACTTAGATGACGTTCAGAGCACAATTTATGCCCAATTTATACAAAACTCCATGTAATCCCAAGGGGTTCACATACTTTTTCTTGCAACTGTAGGGCCAGTTTTTCCATCACTGGGTCTTAAAATCTTTTTTTTTACCTTTAAACTTTTAAAAGAAATGCACAACATTGATTTACATTGCATGCCCAACATTTTTCAAGGGAAAATAGTAGGTGGAAGTGAGTTTTTGTCAAGAAAATTGGTGGCATTGGTCTGGCTGGGAAAAATGGATTTATATTGTTAAAACAAATAGTTTCTCTTTGTATATGATGTACTATGAAGGTGTACTACTGTATATTCAGCTCCCATATTAAAGCTAATCAGTCTTTTATCATGTGATCTTTAAAGTAATGTCATAGTGAGTTGTTCTGTTTGCACCTGCTAGCCATTTTCCATCCTCTGCTCATGACATGAAATTGAAGGTGAATCTTTCAGAATAGAAATATGGGAGCTGCCTTTGCCAAGTTTTAAAGGTGCATGTTTTAGGTATCTGACAAAATGAAGCACCAGACCGCACACCCCCTGTCAGTATACCAGATCAGCTTCAGCTCTCTCCTCCCGAAGCTATGGCCGTAACGCATTTTACTCTCCCTCAGGCTTAGTCATAGAAGACTAAGTCTGTGGGAGGATAAAATGCATTAAAGAGGAATGGCTTTGGGAGGAGACAAGCCTTCCCAAAGGCCCTTTGGATACTGGCACCAGACGTGTATTGGAGTCACCTATTGCAAAAATATTGGATTTTTTTGGATTGGTGCTCTTCTTGATTTTAAGATTTTCATCATTATTCTTACTTCATTAATTAGTAACACATATAGGACCAGTGAAATAAGCACTCCTCACCTGTATACCTGTTACATGTCAATGACTCACTAAGCAGTAAAGAAAAGTTAAATAGACTTTTACCTCCCTTTTTTTCTTTGCAGGTTCCCCTTATTTTTGCTCTTTTGTGAAGTCTTCACCAAAGCAATTTTCTTCATTCCACAGCTCCTGGGTCTTTTATTGCCCATATCCACACACATACTCACAAACCTTTCATGAGGAACTTTGAACAACTTCTAAGGCAGTATAGTATAGAATTCCACAAGGTTATAGGAGCAGACTATATGACAAGCATGTCAAACGCATGAGATCAACATCTACCTCATTACAGAAAAATATAACAGCACTTTGGTTACTGACGTTATAATAATAACTACAAACTAAAATATTGTTTTCTTATGAAAGGGTCAATAAAACATTTCTGAAAAATACAGCTGCAAAACAATGTAAAGAAGTGCAGCTTTTATCAGCTGGAGAACAGCATGGGGCCTTATTCAATATGAATTCCTAAATTGACTGAAAACCACAAAGAAGGAGCAGAAAGGCTGTACACCAGTTTGACATGCCCACAATATAGTATTTCATAAGTGGCCTTTAATCTGTAGAAATTTGCAAAGTACATATGAACTTTGAGTAATACAAAAATACTCTATCCTAAAAGAACATTTGAGTTTACACCTGATATCATTTGATATTTTCTGAAATCATTTGTAAAAATTGGAGGAGATAAAGGAAGAAATACTACATTTGGCAGCAACCAGTGCTATTTAATATGCAGAAAAACATAATGTATTCTGCTGCATATCATAGGTTCAAACAACATATGGTTGTTTAACACTGACTATAGTGTGTGAGAATACAATCACATCATGCTTACAGAAAACATTGTAACCCTGTTTTGAAAGAAAACCTATTTGCTGATCCTGAACTGTGGGTCAGCTGGACACTGGACTGTGAGAGAAACACACACTGAAAGCAGTGAGCAACAGGATTGCAAGGGCAGAGTAGAGCTGCCATGAGGGAAAGAGCTGAGCGACAGCAGTGTGAGTCGGGGAGGTGAGTGTTAAGGGATGAGGTTTTTGGAAACAGTGCTACTGCAACACTGAGTTGGGGCATTGTGAGTGACTGGGGTGCTGTGAGTGGTGAGGTATTGTGACTGGGACACTGTGAATACTGAAGTATTATGGCTGGGGTGCTTTGAGTACTGAGGTATTGTTACTGGGGTACTGTGAGTACTGAAGTACTGTGACTGGGGCACTCTTAGTACTGAGTTATTGTGACTGGGTCACTCTGAGTACTGAGGTATTCTGACTTGGATACTAAAGTATAATGACTGAGGCACTGTGAGTACTGAGGTATTGCAACAGGGGCATTGTGAATACTGAGGTATTGTGGTTGGGGCTCTGTGAATACTGATATTGTGACGGGGACACTGTGAATAGTGAGGTATTGTGACTGGCGCACTGTGAGTACTATGGACACAGAGGGCTATGTGATCAATCAGTGGGAGCAGAAGACACTGAAGGCCATGTAAACAATGAGCATGAGCATGTGAAGAGGATGCCAGAGGGCCACATGGCTGGTGAAGGGGAGCAGGAGGAGAGAATGCTGGGGGGCTTGTGATCAGTTAATAGGAGCAGGAGGAGAAGACGCCAAGAGTTGTATGACCATGGAGTAGGAGGAGAGAGTGCTGGGGGCCTAATGATCAGTGAGTGAGGGCAAGAGCAGAGGACACCAAGGGCTGTGTTATCAAGGAGCGGGAGAAGAGGACACTGGGGACAGTGTATACAGTGAGCAGGAGCAGTAGGAGAGGATTCTGAAGGCTGTTTGACCTAGGATCAGGAGCAGGAAATGAGGACACCAAGGGGCATGTGAGAACATAAGGAGAGGATGCCAGGGGCTGTGTGATTAATGAGTGGGAGAAGGAGGAGAGAAAGTTGGGGACTGTGTGACCAGGGAGCAGCAAAAGAGGATGTCAGGGGCTACATAATCAGTGAGAAAGAGAGGAGCAGGAAGAGAGGAAGCGAGGGGCCATGTGATCAGTGAGTGGGAGCAGGGGGAAAGTTAGCAAGGGATTAAATAAAACATCATTCCTAATTTCTCCTGGATTACTTCCATTATGTTAGTGGGTAACATTTCCAATGGGAATGGTGATGTGACTTGGTGCCCATACTGCACCATGTATGCATTCCTTCAACAGTTCAAGGGTGAATACTGCTTTGCAAAATGTGAGCAAGTTGTTTCTTTGGAAACCCAGATCTTAAATCTAAGACAGCAACTAGCAAATCTGCAAAGCATCATCAACCTGTAAGGGGGTTTGCACCATAACTATCAGGTACTGGCAGGAGCCAGGTTAGAGGAGGGTGGAGATATGGAGGAGTAGGCGCCAGAGGAGGGTAGTTGGGTGACAGAAGACAGGTAGAGGGAAAATCATTAGAGAGTCCATTTCCGAGCTGACTCATCCCAATAAATATGCCCAGTTATGTGATGTTGCAGAAATCAGTTCAGGAGTGGAATTGCTGGAGCAAATCGTAAACAAAATGACCTCCAAGTAAGTATAGAAATACTTCCTGTACATCAAGGCAAACAAAAGAGGTAGCAGTGTCTGAGGAGCTAGTGCAAGGTACAAGGTTTTGGGTTCTTAGAGAGCAGGGATGACTTTTCAGTTGGGGGAGAAGATGGCCAAGATATGGAAGTAAGGGACTTCTTGGGAAACAGCTATCACAGGGTATTTACGTTCACCCTAATAATCATAGAAAAAGCAGACATGAGAGTAGGACAAGAAATTTACATTTCAAGAGAGCCAACTTTACTTATGTGCTATCCATATGCAACATTAAATGGGATGAAATTCTAGAAACAACACTAAGGAAAAAATGGAGTGCTTTAAGAACACATTAACCAGTTATAGACAAATGACAGCCGGGCAGCACACGCCATTCTGGGTGGACGTTATATGATGTACTCTTAAGAACGCACCTTGTGTGCGCCCCATGGGCTGTACTGTGGTACGATCTGGTGGACAGGGCAGCTGATCGATCAATGTACCTGCCGATGCTGGAAATCACAGCTGATCACATGACAATTGTATACAATGGATGGCGTTCATTCATACCATTCATTGTGCACTACTGTTTTGATTGGTCACAGTGATCACATGGTGCAGACAGGGCCAATCACAGCCTATCTGTACCATGTGATTAGTTGTGGCAAATTACAGATAATAGGAACAATATACACTGATTAAATCAATTTCATTCAGTAAAAATGATTGCTTATACCAGTGAAATGCACTGGTATATGCAATCATAATGTGTATTGCTCTGTTCGCAGTGTGCTTTTTTTCCATACTGTCACCAGTCAATGTCCCTGATCACTGCCACACCAGTTATATGATGATGTTGTACTGCACTGGTGACAGTATGTTAAAAAAGAAAAATGTGAATAATTGTGTTTCTATTTTTTCATTTTCCAAAAAAAAAAATTACAAGTTCAAAAATCTCACCAGGCCTCTTACTAAATACCTTGGACTGTCTACTTTCCCAAAAGGGGTAATTTAGGTCATATTTGATATTTGTACTGTCCTGGTGTTTTTGGGCCTCAAAAAAAATGAGACAGGCCATCAGTACATCAGGACTAATCAATTTTCAGATATATACCATAGTTTGTGGACTAACTTTTCTACAGACTAAATAATATACACTGATTTGGGTAAATTTCACCATAAATTGCAGCAGAGTACATTTTAGCCTAAATTTAAGAAGAATGATTGTTTATTTGCAAAATTGTATAACAGAAATGAAGAAAAGCACGTTTTTTCTTGTTTAGAAAAAAACACACCAAAATAAAGCTCTATTTGTGAAAAAAAATTATAAAAATTTAATATGGGTGCAGTATTGCATGAACGCACAATTTTGTTATCAAAATGCGACAGGGCTGAAAGCTAAAAATTGTCCAGGGCAAGAAGGGGGTGAAAGTGCCTTGTATTGAATTAGTTAATTAATCACATTAGCCAGTGTATTCCTATCAGCAACACATATAAAAGGTAAACCTGTCTTATTGCATTCTTTGTATTGTTGGAATGACAACGGTGACCCCCTCAACCTAACATTTTTTTAAGGACAATTTTTTCTCTTTAATGTACTGTAGCACCCTCCTAGCAGGCTGTTTGGGTGTTAGGTAAATTCAGTTCTTTTAAGCTCCTCTGTAATTTGTGAAGCAGTTGTTGATTGCTCTTGGCTGTTTTGGATCTCAAAGGCTACAGGTTTGATTTCTCTCCCCTGCTTTCCAGAGGCTTCTCAAATATAGAGGGCTGAGCAAGACAAATGGGCAGCCTGACTATTTATTATGTTCCAGCCAATCACTGGGGAGGTGTGCCCAGTAGGTGGCTGGAGAGGCATATAAATAGTCTGAGGTTTTGAACAGCAAGTCTCTTCTCCTTGTTGGAGTGAATCCACCCATATGGGTTGGCTACCCCCATCTACTCACTTGATTTAAGGTGATTATTCATCAAGTTCCCAGCTGTGGCATATGCAGCTCAGCTTGAGACTGTGCCCACACAAGTGCCCCCATAACAAGCAGTAGAAGAACAGGAGTGGACAGCACCAGTGGGTAACCCCATGAAAAGGAGGTAAGGGGTCACTCTGTGCAATACCCTTGCAGAGCCCCACACAGCTGTGTTTTTTTAATCGCTTCCCCTCTGCCCTATATATATGTGATTTTGCAATTCCAGGTAGGGGGCGCACATGAGCCACGCGTGCTCCCTACCTGCACCGCAATTCGCGGCCTTGGCTATAAATCACTGGGTCCCGGCCGGTGATTACTCGCCGACATTCGATGATCGTGTAAACAATACAGATCTCTCCCCTGTCGGCTCCTGCACACTGCTTTGTATGGCTCTGCATAGAAACACAGACACAGCCCACGTAGTAAAACAGCACACAGCACGATAAGTTAACTCTTTCCTGCCCAGTGCCGCAGTCCCGCTATAAGTCTCTGATTGCCGCCATTACTAGTAAAAAAAATAAAAATCCCAGTATATATACCGACATTTGTAAATGCTATAACTTGCACGTAAACCAATTAATTTACACATATTGGGATTTTTTTTTTAGCAAAGACACGTAGCAGAATACATTTTGGACTAAATGTATGACAAAATTAGATTTTTTAAATTTTTCTAATGGACATGTTTAATAGCAAAAAGTCAAAAATATAGTTTTTTTCTTTAAATTGTTGGTCTTTTTTTGTTTATAATGCAAAAAATAAAAAGCACACAGGCTATCAAATACCAAAAAAAATATATTATTAGCATTATTTGCGGTGGAAAAAAGGATGTAAATTTCATTTGGGTGCAGCATTGCATGACCGCGCAATTGTCAGTTAAAGTAATGCAGTTCCATATTGCAAAAAATGGCCTGGTCAGGAAGGGGGGTAAATCCACTGGAGGGCAAGAGGTTAAAGTTGTGACAGTGTGTGCAGAAGATCCCTTGCTTACTGTCACAATGGGGGATGGGAGGGGTGGGTGAATACAGGTGTAACATGTTACAAAAGATGTATGTATCCTTTAAAGAGGAAGCTGGGGCTAATGTTCTGCCAATTGCAATGGTTAATTTACTGCTTCCAACACTACCAGCAAGTTATGGTGGTATTAAACTGATTACCAAAGAATGTACACAATCTTTGGACATTATGAAATGCCAAAAGGTAACCTATTTGTTTTTGATTTCCTGAGTATTTAACAGATAATCTGGAAAAAAAGCATGTGTAGAGCAGCAGTTGACACGGGTCCGATTTGGAAAGCATAGAGCTGCCAGAAACATTAAGTTGTTGACTCCATGCATACTATGGAACCAGAAAGCCTGGGGCTGATATATACATAGAGAGGAAAGGTTTAGGTTCAGAGCCGCCAAGGGTTCAAGGCTGATCACATGGATTACACTTAATGCTGGAAAGTGTTAGAGCTGCCCTTTGTACACAGCACATCGCTGCATTGCTGTGCAGCAACTAGTGTACATCAAACACACTACATAACAACCCTCAATTGTCACCGTTTCAGTACATTCACTGTTTCATTCACCTCACAATAAATACTATAATAAGAGACTGATATCAAAGGAGAGCCATAAGTGTTATGTGTGGCAGTAAAAGGGAGCAAGCAAGTCGTGTAGGATACAGAGGTGGTAGGGCTGCACAAACTGTGTCTTTTTCACCTAGACTGTCACACCAGTACAATCACAGGACACTCAGCCAATATGTTCCTAGATGACAGAACCCTCTACAACTACATTCTCCCAGTCATAGAGCAGCCAGTTGTCTGCTAGTGTTACCAATGTGCCCTCTTCCCCATCCTCCTCACTGCTGCTGTGTGTGAACATTACAGCATTAAGATAGCCCCCAAACCTGTGATTTAAAGTGTAGAACTCATCCCTGAAGACGCCACTGGAAATAACACAGGTCTCCCTTACCTGTTCAGAGGCTTCCAGGCCTAGACATAAGTTCCAAGCACACCAACAAACATTGCTTCTAGATTTCTTTTTGTAGACTTCTTACAGTGTTTAAACAGGAGAGAGGGATGAGAGTCCAGCATACTCCAAAACACAAAACAGGTACAGGAGGACAGTTTCTCAGACACAAATCCTTTAGCACCAACTTTTGCTGGAGGGGATAGTCAGCTAATCTACATGGGCAGTCCCAGTGCTTGCAGCAACCCCAAAGCAAAGGCATACCTGGAGTCGTGGGCAAAGTTTCTGCTTACAATGTCCAAAGACAGCTGGCCCCAACCAGCTTCCTTGCAACACTCTTCAGTAGTAAAAGTCTCCTTCTCCAGCCCAACTCCCTTAGGTAGTGTACTCTAGCAAATGTCTATCAATCCAGATTCTTCCAGGCCCTCATCCAAGCACATGCTGAGGCCAAGCAACAGTTATTAAGTAGCACAGACTGCATCCCAGGGACAGCAGCCCCAATTTGAACAAACCCCCCAAAATGTATCTTCTCCCTAGCCACATTCTGTATGCATCCTCCCAGGGATTAGCTGAGGTAGGATAAATATTCGTAACTCAGTGGCCGACCCTCTTACGCTATCTTTGGAAGCTTCTCTAGAGACAGACAGGAGCAATCAACCACCAAGCTTAGGGAAACCTGCCCAGACCTAAAAATTAGGTTGTTGCTCTACTGGGTGCAGTAGAGCCAAAAACTAAATTTAACCTGTTTGGGGCAGGGTGCTACAAAGGATTTGTGTATCTTCACCTATTTGTACCTTAAAAACACATTAAATGGCCCTCTCCTTTCTGTGCATTCATTTTTTTCCAATTTCTGTCCCCCTTGGCAGTGCGTGGCTTCTATGCCTCTTTTGTTTTGGCAATAGTTTGTTTATTAGCTCCACAAAAAAGAAAAAATAAATAAATACCAAGACTTGCCCCATTATAGACTTCAATTAAGTTCAGGGAAAATCTCAGATTTCCTGAACTTAGAGGACATTTTGAAAAACTGGTAGCAAATCAAACCTGGGTAGATTCGCTCATCTCTAGTTACATGTGGTACCTTGAAAGAACATACAGTATAACATAAAAGAAGGTGCAGTTCACTCCAATCCTACTATACATTAATTTTATAGAAATGCAATTTTAGAGAATAAAATCAAAGAGGAATTTTTACAATGCATTTATAAAATAGAAATCCTGATATGCAAACTGATTTCCTCAAAATAAAACTATTAATCGGATACATGGAGACCCTGCATCAGCTTACAGTGGAAAGACCTGACATTGATAATACATTGCCAGAGAGAGGAATCATTATATTTAATATCCTGCAAGTGCAGTAAATGGTCCAGCTACAAAACAAGCATGCATTAATATATGGTGCCAAATGCAACTAGATGGCTGCCAAGAGGGATTATGCAGATTTCATTTTTTCATATTTCACTTTATTTTGATATACTGTAGTAAATGGCAAATACATTTTAATATAAATTTAAAACCTTAAAAGTTTTTCTATAAATATATCCTAATTGTGCCATCATATTAGACTTTGCACATTGCACTGGACTTTGCAATGAGAAAATATTAATGTAACTGTATCACATTTTAATGTTTAGCTATGATAGATAATATTTTGCTTCATTTTTAGTATGCAATTCATACCATTCCTTTTTATAAGAAGATATTAATATGTTTTGTTCTGCAAGGGACTAACCACCTAATTCCAAATAGACAAAAACAGTTGAATTTAAAGATTCAGTAATTTTTTTTCCTGGATATCAGCAGTGAGATTGAATAACTTGTGATCCCAGGAAGAGTAGCAAAATTTACATGAGAAAGTTCCCCATGAATTGCAAATGACTACGGGACTTTAAACTTATATTAAAATAAAAAAAGAACAGCAAGAGGACAACAATGAGAAAAGCTTTGAAGACTGCAGTCTAACTATTGAATAGGTTCACCTGCAAAGGGAAGGGAAAATGTCAACTGTAATGTATCAGCCAGGTTGCAATATGAGAAATAAAACAATAATTATATCCACAACCACAATTGTGCACCAAGGCAGATGTGTTTTACAGTTAGCCTCATAGTAATTTAAAGGCATGTTAGTGCTAATAAAGCATGTTAATGAGTATGAAATAAAATAGTGCTAATTAGTAATGATACCAGTGGTCAGTCCTTTTCTAAGGAACTTAAAAATGGGCACCATTACTTAAAGGAACCATTATCAAATTGTATATGTGTTTTTACCTCTAATATAGTACTTTTTAACCTTGATTTTTATATAGAATTAGTATTAGCTTGCATAATAGATTAAAATACACACATACTGTATATAAATAATATTATATATTATACAAAATGCTTAAAGTGTATGTAAACACAAATACTAACACTGTTTAAATAGCTTAGTAGACAGGGACCTCTAAGGGGAATTTTGTAAGGTGTTATAGGTTAGAGAGGTTAGAGTAAGAACTTTTTATATACATATTTGATTGATTGATTGATTGACTGAATTTATCACATATTTTTGTGTTTTCAATTATGTTACTTTGTGTATACCAGATGTGTTATTTGTATGGTGGTACAACTTTAATTTGTCAAGCGTCTGTGGTAGTAAACCCTTGTAGATCACCAACTTGGGGCTCCTCAGGGCGCAGAGTCTAAGCCCCAGCCTGCCACTTCACTAGAGCCCCTGATTGTGGAGATGGACTTGCAGCAAGCTGGAATCAGGTCGTGGCCCCTAGGTATGCCCTGCTGAGGATGCATAGACCACTCACATATGCAGAATACAAACAGCAAGAGACAACAGGAAATTTGGCAGACAAGCCAATGTCAGGACAGGCAGCAAACAGATGGTGAACAAAACCGGGATCAGTACATAGGTAATCAGGCACAGGATACACAAGTAGCAAGTGAATGAGAGCTCAGAGAACTATAAAGTTGTTCAAATATATATATAAAGTGAAGCGCTAAATAAACAAAGTGAAGTAATAATCAAAATGCGTACTTATAAATAAATGTCCATATAAATCAAATATTGAATAAATCCATGGAAATAATGTTCAATACGTGTCCATGGACAGCCCTAAAGGAGTGTGCTTGATTGCAGACAATATCATTCAATAGTGAATAACCACCACCATCCCCCAGTGAATTGCAAATTCACCACACTTAGTTGCTGCCACTACTGCAGCACAAATGCCAATATAGCCCGGCAGGGATGTGTGTATCTCGTTATAACAATCAATAAATGGACCACATCCTCCTTGTCCAGATTCTGGTGAAATAAAGCTTGCCAAGAGCAAAAGATACTTCCAATAGTGTAGTATTTTTAATGATAAAAGAGTGTGTATACACAATAGTACAAACAAACAAAAGCCAGCTTACATGCGTGGCAGCTGCCAACCCAGGATCGTGCAGCGGCAGGACGTCAGCAATGTAACTCTGAGGGGTACCATTTTCTCTATTGGGATTATATGGTCTTTGATTACCAGAGCAAGATCTATATATATCATTGGCCGATCTCTGTGGTGCTCGGGAGACAGAATTATTATATGTACCAAAATCCCTGTTATAGGAGAGTACCCTAGGTCTATGTTGCCCATTGTTGAGGGGGGGGGCTGGGTGATCTATAACTTTGTTGCCAGTGTAATCTTTTATTTGGTGGTCGTTTGGAGTATGAATCTTGTGGGTGTGTGTAGATATACCTGGCACCCACCTGTTCATCTACCAATACAATACAAGGGTTCATAACGATTATATACTTTAACTCTATATGAATTGTTATTTTGTCTGATATTATGATTGTCCTGAGACCTCTTAAATGGCTTTTTCTTTATATTAGTAGTAGGCTTATACTTAGTACTTGTTCCCCTCTGATGGGGAGACATAGGGGTCTCATTTGGGCGATGTTGGGGAGGATGTGTCTCTATAGTCTGAAGGGGAAGGAATACCTCCTCCTGCACCAAAGATGAAACATCCTCCTCCTGCCATTTAAAGACTTTCCCTTCTTTATAATCTTGGTGATCCCTTAAGAATGTTTTTCCTTTTCTTACACCGTTGTTCCAATTCTGTCTCTTCCAAAATGTTTTGTAGAAGTTCTGATTCTTTCTTATAATCCATCTTACCTTTATAGGGGTCTAGAGATTCTTTAATTTTTATAATTTCTGCATCAATAGTTATTAATTTTTCTCTTTTTCTTAAAATAAAACATTTTAACAGATCTATTCCTGCATTGTTGAAGAAATGCAACCATTCTGAATTTTTACCATCTCTATCTGGTGGAATATCCCATCTCAGAGAGCATCAAACCATTTTGTCAGTGATGTATTTCTCAAAGAATGATATGGCCCACCAAGATCTAATTTCAGCTGTCATCAAATGTTTTAGGCGGATAAAAATCCCATGCATTTCCTCATCTTCATTATTAATGTTAAAAACATTATCAATATTGGGCACTCTTCCTGACCTGGTTTAAAAAATATCCAGCACGTTAAAAAAGCACTGCCGCAGATATCAATATACTATTAATATTGATCAAATAATATAAAAACAAAGATATACAGTTGCAAGAAAAAGTATGTGAACCCCTTGGGATTACGTGGAGTTTTGCATGAATTGGGCATAAAATGTGCTCTGAACATCACAGAAAGTCACAACAATAGAAGAACACAGTCTGCTGAACATAATAGTAGACAAACATTAGATGTTGCCATGGTTTAATTGCACATAACATGTAAACATTCACAGTGCAGGGAGGAAAAAGTATGTGAACCTTTGGACTTAATAACTGGATGACCCTCCTTTGGCAGCAATAACCTCAACCAAATGTTTCCTGTAGTTGCAGATCAGACCTGCACAACGATCTGGAGTAATTTTGGACCACTCCTCTTCACAAAACTGTTTCAGTGTAGCAATATTCTTGGGATGTCTGGTGTGAATCGCTCTTTTAAGGTCATGCCACAGCATTTCAATTAGGTTAAGGTCAGGACTCTGACTGGGCCACTCCAGAAGGCATATTCTGTGCTGTTGCAGCCAGTGTTTTGTTGAATTACTTGTATGCTTTGGGTCATTGTCCTGTTGCATCACCCATCCTCTGCGGAGCTTCAGTTGGCGGACAGATGGTCGTACGGTTTCCTGCAAAATGTCTTAATAAACTCTGGAATTCATTTTCCCATCAATGACAACAATCCGTCCAGGCCCTGAGGCAGCAAAGCAGCCCCAAAGCACGATGCTCCCTCCGCCATGTTTTACAGTGGGGATGAGGTTTTGATGTTGGTGTGCTGTCCCTTTTCTTCTCCACACATAGTGTTGTGTGTTCTTCCCAAACAACTCAATCTTGGTTTCATCTGTCCACAGTATATTTTGCCAGTAGTGCTGTGGAACATCCAGGTGCTCTTTTGCAAACTTCAAACGTGCTGCAATATTCTTTTTGGACAGCAATGGCTTCCTCCGTGGTGTCCTCCCATGTACTCCATTCTTGTTTAATGTTTTCCTTATTGTGGATGTGTCAACAAAAATGTTAGCATGTGCCAGAGATTTCTGTAGGTCTTTAGCTGACACTCTGGGATTCTTCTTTACCTCATGCAGCATTCTGCGCTGTGCTCTTGCAGTCATTTTTACAGGATGACCACGCCTAGGGAGAGTAGCAACAGTGCTAAACTGTCTCCATTTGTAGACAGTCTGTCTTACCGTGGACACATGAACATCAAGGCTTTTGGAGATACTTTTGTAACCCTTTCCAGCTTCATGCAAGTCAACAAATCTTGATCGTAGGTCTTCTGAGAGCTCTTTTCTGCAAGGCATGGTTCACATCAGACAGTGCTTCTTGAAACCAGTAAACCCAAAACAGGTGTGTGTTTTATAAGGGCAGGACAGCTGTCAGCAACACATTCAATATCATCACACTGATTGGAGTCAAGGTTGGCTCACTCCTGGCTCCAATTAGCTCTGGGAGAAGTCATTAAGCTATGGCCTCACATACTTTTTCCTCACTGCACTGTGAATGTTTACATGTTATGTGCAATTAAACCATGGCAACATCTAATGTTTGTGTAGTATTATGTTCAGCAGACTGTGTTCTATTGTTGTGACCTAGATGATGTTCAGAGCACATTTTATGCCCATTTCATGCAAAACTCCACGTAATCCCAAAGGGTTCACATACTTTTTCTTGCAACTGTATCCGTGCTGACTGCCAAAGAAAAAGCAGGTGACACAATTAGGTAGTATAGGCCCAATGTAGATTAAATATATATATATATATATATATATATATATATATACACTGTATATATATATATATATAGTGCAGTTTTTGCCAAGATGGACAACAGTACACTTCCGAATTTCGAATGTAATTGAAATTGAAATTGAATGAAAGTTTTCGAATGTAATTGAGTATAGGAGGACCAGATTCGAATGTGATGTAATGTAGGGGGACCAGATTCTTTATAAATATGCATGATGCTAGCCTTGTACCACCCCTTGAGAATGTCCTATTCTACGAAATGCGTTGGGGACGCGTTTCAGTGCTAACGTCACGCCACTGCACGATCCCGGGGTGGCAGCAGGCACACATTTAAGCTGGCTTCTGTTTGTTTGCACTATTGTGTATACACTCAGTTATTATTAAAACACTACACTATTGGAAGTATCTTTTGCTCTTGGCCAGAACCTGGACAAGAAGGATCCGGTCCATTTATTGATTGTTATAACAAGATGCACATATCCCTGCCAGGTTATATTGGCATTTGTGCTGCTGTAGTGGCAGCAACTAACTGGTGAGTTTGCAATTCATTGGGGGATGGTGGTGGTTATTCACTACTGAATGATATTGTTTGCAATCAAGCACACTCCTTTAGGGTGGTGGATGGACACTTATTGAACATTATTTCCATGGATTTATTCAATATTTGATTTATATGGACATTTATTTATAAGCACATATTTTGATTATTACTTCACTTTGTTTATTTTACGCTGCACTTTATATATATATATATATATATATATATATATACTGTATATATATATATATTTAATCTACATTGGACCTATACTACCTAATTGTGTCAGCTGCTTTATCTTTGGCAGTCAGCGCAGATTTATTTTTGTTTTTATATTATAAAGTTGTTCAGGCAACATGGGCTACACTGAACATACCTTATATAGGCAAGTAAACTAGAATGCAGACCAGAACATGATGGACAGGAAAGAAATAACAGCCCACAGAATACCAGGTGACGCTCATAGGTGAGCACTGCCAAACCACACATATGAAAGGAATCAGGGTAGGATAAGTACTGCAGCAAGGAGGTAAGAATACACAGGCAGGAAACTACAGGCTAACAGTATTATATTCAATATTGTTTATATAATTCAGTTATTAGGAAGCTAAAATGTTGAGATGCCAAAACATTAAAGGAGTGTATGTATATACTCTTGGAATTAGTTGGTAGAAAAGAGCTCACAGCTTTCCTAACAGTAATACACTTATTTAGAAGATTACTGGTTAAAGGAAATAAAATCTGCTCAAGAATGCCCTGTGTGATCATGGCTCTGATATACTTTATTATGATATTCAAAATCTTTCCTCAAAGTTCAACATACTGTAAATCTGCATATTTGATCTAGGGGGCTGGCTACATGATGTTTACAATCAAACTTCCCTCTAAAACAAATAAAACCTTTAATGTAGTCTGATGATGTAAAATGCTCTTAATTGAATGATAATGCTGTATGAGGGTTTGTATTCTGGCATGAGGCAGGTTTAATCATTTGTAGCGCTACCCCTGGAGGAGCCACTTGTATTTTTTTGCCAAGGTTTCCCCCTTTCTTCGCCCTGCAGCCAGGTACCAAGTATTTTCCAAAGCCAGGTACACACACCCTTTCGCTCGTTGTCTTCAATTACCATTTTGGAGTTTTATTGTGGAAGTGGGGATAGGGATGGAGAATTCAGTAGGATACTCCAAATTTAGAACTATTCACACTGAGGACATCTAGCTGATTTCTTAGTTGAGCACCACTGAAGTCCTAGCTGAAAGCAGATAGCAGACTTCTCTTTAATGTGTAGCAACAAGTAGTTTAGAAATGAGCAAAGTCCCTTTTTTCAGTAGTAGTAGTTACAGAGCCAAGCTCCTCAGTTACAGGCCTGTTACAGCATACTGTGGCAGTCCAGAAGCGATAGAACTGAGCAAAGTCCTTTGCAGTATCAAGAGTTAGACAAGCTCTTCAGAACACTATCCAGTGTTCCTTTTCTTTCAGACCCATACTGACTATCAAGCACCAGAGAGGTAGAAAATCACACAGAGTCCCCAAGATCTCTCATTGTCTGTACTTACAAGCCCAAGGACAGAATGGCAGCCTCCTTCCAATCTTCCAAGCAACTATCTCCAGTGATATCAGACAGATCTTTGGCAGATGGCTCCCCTCAGTCAGCTTACAGTAGAACCAGGGTCACTCTCTCAAACTTCAGGCCCCCGGGTAAACCACCTGGGGCCTGAATGGCAGCAGGTGCCAGGCGAGGCAAGCCTGCCACTGCCTTCAGCCTGGATTGGTATAATTCACTCCCGGGAAAGATGCTGGACCCAGGTGCTCACTGAACATAAATACTACTCCCAGTATGCAATGGGGTGACACGCTCATGCAATTGGCCAGAACTGTATTCATATGTATGCTGTTCATTTGCCTAGTCCCTACCCATGTTCTGTAAGGCTCTCATAGCTTCATAAAGGCAGGCAGAACTCAGACAAACCCCCAGAGCATCCCCAGAACAGCCCCAGAGCATCATGAGCAGACCTGACTAATCCATCACAGCACTTTGTTAAGCAGAGAGCTCAGTTAGATTTTCCTAACAGTCTCTCTGTTAAGAAACACAGTTCTACTCATCCTAACTACACAAATCCTTGCACCTAACTAGGAGGGTGTTACTCATTATTTTCACTTTTTGCTGTTCTGCAACACCATAGTTGACATCTGACACACTCCCTGCCTGAGAGCAGTGTGGCTTAAGCCTCGTACACAAGATGAGAATACTGCACAAATGATCGTCCTTTTTTTGCATGCTAGTCTCATATCAAAAACGAATAGGTTAATAAAGTTACGAAAATATTATCGTTAGACAGAATACAATTTCGGACGTGATGTAATATATTATATTGTGATGTATTCTTTCATTTCCAAGCATGCCCAGTCTTGATCACTTGATTATTCTTGTACAAATACTATACTAATTACATGAAAATCATTTGTTTTGTTATCTTATTTGAACATTTGTTATGCGTGTTCCTTGGAATATTTTCACATGACTTGTTGGGATCGTCTCTCGAAAGCTGTGTACTAATGATCAGATTATTGGACGATCACTGAAAGCATTATTTTCGTTCGATTTTCTCATCATGTGTGCTAAGCATTAGGGTGGGCACTGCATCAGAAGCCACTTAATTAAAACATTATAGTACGATTTTGCAGAGTGCTCTTTCCTTCTTTTTTGATATATATGCTGAGCAAGATGAGCTCCTGAGGCCAGCACCTGGTGTCTTTACAGATCATTATGAGAGCCATCACTTAGAGAATATACCTGCTCATACTTGGCATATTTTCTAAGTTTCTTGGGAAAACGACTTGCAGGGTCATGAAATTATTAAATTCCTAGATACTATTTTAGGCAAGACACAAAACTTTAATTACTGCGCTTTTACCTAAATACTAAATTTCAGTTTCAGAAAAGTACTTGAGGTCACTCAGAATCAATCCTCATAAAAGCTGAAAATTGCCTTTGTTTTTATCTTAGCAACAACATGTAAAATTAATGCCAGAATATAGGACTAAAGATTTGACCTATTTGTAAGGAAACTTGTAAACATCTAAATATTTTAAAATAATTATACTAAATACAGCATTTGAGATGTGTAATTATTTTTAGAGAAAAACCAAATGTTACGGGAAAGCCAATCACTAAAATACTGTAAAATACAGGAGTACCTACTATATATTCAGAACAGGTTTACATATGTGTGGGGCCGGTTTCAGTGCGATTTGTAAAAGGAGGCCGGTACGTTCTTGTTCAACAGTTCAGGTGTGAATTTTTAAGGTATATAACACTTGAAATTGCACCTGAACCAGACTGAAAATTGTACCTGGCTCTTTTTAAAATTTCACTGCTGCCAGCCAGCTCCATCAAAAAACCAGTTTGGTCCACATATCATGTAAATCAGATGTGGTTCAAAATGCATCCAATTCACATATACAGTATGTGAACCAGGGCTCAAGGTATTTTTGTGTTACCAAATCCTAAACATTTGTGGAAGATGGAGCTGGAAAGTTGGAGTAGTGCTAAAAACCAGAATATCTGGATTTCCAGTTGGTGGGCAGCACAGTGGTTAAATGGTTAGCACTTCCGCCTGGCAGTACTAGGGTTGTTGGTTCAAATCCCAACCACGGCACCACCTGCCTAGAGTTTGCATGTTCTCCCTGTGCCTGCGTGGGTTTCCTCTGGCTACTCTGGTTTCCTCTAACACTCCAAAGACATGCTGGTAGATTAATTGGATCCTGTCTAAATTGGCCCTAGTATGTATGAATGGGAGTTAGGGGCCTTAGATTGCATGCCCCTTGAGGGTTAGGGACTGATGTGAATGTACAATATGTATATGCAGGGGTGGACTGACAACTCATGGGGACCCGGGCAATAGGCGATCATGGGGCAACTGTTGCCTTGCCCAAACTCATAAAAGCCTATGAAAAAGGTACCAGGGGCATCTCATGGGGCCCCCTACTGACCCCGGGCCCTTGGGCAAATCCCGAGTTTCCAAATGGTCAGTCCGCCCCTGTGTATATGTAAAGCACTGCATAAACTGGTGGCGCTATATAAGTACCTGAAATAAATAAATTATGGAACCAGGAACAAAGAGCAATGATTTGTACCTGTATGTCTTCTTGTAATTTACTAATTTTATAATCTTTAGTGACTGTTGCAAGGATGTTTAGATGTAATGGAAAGAGTGTTAATGTGATGTGAATACAATAATTATTTTGTCAGCAAATAATGGTATCTTTAGTTCAGATACAGTAGAACCAAGATGTCCTCAGATTCCTTTAAATATATTAATGTTTCTGATAGCCATTACAGGGATAAGTGAACACTATTCAAAAAAGAGAAATAATAAAGTAAGCTCTTTCACATTTCATCAGCATGAATTGGTGTAGACTCATCAAAATTTGGTGGTGTCCCATCTACCAAGACACGTTTTAAAAAAAAAAAGCTCAAAAAAAGAACACAAGCATGGGAGAAATTATATATGCCCTGGATAATATTACATTCTATGGCATGTTGAAAATATTCACACTACTGTCTGTATAAGTGAACACTATAGTGAACATTATATTTAAAGCTATTTTAAACCCTCACCTTGTAAAACAACCTATTCAGTTTAAAATATAAATGAAAGGCAAAACTTTTGTGTATAGATTTACAAAAAATTATAAATTCCTTTTTTAGAAGTGATTACATACCCTCTGTTCTCAGCTGCATAAGAGCGGGGGGAGGAGAGACAATAGGATACTGATCTTACTAGTGAAAGGCTGTTTGGGGAGGGGCATGTCAGGACAAGTCTGACCATGGGAGGAGAGCAGGCTGGGTTCCCAGCATATCTAGAGAACTGACCATGGTGTGTTTTCCTGCTTAGTGCGGTCAGTTTTTAAAAAGCGGAAGGACTGGAAGGAACACAGGGAATTTCACACAAAGGAAGCAATGCAAAGAGAACAAGATATTTTTTCATACAACTACATTGTACAGTAGGCACATATCAGGAATATGAAATGTTGGGTTTACATATCATTTAACCTGATATCTTGGGAGTATAAATTCAATATAGATAATTTAGATTAACAAATAACCCCCAAAATTATTTTCTTAAAATTGTTACTACCTCCATCAAATGCTTTCTTTAACCACTTGCCTCCCAGCCACTGTATATGTACAGCGGCAGGGCGGCACTCACAGGCAAAACCACATTTTAAAACATGTGTTTTGTAAATAAATAGGGGGATCGCCCTATCTGTCCCGCCGATCACCGCCGCAGATGTGAGTCGCCGGGTCACAGCCGGTCCTTAGCAGCTTTTTCCCGGCGATTGGCGGCAAACAGTGACAGACAGCTCAGCTGCAGTAGCTGTGCTGTCTGTCAATTCCCTGTCAGCTCGAGGATGAGCTGATCGAGAACGAACAGTTTCTCTTTCTCGATAAGCCTTGTCCCGTCCAGTACACCCCCCCGCCCCCTAGTAAAACACTCCCCTCACTCCTATAACCCTTCCCTGCAAAATAAAGTTAACTACTTCCTCCCCAGTGCCATTAGTACAGTGTCAGTGTTTTTTTTTTTTGCTCTGATCACTGTATTAGTGTTTTTGGGGATGTCAGTGACCCCAAGTCAGTACCCCCCAATGTCAGAATGTCCACCGCAGTCCCGCAGTCCCGCCATAAGTTGCTGGTCACTGCCATAAGTCCCTGATCGCCGCCATAATTCGCTGATCGCCGCCATTATTAGTATAAAAAAAACCCTAAAAATCCCAGTATCTTTCCCCCATTTGTAAACACTATAACTTTCACGTAAACCAATTAATTTACACATATTGGGTTTTTTTTTTAGCAAAGACATGTCGCAGAATGCATTTTAGTAGAAATTTATGACTAAATTTGATTTTTGCATTTTTTTTTACTGTACATGTTTTATAGCAAAAAGTCCAAAATATTGTTTTTTTTTCCTCAAAATTGTCAGCCTTTTTTTTTATAGCGCAAAAAATAAAAACCGCACAGGCGATCAAATACCACCGAAAGAAAGCTCAATTTTTGGGGAAAAAAAGGATGTAAATTTCATTTATGTACCGTATTGCATGACCGCGCAATTGTCCGTTAAACTAGCGCAGCGCTGTATAGCAGAAAAATGCCGTAAATTGCAGTATTTATACCATTGTTTGTTGACGCTATTACTTCCACACAAAGCAATCAATATACACTTATTGGGATTTTTTTTACCAAAAACATGTAGCAGAATACATTTTGGCCTAAATTTATAACCAAATTTGAGTTTACTGTATATTTTTTATAGCTGAAAGTAAAAAATATTGTTTTTCTTCAAAATTTTTGGCCTTTTTTTGTTTATAGCGTGAAAAATAAAAAGCGCACAGGTGATCAAAATACACCGAAAGAAAGCTCTATTTGTGTGAAAAAAAGGACGTAAATTTTGTTTGGGTGCAGCATTGCATGACCGCGCAATTATCAGTTGAATTAGTGCAGCGCCGAGTAGCAAAAAGAGACCTGGTCATTAAGGGGGGTAAATCCTCTGGAGCTCAAGTGGTTAAAGCTAATAACATTATATTTGGCTCAAATGACTATTTACCATTCTTGCTATAAAATTGAAAAAAATATCAAGTTTGATAATACTTATGTGTATACACAAATGCGTAATAAGTAATAAATCAATGTTTTCACTACAAAAAATTATGCTTTATTGGGATTTTGAAGGTAACCAACCAGTCAACACAGATATACTGTATAAAGCTTGGTTCATACTAGTGCAGGTGGAAGTGCTGCAGGACCAGCACTTCATCCTGCAAGTGCATCCATCTGCACACAAACACAGAACCCACAGGAGAGTGCTATTAATCTTAATGGCATGCTGCCCTGTCAGGAAATCGCACCCGCACTAGGAGGCACACTGTAGTGTGGTTCCCAGTGTGCGCTGTGGTTTCTGGAAAGGTGCAGATAAATGGGCTGCCATGTCACACAAAACTGCATGAGTGTAAAGCAAGCATAAAAGCTCCTTTACATGTTATTACACTTTTTTCAAATCTTCATTAAAAAAACAAAAAAAAAAAAACAATAATCAGAAAAGAGAATTTATGGTCATGGACCTGGTAATCATTATGTAAGTTTAAGAAAACCTTGGTTTTTTTTCATTGATTACTTTTTGGGCATATTTCTATTGCTCTAAATTACTTGCTGAATGTTACTCTATAAGACAGTTTTGGATCGATTAACTATGGCTGTTTTTATACCTGGGGCTTTGTGCCCTTGATTTGATATATCATTATAACAGCTTATTAGGACTGACATGTGTCTTTTTAATTTGCCTCATTAATGTATATAGTATGCCCAGATGGAATTAAAGAAATTTGGTGAATAAGACATATACTTATTTGTTTTTATAAGTTATTCTATACTTAGTTAGTCTTTTTGTTTACATGGACAGAGGTCCTTTTGCCTTCTCCCCCCCAAAAAAAAAACTTTTTGGGCCTATGCAGCCCTTGTATGTGCATGACTTGCCTCTTGGGAGACCAGCTTTGGCACTAGCTTTAGAAGACAATGGGCTTGATTACATTATAGTAAGTAGGATATTGTTTAAGTTACCTGGGTAGCATATGATGAGAAATTCCTTTTTTGGATTATTTGTTATTATTATATTTTCTTGCCTTGCAGAGTGGTACTGTATCCCAGATGAAGAAACTAAGCTAAAGATTTGGAATTCATTGGATGCCTCAGTCCTCAGAAACAAGCTGGCAATCAGGGATTACATGGTTCATGGTAAAAATGGTTCTGGGAGTACCACTCAGCATTTTCATTGTACCTATTGTTACTGAGCCCGTGAATTGTCTAATATTGTTTTATGTCTGTGGATGATCTCTTTCTGATGATTGTTTTTTTTCTATTAAGATTTTAGAAATTTGTAATAAAATGTAAAGATTCTTTTATACAGTATTACTGTGTTGACTGGTTGGTTGCCTTCAAAATCCCAATAGAAGACAATTTTTTGTGGTGTTATATAATAGGAATGATGGCAACCGCACATTCTTGGTAAATGAGACCTTAATAAAATAACAGTGTTTTTCATGGATTGTTTAATTATCTAAACCCACAATTAAGAGGCTTTGTCATGGCAGTAAAAACATATGTCCCAATAGTAAGCAATGGTTTCCATTAATTTATCTAAATATTATTAGGTATAAGTTATGAGCTTCAGAGTAAGCAGAGTAAAGAGACAAGACCTACCTCTTAGTAAATCTATAAAATGCAAACAATCACCATACTCATACTCCAGACTGCAAATGCAACCACTTAGTGAGACAAGATTTGCTTCATTCCTTTATTGTGAACGATTGTGGATCTTTGGGGGCTCATCATTTTACATCTAAAAACCTTAATTTTTTGTTTTTGTTTTTGTACTTAAGTTATTGTAAACCTTGACAATGTCAGAGGAAAGTGGACATAGGTGCATTTTAAATTCAGGGTTTACCAAATGGTTGTATTTGCAGAATGAAGAACAGAATTTGCATAGAATAAACTGAGGTCAAGAAAATACAAGTTTAGATAATATGCAAAAAGAGAACACCATAAGAATCGTGATTATTTATACCAATAAACCTTTGTTTTGTGGGTGGTAATGTCAGCAAACCATACTTTTGCCTGGAAGCACTCCAGCACAACAGTTACAAAGAAAGGGGGTGGGGAAGTTGAGTTAGTTTAGAAGTGCATGAAATGAGGGAAAATTAAAGGATGAGAATCACAGAAAATGGGACTTGGGATATGGGAGGATTTGGGGTTGGATTGGAAGGGATAATTAAATACCAACACAAGCAAAGGAAATTTTTATTAGTGAGTTATGTGCTGACTCTGTAATAGTAAACGTGGTCCAGGTGATCAAACGGACCATATACTGTAAATTACCTCAGGGCAGAGACACTGCATTTTTTTATGCAGTCACAAAAACATAAAACCATGCGGCAGTCCATCACCTGAAAGTTATCAGGACATCATTCTATGAGTAAAAATTAAACTTTTATTCATCATTATTTAAAATATAAAGTACAATGCATAACCACACCTTTCCCAATTAAAGACATCATTGTTTACTACTGTGTGATCTCTGTGATTCATCGCTGCAATCACATGATACCAGGGCCAATCACAGCAGCTGTGTATCACTTGATAGATGTGACCAATCACAGCATCACAGTAGTAAACAGGAGTTTCATGAATGAAACCTTTGAACAATGTTATAAAATATACTAAAACACTCAAATGCCACATCCTTCAATACCAAGTACAGTATATGTCAAAGGAAAGCAAGATTTTTGACTTTACTGGCCTAAAAAGGAGAGAACACACACACGCACACACTGTGATAGATATTTTGGGCCTAAAAAAATGTTTAATTTCATTGTGAACTTCTGATATGGGTCTCGATTACTATAACTTATTTACCATCGGTTCCATCACCTCAACACCCCCCTTAGAAGGTTTCCTGTAGAGGTTTATGACTGTATGGCCACCTGGCTGAATAAGCCCTGGAGTCGTCATTTCTAACAGCTCCTAGGGAGTATTGTCATAAGTTTTCCTGTGGGAATTGGCTTCAAAGGAAGTATGCTTCCTGGACATTGGCCTATACAGTTGGCCAACATTTCTCACAAGTCACAGAGCCCCCCTTTGAACAGAAATGGCAAAATACTGGAACCTATTTAAGGGTGTGACTACCTGGAATGGAGGGGGTATAAAGTATGCCATTGCTCACATTTCTGCCTCTTTGCCCCCCTTGCCTCTTTGGAAGCCCAGTCATCAGGATGTCTGCCTAACTTATTATTCTGTGTTTCTTTTCTGTAACTTTCTGTCCTGTAGTCATCTCTTTGTATTGGTAACTTTTTGTACTTGCATTGTAATATTACTACTTTTAAAATGATACCGGCTACATTATATTTGATTCATAGCAAGCTTCTTTTCTGTGTAAATAAATTAGATCTTTATGTTTTGCACAGTTGTTATCATTTGGTATTAACTTTATTGGTATTAGCCGGAGGAGGATTGGCTAAATTCATGTATAGACAAAAGGCTGTAATCACTTATTACATTTATAATCTTAGATAGAAGCACGTGAATAAGTGCCGTAGCAAATCTGCCAAAACAACACACACACACACACATATATATATATATATATATATATATATATATATACTGTATATACAGTCAGGTCCATAAATATTGGGACATCAACACAATTATAACATTTTTAGTTCTATACACCACCACAATGGATTTGAAATGAAACAAACAAGATGTGCTTTAACTGCATACTGTCAGCTTTAATTTGAGGGTATTTACATCCAAATCAGGTGAACGGTGTAGGAATTACAACAGTTTGCATATGTGCGTCCCACTTGTTAAAGGGACCAAAAGTAATGGGACAAAATAATAATCATAAATCAAACTTTCACTTTTTAATACTTGGTTGCAAATCCTTTGCAGTCAATTACAGCCTGAAGTCTGGAACGCATAGACATCACCAGACGTTGGGTTTCATCCCTGGTGATGCTCTGCCAGGCCTCTACTGCAACTGTCTTCAGTTCCTGCTTGTTCTTGGGGCATTTTCCCTTCAGTTTTGTCTTCAGCAAGTGAAATGCATGCTCAATCGGATTCAGGTCAGGTGATTGACTTGGCCATTGCAGAACATTCCACTTCTTTCCCTAAAAAAACTCTTTGGTTGCTTTTGCAGTATGCTTTGGGTCATTGTCCATCTGCACTGTGAACCGGTGTCCAATGAGTTCTGAAGCATTTGGCTGAATATGAGCCGATAATATTGCCCCAAACACTTCACAATTCATCCTGCTGCTTTTGTCAGCAGTCACATCATCAATAAATACAAGAGAACCAGTTCCATTGGCAGCCATACATGCCCACGCCATGACACTACCACCACCATGCTTCACTGATGAGGTGGTATGCTTAGGATCATGAGCAGTACCTTTCCTTCTCCATACTCTTCTCTTCCCATCACTCTGGTACAAGTTGGTCTTGGCCTCATCTGTCCATAGGATGTTGTTCCAGAACTGTGAAGGCTTTTTTAGATGTCGTTTGGCAAACTCTAATCTGGCCTTCCTGTTTTTGAGCCTCACCAATGGTTTACATCTTGTAGTGAGCCCTCTGTATTCACTCTGGTGAAGTCTTCTCTGGATTGTTGACTTTGACACACATACACCTACCTCCTGGAGAGTGTTCTTGATCTGCCCAACTGTTGTGAAGGGTGTTTTCTTCACCAGGGAAAGAATTCTTTGGTCATCCACCACAGTTGTTTTTCATGGTCTTCCGGGTCTTTTGGTGTTGATGAGCTCACCGATGCGTTCCTTCTTTTTAAGAATGTTCCAAACAGTTGTTTTGGCCACGCCTAATGTTTTTGCTATCTCTCTGATGGGTTTGTTTTGTTTTTTCAGCCTAATGATGGCTTGCTTCACTGATAGTGACAGCTCATTGGATCTCATCTTGAGAGTTGACAGCAACAGATTCCAAATGCAAATAGCACACTTGAAATGAACTCTGGACCTTTTATCTGCTCATTGTAATTGAGATAGTGAGGGAATAACACACCAGGTCATGGAATAGCTGAGAAGCCAATTGTCCCATTACTTTTGGTCCATTAACAAGTGGGAGGCACATATGCAAACTGTTGTAATTCCTACACCGTTCACCTGATTTGGATGAAATACCCTCAAATTAAAGCTGACAGTCTGCGGTTAAAGGACATCTTGTTTGTTTTATTTCAAATCCATTGTGGTGGTGTATAGAGCCAAAAATGTTAGAATTGTGTCGATGTCCCAATATTTATGGACCTGACTGTATATACGAATGTTATTTATTGTACAAAAAAATCATCTTAAAATCCCTATAACTAAGTTAAAAATCGGAATTGCTCAATATAGATTTCAATAATTCCTACTGCTGGCTTACTCTACCACACAATAGCAATAAATATATCAAAAATTGATTATATTGCATATACATCAGTAAACGTGGTTGTGAGCCATCGTGGGTCAACGTCTTGCTCTTATGCTTCCTCAGGACACATGAGATTTCAGCAGAGGTTACTATATAGGAGAACAAAAGAGTGTTTGTAGTGTAGAGTGTAGAAAATAGATATATAATGTACATAAAGAGTATATATACATATATATGACACTTTAAATATACATTATTAGATCTGAAACTATAGCACCACCTTGTTTGAGCATATATCCACAGTGTGGGTGGTCCCCTTGGACAGACACTGGAGCACATAGGATGATAGGCAGCTGATCAATCACAATAAAGCTTTATCTATAATAAACATATACAGTGAAGGAAATAATTATTTGATCCCCTGCTGATTTTGAATGTTTTCCCACTCACAAAGAAATCATCAGTCTAAAAATCGAATGGTAGGTGTATTTTTACACTGAGAGAAAGAATAGCAACAACAAATTCAAAAGAAATGCATGTATAACAAATTATGCACTGATTTGCATGTTCATGGAAATAAGTATGTAAACATACCATATAGGTATGAGCAGTCATACTGTGAAACATAACGCAACCATCAAATATACCTGTTACATCCCAATTACTAGTAAGGACAGCTTGTTTATAGCTAAGTATGCAATGCTGATGATAGTAGTTGACATGCATATCAGTACCAACGGTAAATGAGATACAGTCCCTTTTAGAAGAAAAATATACGGGATTGGCAAAAATACTTCATATGAAGCCAAATATTCTAGAATAAATTCTTATCGAAGGACTCCTATCATAATATATGCAGGCTCCTAATAGTTGGATACATCATGGAAAAGGACAGAGCATTGTGACTTCCCATCTGTCATTTTAATGCTATGGAATATCGCGGGAATTAGCCTCCAAGAGCAACATATATATTATTTCCATACAACAAGTCATAGCCACTTTCAAGCCACTAAGATAAATTATGTTAGCTCATGCATATTACTCCACTTGTTCCTCAAATTAAACTATCAGCTATATACATGTATCCACATCTCACCATGTAGTCCAATCAGCAGAAACCAACAGTGCCTCACCAGGACTCCCCAGGTCAACGACCAGGGTTGTCCTTTCTTATATGTGCTCCCACCGACAGATTGCCACCACATGGTCACACACCAACATGGCCGGTGACATCATCCATCGGCGCGGCTGACACGGCTGTGAATGCGCAATCACGTTGCCCAAGCAACTAACCACCACAAATTGGAGTGTGTCACCAGAAGCAAATACCTGGCACGCTATTAATCCACTGTGGATTTGGCGAAATGGAGCCCGAAATATCACCAAGCACCTCTGTCCATCAGTGCACAGCCCGAGGGCTACTCGTGAAAGCCAAATATCTGCCACCTAGAAGATGGGGAAACAGCCCAATACGAACATATTGACAACATTTCTACAACATTCTATAAATATAAAATAAATAATACACAAAAATCATGTTAGACCAGCATACAAATGCACTGAAGTCTGACATTCTATATATATAATACATAATGCAAAAAAGCCCTTAAAAATATATATAGGGACCTGCACTGAATTAAAGGAAGGGTTGGGGGGGGTGTGGCACGAAGGTCATAAATCCACTTGGCCTCCCTTTTTAGGCGTATCTATCAAAATTGCCCCCTCTGGGATCTTCATACACCTTTTCTAAGGCTGCAAATTTAATAATAGAGTAATCATAGTTATGTTGAAGACCAGCATGAGCTCCTGTAGGTGTATTCAATAGACCATTTTGAGCATAATAGATGTGGTCCTTAATTATCTTTCAAAATCATCTAATAGTTTTGCTGATGTAGAAAGCTCCACATCGGCATAACATAATCTATATAACTCCCTTCGTTTGACAGTCAATGTGTTGTTTAACTATGTGTAGATTTCCATTAGGTAATTTTAAGGAAGTACCCTTCACTATCCATGGACAAAATTTACACATCAAAATAAGCCGGGTGCTTCTCCATGCAGGGGATCTTATCTGATATAGTGGCTCCTAGCTATCCAATCTCAAATAGATCGAGAATGTCTGTAGGTGAACTTAGGGTAATTTTTTAAATGTTTCTGTAAAATTGAATCTTCAGTTAATAAGTGCCAGTGTTTTTGTATAATAACCTTAATTTTGAGATGCTGATTGGAATAAGTAGTAATTAATCTTACTGAACTATTATCTTTTGGTTTGGGCTTTGAAAAAAAGTAACTCATGTCTGCATTTTGCAATTGCTCAATTGAAGGCCTTCTTCAAGCAAGACAAGATATAACCTCAATATAAAAGTTGGTGTAACGCATTTGCTTTCTTTTTAAATGTCGTCTCCTTAGAACAATGTAACTGTAAATATTGTCTGTATGGAATACTGTGTACCAGCAAGTGCGGACTGCACTCCTGGCATGCAGTGTAGTGTTGCCTGCTGTAGGCTTGCAGAAACGAGAAGTGCCTATATGGCCATCATCTATAGTCAATTGAGTGTCCAAGAAGGATATGGTCTGATGGCTATAGGTAAAGGTAACTTTTAGATTATATCTATTACAACTGATGATGTCAATAAACTTGTAAAGCTCCTCAGTACTACCCGTCCAAAGCATCAACACACCATCAATATACCTATACCACTACAAAATGCTGGAAAGGTACATTGTGAGATCCTCATCTGAAAATAAGTCTCCTTCCGATCCCCCCAGGTACAGGTTGGCATAGGATGGTGCACAACAGGTGCCCATAGTTACCCCCTGTACCCGGAGGAGATGGGAACCATCGAATGTAAAAACATTTGTAGTAAGTATATGTGAAAGAAGAGTCACAATAAACTCATTGAATGGTCTAGAAGCTTGGTCTCTTTCCGAGAGAAATTCCCGTATAACACATAAGCCACTGTCATGGGGGATGAAAGAATATAGTGTCTCAATATCAATGGCTACTAAAATACAATCTGGGGGTTCTAAAACCCCATCAAGTGCTCATAGTAAGTCTGTGGTATCTTGTATTTATGAAGGTAAGCTCGTGACATGGGGTCATAGATATTTATCTATTAATCGACTTGCTAGTTCAATTTTGAGCCTATACCCAAAATAATGGGTCCTCCTGGTGGATTATTTACATTGTTATGTGTTTTTGGTAGAGCATAAAAAGGAGTGCAAGGATGTTTTACTTCAAGGGCTTTGAACATATCTTTGGTGATAGTTCCTTCCAGGTATGCATGGAAAATAATGTTGTCAAATTCTTTGTTAAACTTGGCAATAGAATCCTCTGAAATGAGTCTATACCAAGTGTTACTAATTGCTTATACAGTGATCATCACTATAATAAACAATCACAGTGTATAGAAAAACCTCTGATCACTCCCCAGAGTAAAACAAAATTGTGAAACAAAAACAAGTGCAATGTCAGTATGGTGACATTGTACCACTGTGGTGGTGATCATTAGAGATGAGCGAATTATTCAAAAATTCGATTCGGCTGATTCGCAGAATTTGAGGAAGAAATTTGATTTGATGCGAATTTATTCGCTGCAAATTTAACTTATAAAAAGGGTTTCTAGGCTTCAGAGAGCCTTTATATTAGTGCAGAACACTGTACCTTTAATTTAAATGCCCTTGGAGATGAGGAAGGAGAAGGAGAAGGATGAGAAGAAGGAGAAGGATGAGAAGAAGGAGAAGGATGAGAAGAAGGAGAAGGATGAGAAGAAGGAGAAGGATGAGAAGAAGGAGAAGGAGAAGGAGAAGGATGAGAAGAAGGAGAAGGATGAGAAGAAGGAGAAGGATGAGGAGAAGGAGAAGGATGAGAAGAAGGAGAAGGATGAGAAGAAGGAGAAGGAGAAGGATGAGAAGAAGGAGAAGGATGAGAAGAAGGAGAAGGATGAGAAGAAGGATGAGAAGAAGGAGAAGGATGAGAAGAAGGATGAGAAGAAGGAGAAGGATGAGAAGAAGGATGAGAAGAAGGAGAAGGATGAGAAGAAGAAGAAGGATGAGAAGAAGAAGAAGGATGAGAAGAAGGAGAATTCCAAGCCGGCAAAAAGTGTATCTGCAGAGCTCCGCTATTTCTTACATAAATGGAAACAAATAGATACAATGTTTCAACCGCTGTATGGAGTGAATGTCAGAGAACTGTCAGAAATAGCGGAGCTCTGCAGATACACTTAGCGGAGCTCTGCAGATACACTTTTTGCCGGCTTGGAATTCTTCTTATTTTCATCCTACTTCTTCTTCCTCTTCTTCTTCTTCTTCTTCTTCATCCTCATCCTCTTCTTCTTCTGAGGATGAGGATGAAGAAGAAGAAGAAGAAGTAGGATGAAAATAAGAAGAATTCCAAGCCGGCAAAAAGTGTATCTGCAGAGCTCCGCTAAGTGTATCTGCAGAGCTCCGCTATTTCTGACAGTTCTCTGACATTCACTCCATACAGCGGTTGAAACATTGTATCTATTTGTTTCCATTTATGTCAGAGAACTGAAGAAGAAAAGAAGAATGAGAAGAATGAAAAGAAGAATGAAAAGAAGAAGAATGAAAAGAAGAATGAGAAGAAGAATGAAAAGAAGAATGAAAAGAAGAATGAGAAGAATGAAAAGAAGAATGAGAAGAATGAAAAGAAGAATGAAAAGAAGAAGAAGAAGAATGAAAAGAAGAAGAAGAATGAAAAGAAGAAGAATGAAAAGAAGAAGAATGAAAAGAAGAATGAGAAGAATGAAAAGAAGAATGAGAAGAATGAAAAGAAGAATAAGAAGAATGAAAAGAAGAATGAAAAGAAGAAGAAGAATGAAAAGAAGAAGAAGAAGAATGAAAAGAAGAATGAAAAGAAGAAGAAGAATGAAAAGAAGAAGAAGAAGAATGAAAAGAAGAATGAGAAGAATGAAAAGATTCTTATTCTTCTTCTTTTCATTCTTCTTTTCAGCCGCTGTACATGTGAAGGAACTGTCAGAGAACTGTCAGAAATAGCGGAGCTCTCTGCAGGGACACTTTTGCCGGCTGATCGGGAAAAATCCGATTCGCGCACCCGAAGTATGCTAATATTCGGATTCGCCGCGAATCGAATTTTTCCTGAAATTCGAAACGAATTCCACTTCGCCTGGTTCGATTCGCTCATCTCTAGTGATCATGTACAATGGCTGGCTGCTCTGATATCACTGTAAGTCAGTTCTACCAGCCATTATCTCTGATCATGTATCTGCCTGTGCCCTGAACTGATGCAACTGCACATCCAATTGACTACGTTCTCCAGGCTAGTAAACATGAAATTTCTTGTGGCAGCCATGAACCAGTAGGCTAGGTATGCTTGGTTTATAGAAACTGTGACTACTATTGGTGACACTACACTAAGCTATATTCCCTTACCATTTGTATAGAGGTACATATTATAGTACTTTTTGACATTTTTGACACAATTGGTTGATTTGTGTGATATGCAAGATATAATGTCAAGTACATAATCAGTCCAAAAAGTGAAAAGTCTCAAACGTGTGGTATAATCATAATCAGGAGTAGTAGTAGAATGTGTTTTGGGTTGTCATTCTAAGTATGCCCATGCTATGTGTGAAAAATATCTTATTAAATTGACGTTTTGTCAATAAATGAATTTTCACTTTCTTTACGCATTTAAAAATTGAAATCTTCAAAAAACTCACCATGCCTCTTCAAAAATACCTTGCAGTGTTTAAGCTCCAAAATGTGGTCATTTTGTGAGTGTTTCCACTGTCCTGGTGCTCCAGGGCCTCCAAAAATTGTATAGGTAGTCAGGAAATTAGATTTATAATTTATGCTCCTTGAAAGCCCAAAGGTGCTTCTTGGACTTTGGGCCCCTCTATGCATCTAGGCTGTGAAAAAGTCTCAGACATGTGGTATCCCCATACTCGGTAGGTATAGTAAACCAGCTTTGTGGTGTAATTATACGTATGCATATGCTGTGTGTGAGAAATATCTTGTTAAAATTACAGCTCTGTGATAAAATGTAGTTGTTTTCTTCATTTTCCAAAAACTTTGACAAAAAACTACAACTTTAATCACTAGCCTACAGGGCCCTTATACCCCCTTCCTGCCCAGGCAAATTTCCAGCTTTCAGCGCTGTCGCAATTTGAATGACATTTTTATATTTTTTTTGTGACAGATAGAGCTTTATTTTGGTGGTATTTAATCACCTCCGGGTTTTTTTTTTTCTTAAACAAACCAAAAACCACTGAAAATGCTGAAAAAATTTTTTTTCTTAGTTTTTGTTATAAAAGTTTGTAAATAAGTGATTTTTCTCCTTCACTGATGTGCGCTAATAAGGCTGCAGTGATGGACACTGATAGGCTGCACTGATGGACACTGATAGGTGGCACTGATGGGCACTGATGAGGAGGCACTGGTAGGTGGCACTGATGGGCATTGACAGGCATCACTGATGGGCAATGATAGGCGGCACTGATAGGCGGCACTGACTGGCACTGATAGGCGGCACTGACTGGCACTGTTAGGTGGCACTGGCTGGCACTGTTAGGTGGCACTGATAGGCAGCACTGACGGGTACTGATAGGCAGCACTGATGCACACTGATAAGCGGCACTGACTGGCACTGATAGGTGGCACTGATAGGTGGCACTGACTGGCATTGATAGGCGGCATTGACTGGCACTGATGGGTGACACTGAAAGGCAGCTCAGATGGGCACTGATATGTGGCATTGATGTGCACTGGTAGGCCCTGATATGTGGCATTGATGTGGCACTGATGTGGCACTGATGGGCACTGGCAGGTGGCATTGATGAGTACTGACAGCTGGCATTGATGGACACTGACAGGTGGCATTGCTGGGGCTACGCTGATCATCAGGGCACACTGATCATCACAGATTATCGGCTCTCCTCTCGAGCTGTCAGCGTGACAGCTTGTGAGGAGAGAAATGCCGATAACCGGCATTTCCCTGTTTACACGCGATCCGCTGTGATTGGACATAGCGGATCACATGACGGAGCCGACATCTTTGGCTCTTTCCGTGGATCGGTGATCCACTGTGTCTGGGGGGCACAGCACACCGCTGAACGCCGCGCTGCACGCTCCCGGAGCCATGCATGCGTGGTGAGAATGGGAGGACGTCATATGACGTCCTCCCAGAACAAGAGAACCGCCTTTCGCCCGTCATTGGACTATATGGCGGGTGGGAGGCAGTTAAAAACTCACCATGTCTCTTACTACATGCCTTGGACTGTCTACTTTTCAAAAAAGGGAGAATGGGGGGGGGGGGGGGTATTTGTACTGTCCTGTATTTTAGGGCCTCAAGAAATGAGATAGGCAGTCATAATATCAGTACTGAGCAATTTTTCAATATTTATGCCACTGTTTGTACATGTTAACTTTCACACAGACTAAATAATAGATAATAATGATGTATAATAATAAAGATGTATAATAATTATACACTAATTTTGGATATTTTTTTTTACAAAAGAAAAGTAGCAGAATATGTGTTGGCCTACATTTATGAAGAAACTTTATTTATTTGCAAAAATTTTTAATAGAAAAAAATGTGTTTTTTAAATATTTTTGGGGGCTTCTTGCATTTATATAGGAAGGCACTCCACCTATATTGAGGACATGTGGCCTGGTATGGTTTCGGGGGGACAATCTTATTCCCCTTGCCATCCATACTGCATACTCAGATTAAATTAAGGATCTAGGTTGGATTTTTAGAGGCACCTCACACCTTTTTTGTGTAAGGTACCCGCTTAAAACCCATACCAGACTCAAAAGGTCTGGTATATATTTTGTGAGTGACCCTATGCAATTTTTTTTTGTTCTTTCTTGCTTTAGGGTGTGTTACATGAAAGCATCTTAAAAAAAAGCAAACCCCTCCAAGGGTCCTCCAAAGTACTGTACATAGAGGATTGTTGGAAGGAGTTGTCTTTGTGCTTTAAAAACAAAAGCAAAAAAACAAAGAATGGCAATGACAACTAGAGATATACATGATGACAAAATCGCTTCATTTAATATTAGATTAATTTGTTAGGTCAATCATTTTCTTTTGTCATGTTTGTTACATTAGAATGATTTATTTTTGGAATCTGTTTTGTATATTAGTTATTCTGAATTGATTTATTTAGGATTCATTTGTTATATTGGTATGTTATTTAGCTGCTTTCTTGCAACTTCAATGCGACTTGCTTGCAACTTTGGCCAATCTTAACAGTTTCTGATTGTTTGGTCAGAGACGTTCATGCCAGTGGCCTGCTGGAGGTCATTTTGTAGGGCTCTGGAAGTGATCATCCTGTTCCTCCTTGCACAAAGGAGCAGAGACCAGTCCTGCTGATGGGTTAAGGACTAGCTACTGCCCTGTCCAGCTCTCCTAGAGTAACTGCCTGTCTCCTAGAATCTCCTACATGCTCTTGAGAATGTGCTGGGAGACACAACAAACCTTCTGGCAATGGCACATATTGATGTGCCATCCTGGAGGAGTTGTGCAACCTCTGTAGGGTCTAGGTATTGCCTTGTGCTACCAGTAGTGACACTGATCCTAGCCAAATGCAATACTAGTAAAAAACAGTCAGAAAGATGAGTAGGGAAAAAAATGTCAGTGTCCTCCACCTGTAAAAGCATTCCTGTTTTGGGGGTTGTCTCATTGTTGCCCATCTAGTGCACCTATTGTTAGTTTCATTAACACCACAGCAGCTGAAACTGATTAACAACCTCCTCTGCTACTTAACTGGCCACATAAATATCCCAGGAGTTTAATTGACTTGCTATACTATACTATATAAAAGTGTAGCTTTATTTTTTTTGAGCAATGTACTTCAGTCTGCATATTGATTTCTGTATTGCTTTCATCTAAGGAGGAAGGATAAAGGTTTACTTTAAGTTCTAGTTGTTGAATGAGTGACTTCCAACATTTTTTGTTTTGCAACTCTTTTTGGATAAATTGCCCCTTCAGAACTGTTTTTCTGCCTCACAAAACGCAATAACAGAGGAAACCGAATTGAAATGTATTGGAAATACACGTTTAAGGCCTGCTGTACTGTGAAAAAGATATTCAAGTGATTTAGAAGAGAATTAAGTAGTGTCCAGAAAAAGATAGTGTTACAAGGACTGTGTCATAGTCAGACCATGGAGTAAGAATAATTTTAGCAGTAGAAAACTGAAGAATGGAGATGTTATATAAGAATATGGGAATATAGGAAACATGGTATTATGGGAGAAGGTATTATAGGGGAGAAGTGGTAAAGTCCTGTTTATGTGAGTTCAGGCTACGCCAGCTATCAACATGATTATATTGCTCTAAGAGATCCCCAAAAGCTCTAGAGGCAGCAAATGTGGAGGTAGGGTCATGTAGTCCAGTGGAGGTGTATTGATTCTTATATGGGGCCATATGTAAGTCGCCACTGTTTGTAAGATGTATGTAGAGATGAGCGAATCGAAGTAGGCGAAGTGGAATTCGAGTCGAATATTGGAAAATTTTTGATTCGCGCCGAATCCGAAAAATAGCCTACTTCGGACGCGCGAATCGAAATTTTTCCTAAAATGGCGGCGGACATGTGCGGCGACGGAGCGGGGATGTCTGGGAAGGCGCGCAGACAAGGCGCGCTGAACCATAATGCATTCCTTAATGACATGTGATCGCATTAGCCAATCAGCAGCCAGGCAGCCAGCACTGTGTAATGGTCGAGCTATAAATAGCGGCCATTTTAGAATTCTTCATTTGCCTCCAGTCATTCAAGAGAGGCAGACCGCTCTGTATTAGGGACAGAGTTAGGGCCACAGAAACGTTACTTGGGGACAGAGAAACGTTAATTAGGGACAGAGAAGCATTACTCAGGGACACAGAATTGTTAATGAGGGCCACAGAATCATTACTTAGGGGCAAAGAAACGCTAGTTAGGGCCACAGAATTGTTACTCAGGGACAGACAGAATTGTTACTGAGTGCCAGAGAATTGTTACTTAGGGCCACAGAAACGTTAGGGCCACAGAATTGTTACTCAGGGACAGACACAGAATTGTTACTGAGGGCCACAGAACTGTTACTTAGGGCCACAGAAACGTTATTAGGGCCACAGAATTGTTACTCAGGGACAGACAGAATTGTTACTGAGTGCATGAGAATTGTTACTTAGGGCCACAGAAACGTTAGTTAGGGCCACAGAATTGTTACTCAGGGACAGACACAGAATTGTTACTGAGGGCCTCAGAACTGTTACTGAGGGCCACAGAAACGTTAGTTAGGGCCACAGAATTGTTACTCAGGGACAGACAGAATTGTTACTGAGTGCCAGAGAATTGTTACTTAGGGCCACAGAAACGTTAGTTAGGGCCACAGAATTGTTACTCAGGGACAGACACAGAATTGTTACTGAGGGCCTCAGAACTGTTACTGAGGGCCACAGAAACGTTAGTTAGGGCCACAGAATTGTTACTCAGGGACAGACACAGAATTGTTACTGAGGGCCACAGAACTGTTACTTAGGGCCACAGAAACGTTAGTTAGGGCCACAGAATTGTTACTCAGGGACAGACACAGAATTGTTACTGAGGGCCACAGAATTGTTACTTAGGGCCACAGAAACGTTACTCAGGGACAGACAGAATTGTTACTGAGTGCCAGAGAATTGTTACTTAGGGCCACAGAAACGTTACTCAGGGACACAGAATTGTTACTGAGGGCCACAGAACTGTTAATTAGGGCCACAGAAACGTTAGTTAGGGCCACAGAATTGTTACTCAGGGACAGACACAGAATTGTTACTGAGGGCCACAGAATTGTTACTTAGGGCCACAGAAACGTTACTCAGGGACACAGAATTGTTACTGAGGGCCACAGAACCGTTACTTAGGGCCACAGAATTGTTACTCAGGGACAGACACAGAATTGTTACTCAGGGACACGGAATTGTTACTGAGGGCCACAGAACCGTTACTTAGGGCCACAGAAACGTTACTCAGGGACACAGAATTGTTACTGAGGGCCACATAACCGTTACTTAGGGCCACATAATTGTTACTCAGGGACAGACACAGAATTGTTACTTAGGGACACAGAATTGTTACTGAGGGCCACAACCGTTACTTAGGGCCACAGAATTGTTACTCAGGGACACAGAATTGTTACTGAGGGCCACAGAACCGTTACTTAGGGCCACAGAATTGTTACTCAGGGACACAGAATTGTTACTGAGGGCCACAGAACCGTTACTTAGGGCCACAGAATTGTTACTGAGGGACACAGAATTGTTACTGAGGGCCACAGAACCGTTACTTAGGGCCACAGAATTGTTACTCAGGGACAGACACAGAATTGTTACTGAGGGACACAGAATTGTTACTGAGGGCCACAACCGTTACTTAGGGCCACAGAATTGTTACTCAGGGACACAGAATTGTTACTGAGGGCCACAGAACCGTTACTTAGGGCCACAGAATTGTTACTCAGGGACACAGAATTGTTACTGAGGGCCACAGAACCGTTACTTAGGGCCACAGAATTGTTACTCAGGGACACAGAATTGTTACTGAGGGCCACAGAACCGTTACTTAGGGCCACAGAATTGTTACTCAGGGACAGACACAGAATTGTTACTGAGGGACACAGAATTGTTACTGAGGGCAACAGAAACGTTAATCAGGGACACAGAATTGTTACTGAGGGCCACAGAATTGTTACTCAGGGACACAGAATTGTTACTGAGGGCCACAGAACTGTTACTTAGGGCCACAGAAACGTTAGTTAGGGCCACAGAATTGTTACTCAGGGACAGACACAGAATTGTTACTGAGGGCCACAGAATTGTTACTTAGGGCCACAGAAACGTTACTCAGGGACACAGAATTGTTACTGAGGGCCACAGAACCGTTACTTAGGGCCACAGAAACGTTACTGAGGGACACAGAATTGTTACTGAGGGCCACATAACCGTTACTTAGGGCCACATAATTGTTACTCAGGGACAGACACAGAATTGTTACTGAGGGACACAGAATTGTTACTGAGGGCCACAACCGTAACTTAGGGCCACAGAATTGTTACTCAGGGACACAGAATTGTTACTGAGGGCCACAGAACCGTTACTTAGGGCCACAGAATTTTTACTCAGGGACAGACACAGAATTGTTACTGAGGGCCACAGAACCGTTACTTAGGGCCACAGAATTTTTACTCAGGGACAGACACAGAATTGTTACTGAGGGACACAGAATTGTTACTGAGGGCCACAGAAACGTTAATCAGGGACACAGAATTGTTACTGAGGGCCACAGAACCGTTACTTAGGGCCACATAAAAGTTAATCAGGGACACAGAATTGTTACTGAGGGCCACAGAAACGTTAATCAGAGACACAGAATTGTTACTGAGGGCCACAGAACCGTTACTTAGGGCCACATAAAAGTTAATCAGGGACACAGAATTGTTACTGAGGGCCACAGAACCGTTACTTAGGGCCACAGAATTGTTACTCAGGGACAGACACAGAATTGTTACTGAGGGACACAGAATTGTTACTGAGGGCCACAGAACCGTTACTTAGGGCCACAGAAACGTTAATCAGGGACACAGAATTGTTACTGAGGGCCACAGAACCGTTACTTAGGGCCACATAAACGTTAATCAGGGACACAGAATTGTTACTGAGGGCCACAGAACCGTTACTTAGGGCCACAGAATTGTTACTCACGGACAGACACAGAATTGTTTCTTGAGGGACACAGAATTGTTACTGAGGGCCACAGAACCGTTACTTAGGGCCACAGAAATGTTAATCAGGGACACAGAATTGTTACTGAGGGCCACAGAACCGTTACTTAGGGCCACGTAAACGTTAATCAGGGACAGACACAGAATTGTTACTGAGGGACACAGAATTGTTACTGAGGGACACAGAATTGTTACTGAGGGCCACAGAACCGTTACTTAGGGCCACAGAATTGTTACTTAGGGACACAGAATTGTTACTGAGGGCCACAGAACCGTTACTTAGGGCCACAGAATTGTTACTTAGGGACAGAGAATTGTTACTGAGGGCCACAGAACCGTTACTTAGGGCCACAGATTTGTTACTTAGGGACACAGAATTGTTACTGAGGGCCACAGAACTGTTACTTAGGGCCACAGAATTGTTACTCGGACAGACACAGAATTGTTACTCAGGGACACAGAATTGTTACTGAGGGCCACAGAACCGTTACTTAGGGCCACAGAATTGTTACTCAGGGACACAGAATTGTTACTTAGGGCCACAGAACTGTTACTTAGGGCCACAGAATTGTTACTCAGGGACACAGAATTGTTACTGAGGGACACAGAACTGTTACTTAGGGCCACAGAAAGGTTACTCAGGGACACAGAATTGTTACTGAGGGCCACAGAACTGTTACTTAGGGCCACAGAATTGTTACTCGGACAGACACAGAATTGTTACTCAGGGACACAGAATTGTTACTGAGGGCCACAGAACCGTTACTTAGGGCCACATAAACGTTAATCAGGGACACAGAATTGTTACTGAGGGCCACAGAACCGTTACTTAGGGCCACATAATTGTTACTCAGGGACAGACACAGAATTGTTACTGAGGGACACAGAATTGTTACTGAGGGCCACAGAACCGTTACTTAGGGCCACAGAATTGTTACTCAGGGACAGACACAGAATTGTTACTCAGGGACACAGAATTGTTAGTCAGGGACACAGAATCGTTGAATTAAAGAGTATGTCAGACAACATGCAGAGGAGTGGCAGAGGAGGCAATGTTTTAGGAGCGAGCAGACGTGGCAGCAGAGGAAGGGGTCGAGGCAGCACTATTCGTAGCCAGAGGCCAGTGCTCCCGGTGTCATCCACCGACAACCCTGCCGTCGTCGATTGGTTGGCTCGGTCGTCTTCCTCTTCCCAGGTCACCTCTGACACCTACAGCCAATGGTCGGTGGGTACGTCAGACACAACCGTTAGTTGGCATGGCCCGGGACCAAGCCCACTGAAATCACGTGTCCTCTACCTGCCCCTGTCCTTTGGTGTTCCCTCACCAAGCGAAGTATCGCATGCTGTGGGCTCAGCCCCACTGTACAGTGAGGAAGAGCTAACAGAGGGCGGTCAGGAACGGGGGGAGATATCCGCCTTTTCAGCAGCCAGGCGAAGAAGTAGTGGCGAGGAGAGTGGCTCGGTAGCCGGTCTAGAGACAGGTCTGTCTCCTGACCCAGACGCAGCCGAGGGGGCTAGTAGTGAGGCGGAGACCCTACTTGATGATGAGGAGGTTGATCGCACTTGGCAGCCTCGGCGTCATCAGGCAATTTCTTCCGCATCATCAGGAGAAGAGGGTGGCAGCTTGGCAGCGAGCAAAACAGTCGGTGGGTTGCCCAGGAGACAGCAGCAGGGTCGCAGCAGTGTCAGTGGAGCCAAACGGCCACGGAGTAGAGCACCAGCTCCACTGCAGCCTACCACCACGGCCAGTAGTGGTGCCGGTGTGCACGGAGGAAGCAGCAGTCAGCCAGTGAGGAGTATCGGGGGCAAAGTTTCCTACTCGGCGGTGTGGCAATTTTTTGTCAAGCCGCCCGAGGAAGTAAACGTAGCCGTATGTCGACTATGTGGCCAGAAAGTCAAGAGTGGCCAGGGGGCCCATGTTGGGACTACAGCGTTGCGGCAGCATATGCAGCGTCGCCATTTGGTGGCCTGGGAAAACAGTGATAAAGATACGGCGGTTCTGCCCGCCCCAGCCCCCGCTCCATCACCCGCTCCGTTACTTGCTCCGTCACCTGACGTCAATCGCCCTCCATCAGCCAGTCAAGGCTCCAAAACCTCTGCTGTGGGGAGTTGTCGCTCGTTGGCATCTTCCGCTCGTTCAGATGCTCCTTCTCCTGCTACTCCTCTTCACGGATTCCGTCAGCAGTCTTTCTTGGAATCCGTTTCCAAGAGACAACAGTTTGCGAGCACGCACCCGACGGTGCAAAAGCTGAACGTCCTCCTGTCCAAGTTGCTGGTGCTGCAGTCCCTCCCTTTCCAAGTGGTGGACTCAGCACCTTTCCGAGAAATGATGGCTTGTGCCGCGCCGCGGTGGAGAGTGCCAAGCCGTCATTTCTTCGCCAAAAAGGCAGTGCCAGCCCTGCATTCACATGTAGAAGAGATGGTGGGCCAGTCTTTGAGCATGTCGGTCTCTGCCAAAGTGCACGGCAGCGCCGACGTGTGGAGCTGTAACTACGGTCAGGGACAGTACATGTCATTTACGGCCCACTGGGTGAACGTGGTGCCGTCACAGCCGCACCAGCAACTTGGACAGGTCACGCCGCTTTTGCCTCCACGTTTGCATGTCCTTGGTCCGGCAAAGATGTCCGCCTCTACCACCTCTTCTTCCGCCGTGTCCTCAGCCGCCACCCCCGTGCCAAGTCCCATTACCCGACCGGCATATCACATGTGCAGGGCGCAACGGTGTCACGCTGTGCTGCACCTGGTATGCCTTGGCGAACGTAGTCACACAGGGGAGGAACTTCTGAGTGTAATGAACAGAGAAATCGACAGATGGCTGTCTCCGCGCAAACTCAAAATCGGAACCATGTTGACCGACAACGGAAAGAACATGTTGTCTGCTCTGCGTCAAGGAAGGTTGTGCCATGCGCCATGCATGGCTCACGTGTTCAATCTGGTTGTCAAGCGGTTCCTAAAATCCACCATCCCACTGCAAGACATCCTTAAAATGTCACGTAAACTTTGCATGCATTTCAGCCATTCCTACACCGCAAAGCACACCCTCCTTGAGCTGCAGCGGCAGAACGGAATTGCACAGCATCGCCTGATCTGCGACGTTGCAACAAGGTGGAATTCAACCCTACACATGTTAGACCGCCTTTACGAACAGCGAAAGGCCATCACCGATTTCCTGATGTTACAAGCGGATAAAGGTACTCCCCTGTGTAACTTTGATGTCAGCCATTGGCAGCTCATGCGTGACACCTGCCGCTTGCTCAGGCCCTTTGAGGAGGCCACGCTATTCGTGAGTCGGCAGGACTATGGGATGAACGACGTCATTCCTCTGTTGCACGTCCTGGAACAAATGCTGTTAACAATGGCTGGTCAGGGTGCGGTAGACGTGGCGCACAGATCTCAACGCCACATGACCCCTGTGGGGGCAGGACAGGAAGAAGAGGAGGAGGTAGAGGAGGACATTTGTGCTCAGGAATTATTGAGTGAAATGGGTGGTTTTTCCACTCAGCGGACAGGAGTGGAGGAGCAGGAGCATCTGGTAGAGGAGGAGGAGGAGGAGACAGAGGACCCAGACGCACCGTGGCAGTATGCTGTGGAGATGGAGGCAGGGAGTCCCTCGCATTCCTTGGCACAAATGGCCCATAGCATGCTCGGTTGCTTGCGTAGCGACAGCCGAATAATAACCATCAGACAGAGGGATGACTTTTGGCTGTCCACCTTGTTGGACCCTCGCTACCGTTCAAAAATGGTGGCCTTTTTCACACCTGCTGAGAGGGAGGCCAAAATAACGTACTATAAAAACCACCTATGTAGTCAGTTGGTCTCTGCCTTTGTTCGCCAACGTCCATCCTCAGACACTGTGGGCCCTGTGCGCTCGCGTTCCGCTGCCATGGCAGCAGGGGAGGGGTGGGGTGGTAGGAGCAGTGGCAGCCCCACCAGCAGCGGCTGCCTCAGTCTGCAGTCGATGATGAGTAGCTTTCTTCACCAGCGCAGTGAGGAAACTACTAACCAGCCGCAGCAGCAGCAGCAGCAGCATCAGGTTGACCTGGAGCAGGACCTCAAACAACAGGCTTGGGCCTACTTGGAGAGCACCCTGCCAACCGAGGTAGACAATCCCCTTGACTACTGGGCAACGAAACTTGACCTTTGGCCCCAACTAGCTGAATTTGCCCTTGAAAGGCTGTCATGCCCGGCCAGTAGCGTGGCATTGGAGCGCGTGTTTAGTGCGGCAGGAGGTATTGTAACTCCGCGGAGGACACGACTGTCCACCCAAAGTGTGGAGAGACTCACGTTTGTGAAAATGAATCAGGCGTGGATTAGTCTGGATTTCAAACCACCAGTTCCTGACACAACTGACTAAATCCGCCATGAATCATGCCTCAAACATGTGCCACTTTCAGGTCTCCTCACACACTGCTGGTGTGTTCCATTTTTTGTCATAGGGTGCTGGCAGATTACGGGCCTCCCATAGCTGCTGCCAGGCCCCTAATCTGCCATAGGCCCCTATATACCGCCTCCTCATGCTGCTGCCAAGTCCAGAGTCTCTCATGGGTCCCTATACGGCCTCCCATTGCTGCTGTCTCCATCGCCACACTCTGCCATGTGCCACATTCAGGTCTCTTCACACTGCTTGTGTTTTCAATTTTTTGACATAGGGTGCTGGCAGATTACAGGCCTCCCATAGCTGCTGCCAGGACCCTAATCTGCCATGGGCCCCTATATACCGCCTCCTCATGCTGCTGCCAAGTCCAGAGTCTCTCATGGGTCCCTGTACGGCCTCCCATTGCTGCTGTCTCCATCGCCACACTCTGCCATGTGCCACTTTCAGGTCTCCTCACACACTGCTGGTGTGTTCAATTTTTTGACATAGGGTGCTGGCAGATTACGGGCCTCCTATAGCTGCTGCCAGGCCCCTAATCTGCCATAGGCCTCTATATACCGCCTCCTCATGCTGCTGCCAAGTCCAGAGTCTGTCATGGGTCCCTGTACGGCCTCCCATTGCTGCTGTCTTCATCGCCACACTCTGCCATGTGCCACTTTCAGGTCTCCTCACACTGCTGGTGTGTTGAATTTTTTGACATAGGGTGCTGTCAGATTACGGGCCTCCTATAGCTGCTGCCAGGCCCCTAATCTGCCATAGGCCCCTATATACCGCCTCCTCATGCTGCTGCCAAGTCCAGAGTCTGTCATGGGTCCCTGTACGGCCTCCCATTGCTGCTGTCTCCATCGCCACACTCTGCCATGTGCCACTTTCAGGTCTCCTCACACACTGCTGGTGTGTTGAATTTTTTGACATAGGGTGCTGGCAGATTACGGGCCTCCTATAGCTGCTGCCAGGCCCCTAATCTGCCATAGGCCCCTATATACCGCCTCCTCATGCTGCTGCCAAGTCCAGAGTCTGTCATGGGTCCCTGTACGGCCTCCCATTGCTGCTGTCTCCATCGCCACACTCTGCCATGTGCCACTTTCAGGTCTCCTCACACACTGCTGGTGTGTTGAATTTTTTGACATAGGGTGCTGGCAGATTACGGGCCTCCCATTGCTGCTGCCAGGCCCCTAATCTGCCATGGGCCCCTATATACTGCCTCCTCATGCTGCTGCCAAGTCCAGAGTCTGTCATGGGTCCCTGTACGGCCTCCCATTGCTGCTGTCTCCATCGCCACACTCTGCCATGTGCCACTTTCAGGTCTCCTCACACTGCTGGTGTGTTGAATTTTTTGACATAGGGTGCTGGCAGATTACGGGCCTCCTATAGCTGCTGCCAGGCCCCTAATCTGCCATAGGCCCCTATATACCGCCTCCTCATGCTGCTGCCAAGTCCAGAGTCTGTCATGGGTCCCTGTACGGCCTCCCATTGCTGCTGTCTCCATCGCCACACTCTGCCATGTGCCACTTTCAGGTCTCCTCACACACTGCTGGTGTGTTGAATTTTTTGACATAGGGTGCTGGCAGATTACGGGCCTCCCATAGCTGCTGCCAGGCCCCTAATCTGCCATAGGCCCCTATATACCGCCTCCTCATGCTGCTGCCAAGTCCAGAGTCTCTCATGGGTCCCTATACGGCCTCCCATTGCTGCTGTCTCCATCGCCACACTCTGCCATGTGCCACATTCAGGTCTCTTCACACTGCTTGTGTTTTCAATTTTTTGACATAGGGTGCTGGCAGATTACAGGCCTCCCATAGCTGCTGCCAGGACCCTAATCTGCCATGGGCCCCTATATACCGCCTCCTCATGCTGCTGCCAAGTCCAGAGTCTCTCATGGGTCCCTGTACGGCCTCCCATTGCTGCTGTCTCCATCGCCACACTCTGCCATGTGCCACTTTCAGGTCTCCTCACACACTGCTGGTGTGTTCAATTTTTTGACATAGGGTGCTGGCAGATTACGGGCCTCCTATAGCTGCTGCCAGGCCCCTAATCTGCCATAGGCCTCTATATACCGCCTCCTCATGCTGCTGCCAAGTCCAGAGTCTGTCATGGGTCCCTGTACGGCCTCCCATTGCTGCTGTCTCCATCGCCACACTCTGCCATGTGCCACTTTCAGGTCTCCTCACACACTGCTGGTGTGTTGAATTTTTTGACATAGGGTGCTGGCAGATTACGGGCCTCCTATAGCTGCTGCCAGGCCCCTAATCTGCCATAGGCCCCTATATACCGCCTCCTCATGCTGCTGCCAAGTCCAGAGTCTGTCATGGGTCCCTGTACGGCCTCCCATTGCTGCTGTCTCCATCGCCACACTCTGCCATGTGCCACTTTCAGGTCTCCTCACACACTGCTGGTGTGTTGAATTTTTTGACATAGGGTGCTGGCAGATTACGGGCCTCCCATTGCTGCTGCCAGGCCATTAATCTGCCATGGGCCCCTATATACTGCCTCCTCATGCTGCTGCCAAGTCCAGAGTCTGTCATGGGTCCCTGTACGGCCTCCCATTGCTGCTGTCTCCATCGCCACACTCTGCCATGTGCCACTTTCAGGTCTCCTCACACTGCTGGTGTGTTGAATTTTTTGACATAGGGTGCTGGCAGATTACGGGCCTCCTATAGCTGCTGCCAGGCCCCTAATCTGCCATAGGCCCCTATATACCACCTCCTCATGCTGCTGCCAAGTCCAGAGTCTGTCATGGGTCCCTGTACGGCCTCCCATTGCTGCTGTCTCCATCGCCACACTCTGCCATGTGCCACTTTCAGGTCTCCTCACACACTGCTGGTGTGTTGAATTTTTTGACATAGGGTGCTGGCAGATTACGGGCCTCCTATAGCTGCTGACAGGCCCCTAATCTGCCATAGGCCTCTATATACCGCCTCCTCATGCTGCTGCCAAGTCCAGAGTCTGTCATGGGTCCCTGTACGGCCTCCCATTGCTGCTGTCTCCATCGCCACACTCTGCCATGTGCCACTTTCAGGTCTCCTCACACTGCTGGTGTGTTCAATTTTTTGACATAGGGTGCTGGCAGATTACGGGCCTCCTATAGCTGCTGCCAGGCCCCTAATCTGCCATAGGCCCCTATATACCGCCTCCTCATGCTGCTGCCAAGTCCAGAGTCTGTCATGGGTCCCTGTACGGCCTCCCATTGCTGCTGTCTCCATCGCCACACTCTGCCATGTGCCACTTTAAGGTCTCCTCACACTGCTGGTGTGTTGAATTTTTTGACATAGGGTGCTGGCAGATTACGGGCCTCCTATAGCTGCTGCCAGGCCCCTAATCTGCCATAGGCCCCTATATACCGCCTCCTCATGCTGCTGCCAAGTCCAGAGTCTGTCATGGGTCCCTGTACGGCCTCCCATTGCTGCTGTCTCCATCGCCACACTCTGCCATGTGCCACTTTCAGGTCTCCTCACACACTGCTGGTGTGTTGAATTTTTTGACATAGGGTGCTGGCAGATTACGGGCCTCCTATAGCTGCTGCCAGGCCCCTAATCTGCCATGGGCCCCTATATACCGCCTCCTCATGCTGATGCCAAGTGCAGAGTCTGTCATGGGTCCCTGTACGGCCTCCCATTGCTGCTGTCTCCATCGCCACACTCTGCCATGTGCCACTTTCAGGTCTCCTCACACACTGCTGGTGTGTTGAATTTTTTGACATAGGGTGCTGGCAGATTACGGGCCTCCTATAGCTGCTGCCAGGCCCCTAATCTGCCATAGGCCCCTATATACCACCTCCTCATGCTGCTGCCAAGTCCAGAGTCTGTCATGGGTCCCTGTACGGCCTCCCATTGCTGCTGTCTCCATCGCCACACTCTGCCATGTGCCACTTTCAGGTCTCCTCACACACTGCTGGTGTGTTGAATTTTTTGACATAGGGTGCTGGCAGATTACGGGCCTCCTATAGCTGCTGCCAGGCCCCTAATCTGCCATAGGCCCCTATATACCGCCTCCTCATGCTGCTGCCAAGTCCAGAGTCTGTCATGGGTCCCTGTACGGCCTCCCATTGCTGCTGTCTCCATCGCCACACTCTGCCATGTGCCACTTTCAGGTCTCCTCACACTGCTGGTGTGTTGAATTTTTTGACATAGGGTGCTGTCAGATTACGGGCCTCCTATAGCTGCTGCCAGGCCCCTAATCTGCCATAGGCCCCTATATACCGCCTCCTCATGCTGCTGCCTAGTCCAAAGTCTGTCATGGGTCCCTCTACGGCCTCCCATTGCTGCTGTCTCCATCGCCACACTCTGCCATGTGCCACTTTCAGGTCTCCTCACACACTGCTGGTGTGTTCAATTTTTTGACATAGGGTGCTGGCAGATTACGGGCCTCCTATAGCTGCTGCCAGGCCCCTAATCTGCCATAGGCCTCTATATACCGCCTCCTCATGCTGCTGCCAAGTCCAGAGTCTGTCATGGGTCCCTGTACGGCCTCCCATTGCTGCTGTCTCCATCGCCACACTCTGCCATGTGCCACTTTCAGGTCTCCTCACACTGCTGTTGTGTTGAATTTTTTGACATAGGGTGCTGGCAGATTACCGGCCTCCCATAGCTGCTGCCAGGCCCATAATCTGCCATAGGCCCCTATATACCGCTTCCTCATGCTGCTGCCAAGTCCAGAGTCTGTCATGGGTCCCTGTACGGCCTCCCATTGCTGCTGTCTCCATCGCCACACTCTGCCATGTGCCACTTTCAGGTCTCCTCACACACTGCTGGTGTGTTGAATTTTTTGACATAGGGTGCTGGCAGATTACGGGCCTCCTATAGCTGCTGCCAGGCCCCTAATCTGCCATGGGCCCCTATATACCGCCTCCTCATGCTGATGCCAAGTGCAGAGTCTGTCATGGGTCCCTGTACGGCCTCCCATTGCTGCTGTCTCCATCGCCACACTCTGCCATGTGCCACTTTCAGGTCTCCTCACACACTGCTGGTGTGTTGAATTTTTTGACATAGGGTGCTGGCAGATTACGGGCCTCCTATAGCTGCTGCCAGGCCCCTAATCTGCCATAGGCCCCTATATACCACCTCCTCATGCTGCTGCCAAGTCCAGAGTCTGTCATGGGTCCCTGTACGGCCTCCCATTGCTGCTGTCTCCATCGCCACACTCTGCCATGTGCCACTTTCAGGTCTCCTCACACACTGCTGGTGTGTTGAATTTTTTGACATAGGGTGCTGGCAGATTACGGGCCTCCTATAGCTGCTGCCAGGCCCCTAATCTGCCATAGGCCCCTATATACCGCCTCCTCATGCTGCTGCCAAGTCCAGAGTCTGTCATGGGTCCCTGTACGGCCTCCCATTGCTGCTGTCTCCATCGCCACACTCTGCCATGTGCCACTTTCAGGTCTCCTCACACTGCTGGTGTGTTGAATTTTTTGACATAGGGTGCTGTCAGATTACGGGCCTCCTATAGCTGCTGCCAGGCCCCTAATCTGCCATAGGCCCCTATATACCGCCTCCTCATGCTGCTGCCTAGTCCAAAGTCTGTCATGGGTCCCTCTACGGCCTCCCATTGCTGCTGTCTCCATCGCCACACTCTGCCATGTGCCACTTTCAGGTCTCCTCACACACTGCTGGTGTGTTCAATTTTTTGACATAGGGTGCTGGCAGATTACGGGCCTCCTATAGCTGCTGCCAGGCCCCTAATCTGCCATAGGCCTCTATATACCGCCTCCTCATGCTGCTGCCAAGTCCAGAGTCTGTCATGGGTCCCTGTACGGCCTCCCATTGCTGCTGTCTCCATCGCCACACTCTGCCATGTGCCACTTTCAGGTCTCCTCACACTGCTGTTGTGTTGAATTTTTTGACATAGGGTGCTGGCAGATTACCGGCCTCCCATAGCTGCTGCCAGGCCCCTAATCTGCCATAGGCCCCTATATACCGCTTCCTCATGCTGCTGCCAAGTCCAGAGTCTGTCATGGGTCCCTGTACGGCCTCCCATTGCTGCTGTCTCCATCGCCACACTCTGCCATGTGCCACTTTCAGGTCTCCTCACACACTGCTGGTGTGTTGAATTTTTTGACATAGGGTGCTGGCAGATTACGGGCCTCCTATAGCTGCTGCCAGGCCCCTAATCTGCCATAGGCCCCTATATACCGCCTCCTCATGCTGCTGCCAAGTCCAGAGTCTGTCATGGGTCCCTGTACGGCCTCCCATTGCTGCTGTCTCCATCGCCACACTCTGCCATGTGCCACTTTCAGGTCTCCTCACACACTGCTGGTGTGTTCAATTTTTTGACATAGGGTGCTGGCAGATTACGGGCCTCCCATAGCTGCTGCCAGGCCCCTAATCTGCCATGGGCCCCTATATACCGCCTCCTCATGCTGCTGCCAAGTCCAGAGTCTGTCATGGGTCCCTGTACGGCCTCCCATTGCTGCTGTCTCCATCGCCACACTCTGCCATGTGCCACTTTCAGGTCTCCTCACACTGCTGGTGTGTTGAATTTTTTGACATAGGGTGCTGGCAGATTACGGGCCTCCTATAGCTGCTGCCAGGCCCCTAATCTGCCATAGGCCCCTATATACCACCTCCTCATGCTGCTGCCAAGTCCAGAGTCTGTCATGGGTCCCTGTACGGCCTCCCATTGCTGCTGTCTCCATCGCCACACTCTGCCATGTGCCACATTCAGGTCTCTTCACACTGCTTGTGTTTTCAATTTTTTGACATAGGGTGCTGGCAGATTACGGGCCTCCTATAGCTGCTGCCAGGCCCCTAATCTGCCATAGGCCCCTATATACCGCCTCCTCATGCTGCTGCCAAGTCCAGAGTCTGTCATGGGTCCCTGTACGGCCTCCCATTGCTGCTGTCTCCATCGCCACACTCTGCCATGTGCCACTTTAAGGTCTCCTCACACTGCTGGTGTGTTGAATTTTTTGACATAGGGTGCTGGCAGATTACGGGCCTCCTATAGCTGCTGCCAGGCCCCTAATCTGCCATAGGCCCCTATATACCGCCTCCTCATGCTGCTGCCAAGTCCAGAGTCTGTCATGGGTCCCTGTACGGCCTCCCATTGCTGCTGTCTCCATCGCCACACTCTGCCATGTGCCACTTTCAGGTCTCCTCACACACTGCTGGTGTGTTGAATTTTTTGACATAGGGTGCTGGCAGATTATGGGCCTCCCATAGCTGCTGCCAGGCCCCTAATCTGCCATGGGCCCCTATATACCGCCTCCTCATGCTGCTGCCAAGTCCAGAGTCTGTCATGGGTCCCTGTACGGCCTCCAATTGCTGCTGTCTCCATCGCCACACTCTGCCATGTGCCACTTTCAGGTCTCCTCACACACTGCTGGTGTGTTCAATTTTTTGACATAGGGTGCTGGCAGATTACGGGCCTCCTATAGCTGCTGCCAGGCCCCTAATCTGCCATAGGCCCCTATATACCACCTCCTCATGCTGCTGCCAAGTCCAGAGTCTGTCATGGGTCCCTGTACGGCCTCCCATTGCTGCTGTCTCCATCGCCACACTCTGCCATGTGCCACTTTCAGGTCTCCTCACACACTGCTGGTGTGTTGAATTTTTTGACATAGGGTGCTGGCAGATTACGGGCCTCCTATAGCTGCTGCCAGGCCCCTAATCTGCCATAGGCCCCTATATACCGCCTCCTCATGCTGCTGCCAAGTCCAGAGTCTGTCATGGGTCCCTGTACGGCCTCCCATTGCTGCTGTCTCCATCGCCACACTCTGCCATGTGCCACTTTCAGGTCTCCTCACACTGCTGGTGTGTTGAATTTTTTGACATAGGGTGCTGGCAGATTACGGGCCTCCTATAGCTGCTGCAGGCCCCTAATCTGCCATAGGCCCCTATATACCACCTCCTCATGCTGCTGCCAAGTCCAAAGTCTGTCATGGGTCCCTGTACGGCCTCCCATTGCTGCTGTCTCCATCGCCACACTCTGCCATGTGCCACTTTCAGGTCTCCTCACACACTGCTGGTGTGTTGAATTTTTTGACATAGGGTGCTGGCAGATTACGGGCCTCCTATAGCTGCTGCCAGGCCCCTAATCTGCCATAGGCCTCTATATACCGCCTCCTCATGCTGCTGCCAAGTCCAGAGTCTGTCATGGGTCCCTGTACGGCCTCCCATTGCTGCTGTCTCCATCGCCACACTCTGCCATGTGCCACTTTCAGGTCTCCTCACACTGCTGTTGTGTTGAATTTTTTGACATAGGGTGCTGGCAGATTACCGGCCTCCCATAGCTGCTGCCAGGCCCCTAATCTGCCATAGGCCCCTATATACCGCTTCCTCATGCTGCTGCCAAGTCCAGAGTCTGTCATGGGTCCCTGTACGGCCTCCCATTGCTGCTGTCTCCATCGCCACACTCTGCCATGTGCCACTTTCAGGTCTCCTCACACACTGCTGGTGTGTTGAATTTTTTGACATAGGGTGCTGGCAGATTACGGGCTTCCTATAGCTGCTGCCAGGCCCCTAATCTGCCATAGGCCCCTATATACCGCCTCCTCATGCTGCTGCCAAGTCCAGAGTCTGTCATGGGTCCCTGTACGGCCTCCCATTGCTGCTGTCTCCATCGCCACACTCTGCCATGTGCCACTTTCAGGTCTCCTCACACACTGCTGGTGTGTTGAATTTTTTGACATAGGGTGCTGGCAGATTACGGGCCTCCTATAGCTGCTGCCAGGCCCCTAATCTGCCATAGGCCCCTATATACCGCCTCCTCATGCTGCTGCCAAGTCCAGAGTCTGTCATGGGTCCCTGTACGGCCTCCCATTGCTGCTGTCTCCATCGCCACACTCTGCCATGTGCCACTTTCAGTTCTCCTCACACACTGTTGGTGTGTTTAATTTTTTGACATAGGGTGCTGGCAGATTACGGGCCTCCTATAGCTGTTGCCAGGCCCCTAATCTGCCATAGGCCCCTATATACCGCCTCCTCATGCTGCTGCCAAGTCCAGAGTCTGTCATGGGTCCCTGTACGGCCTCCCATTGCTGCTGTCTCCATCGCCACACTCTGCCATGTGCCACTTTCAGGTCTCCTCACACTGCTGGTGTGTTGAATTTTTTGACATAGGGTGCTGGCAGATTACGGGCCTCCTATAGCTGCTGCCAGGCCCCTAATCTGCCATAGGCCCCTATATACCGCCTCCTCATGCTGCTGCCAAGTCCAGAGTCTGTCATGGGTCCCTGTACGGCCTCCCATTGCTGCTGTCTCCATCGCCACACTCTGCCATGTGCCACTTTCAGGTCTCCTCACACTGCTGGTGTGTTGAATTTTTTGACATAGGGTGCTGGCAGATTACGGGCCTCCTATAGCTGCTGCCAGGCCCCTAATCTGCCATGGGCCCCTATACCGACTCCTCATGCTGTGACGTTGCAACAAGGTGGAATTCAACCCTACATATGTTAGACCGCCTTTACGAACAGCAAAAGGCCATCACAGATTTCCTGATGTTAAAAGCGGATAAAGGTACTCCCTGTGTAACTTAGATGTCAGCCATTGGCAGCTCATGCGTGACACCTGCGCTTGCTCAGGCCCTTTGAGGAGGCCACGCTATTCGTGAGTCGGCAGGACTATGGGATGAACGACGTCATTCCTCTGTTGCACGTCCTGGAACAAATGCTGTTAACAATGGCTGGTCAGGGTGCGGTAGACGTGGCGCACAGATCTCAACGCCACATGACCCCTGTGGGGGCAGGACAGGAAGAAGAGGAGGAGGTAGAGGAGGACATTGGTGCTCAGGAATTATTCAGTGAAATGGGTGGTTTTTCCACTCATCGGACAGGAGTGGAGGAGCAGGAGCATCTGGTAGAGGAGGAGGAAGAGGAGACAGAGGACCCAGACGCACCGTGGCAGTATGCTGTGGAGATGGAGGCAGGGAGTCCCTCGCATTCCTTGGCACAAATGACCCATAGCATGCTCGCTTGCTTGCGTAGCGACAGCCGAATAATAACCATCAGACAGAGGGATGACTTTTGGCTGTCCACCTTGTTGGACCCTCGCTACCGTTCAAAAATGGTGGCCTTTTTCACACCTGCTGAGAGGGAGGCCAAAATAACGTACTATAAAAACCACCTATGTAGTCAGCTGGTCTCTGCCTGTCTGCGCCAACGTCCATCCTCAGACACTGTGGGCCCTGTGCGCTCGCGTTCCGCTGCCATGGCAGCAGGGGAGGGGTGGGGTGGTAGGAGCAGTGGCAGCTCCACCAGCAGCGGCTGCCTCAGTCTGCAGTCGATGATGAGTAGCTTTCTTCACCAGCGCAGTGAGAAAACTACTAACCAGCCGCAGCAGCAGCAGCATCAGGTGGACCTGGAGCAGGACCTCAAACAACAGGCTTGGGCCTACTTGGACAGCACCCTGCCAACCGAGGTAGACAATCCCCTTGACTACTGGGCAACGAAACTTGACCTTTGGCCCCAACTAGCTGAATTTGCCCTTGAAAGGCTGTCATGCCCGGCCAGTAGCGTGGCATCGGAGCGCGTGTTTAGTGCGGCAGGAGGTATTGCAACTCCGCGGAGGACACGACTGTCCACCCAAAGTGTGGAGAGACTCACGTTTGTGAAAATGAATCAGGCGTGGATTAGTCTGGATTTCAAACCACCAGTTCCTGACACAACTGACTAAATCCACCATGAATCATGCCCCAAACATGTGCCACTTTCAGGTCTCCTCACACTGCTGGTGTGTTCCATTTTTTGTCATAGGGTGCTGGCAGATTACGGGCCTCCCATAGCTGCTGCCAGGCCCCTAATCTGCCATGGGCCCCTATACCGCCTCCTCATGCTGCTGCCAAGTCCAGAGTCTCTCATGGGTCCCTATACGGCCTCCCATTGCTGCTGTCTCCATCGCCACACTCTGCCATGTGCCACTTTCAGGTCTCCTCACACTGCTGGTGTGTTCCATTTTTTGTCATAGGGTGCTGGCAGATTACGGGCCTCCCATAGCTGCTGCCAGGCCCTTAATCTGCCATGGGCCCCTATACCGCCTCCTCATGCTGCTGCCAGGTCCAGAGTCTCTCATGGGTCCCTGTACGGCCTCCCATTGCTGCTGTCTCCATCGCCACACTCTGCCATGTGCCACTTTCAGGTCTCCTCACACTGCTGGTGGGTTCCATTTTTTGTCATAGGGTGCTGGCAGATTACGGGCCTCCCATAGCTGCTGCCAGGCCCCTAATCTGCCATGGGCCCCCGTACCGACTCCTCATGCTGCTGCCAGGCCCGTAATCTGTCATGGGCCCCTGTTGTCGCTTGTTGGCATATTCCGCTCGTTCAGATGCTCCTTCTCCTGCTACTCCTCTTCACGGATTCTGTCAGCAGTCTTTCTTGGAATCCGTTTCCAAGAGACAACAGTTTGCGAGCACGCACCCGACGGTGCAGAAGCTGAACGTCCTCCTGTCCAAGTTGCTGCTGCCAGGCTCGTAATCTGTCATGCGCCCCTGTACCGCCTCCTCATGCTGCTGCCAGGTCCAGAGTGTGTCATGGGCCCCGTACCGACTCCTCATGCTGCTGCCAGGCCCGTAATCTGTCATGGGCCCCTGTACCGCCTCCCCATGCTGCTGCCAGGTCCAGAGTGTGTCATGGGTCCCTGTACGGCCTCCCATTGCTGCTGCCAGGCCCGTAATCTGCCATGGGCCCCCGTACCGACTCCTCATGCTGCTGCCAGGCCCGTAATCTGTCATGGGCCCCTGTACCGCCTCCTCATGCTGCTGCCAGGTCCAGAGTGTGTCATGGGTCCCTGTACGGCCTCCCATTGCTGCTGTCTCTATCGCCACACTCTGCCATGTGCCACTTTCAGGTCTCCTCACACTGCTGGTGGTTTCCATTTTTGTCATAGGGTGCTGTATGGCCTCCCATTGCTGCTGCCTCCACCACCACACTGTGGCTCCACACTCTGGGTTTGGCCCCGTGACTGCCCAAATGAGTGAAGTGTGCGGTGATTCTAAGATCGACGGCACTCATCTGCATGTCATACTGACTGACAGTATTATTTCTCTTCCCCAGCAGACTCCAAGGGCATTTAAATTAAAGGTACAGTGTTCTGAACTAATATTAAGTCTCTCTGAAGCCTAGAAACACCCTTTTTTAAGTTAAATTCACAGCGAATATATTCGACTCGAATCGAAATTTTTCCACGAATTCACCGAATCAGTCGAATCGAATTTTTGAATACTTCGCTCATCTCTAGATGTATGTATGAAAACCCAGTTGGGCCAAGTTGGAGGACTTGATACCATACAATTGTAGCAGGTGTGTCCATTATGGTGCCAAGTAGGATGAGGTACCTCCCTTTAGGGTTGTTGATTATGGGGTTGACAAAGAAGCATAAATTACACTGATCTTTGAACTCTACAAGGATACTTGTCTGCTTGATGAAGGCATTAGGCGGGTATACCTGAAATTAAGAATGCCTAAAGTACTTTGAGATCTTTTGGAGACACTCAATATCTGCATGAAGGGTGCAAAAATGTTGAGATTCTTTGGTTCATTTTTGAGGAACATTAATTCCCTGTACTTTCAGGAATGTTATTTTTAAGGAAATAGAGCCAGATGGTTGGATGTGGGTAAACTGTATTGTAAACACAGCATCTGGCTTACTTGTGAAGAATGAAGGAAATATGGGGAGCAAGGGAAGGATTAGTGTAGAGAGAGAGAACAGATGGAAAGGAAACCAAATGATAGTGGCTACAGGGTGTCAGTGAGGAAACCAACTATTGGGCTTGGGCTAGGGGCAAGATAGGAAAGGTGCTATGACCAAAAGTAGTCAGATACTAAAATAGGCAGGGAATGGAAGCACTGTTGAGAGACAACATGAATATCCACCCAGAAATGTATTGTATAAATATATTTGGCTGCAATAGTGAGCTCAGTATAAAAATAGAAACATACTGGGGCCACTGTCTGGGTTTGTGGTGGAATGTAAGGTGGATGGGGGATATGGAGAGGCTACAGTCCACATAATAGAGGGCACAGAGGGCACTGAATCCTTGCCACCCTGGATATAAAATTGCTTGAAACCACAAAAACTAAACTAAACATAAACTAGAGTGAGAGGTCTCATTAAAAGTAATTTAGAGGGTACATTTTAATTTGGGGTATCCAGTGGAATGTCTGCCCCTTCATTAGGTAGTAAAGGCAAGGAATGTAAAGACCTCCAATCAAGAATAACAATGCAAGAGAGATAAGGCAATTCTATACATTTTGCAATGCTATATTAAACATTGTTACAAAAGCAATCTAACTTATATTTAAATTGCTAAATAGATGGATATCTGTAGAAGATCAAGACATTCTAACAAATAAGTACCTATTAGTAGGGGATATGGAGGTGGAGGGATATGGAGGTAAAATAGCTTAAAAGTTAGGCTATTAGTGTTAGGTATCTTATAAAACCCAGCATCAGACTGGAAAGTATATGGCTTAATAAAAATAGAATGTAGTATGGACACATTCAATTACAAGTGAGATACTGTGCATAAGGGATAAACTGGATAGGGAAACTGATGTGGAAATGTTATAGAATTACAGTTTACTTTGCTGTTGCATCATCATTAATCAACTGAAGAGGTCAAATCATGCTAATAGAAGTGCTCAGGGCTGCCCGTTCCTAAACGGAGACCTCATTGTGTAATGCAGGGAAAATAAAGTGCCAGGGAGATGTCATGTCCCATGCCATAAAACGTATGAAAGCACTTTGCTAGTATGTTGCACATAGGATGCTTTCCAGACTGACATCACAGGGTGGATGGTGGCCAAGGTGCACCCATAGGAATCAAGCCCTCATGAGGAGGAAGAAAACAAATAAGGTAAAATGTTCAAATTAATTTACTGTAAATATCTTAGCTGGAGTATGCTGATAAGATACTGAAACCCCCACTCTCCTAAATAACGCACTCAATGGTCATCCAAAAAACATGGTGGAGGGAGTGGGGATTTTTGGATCAGACATGAATTCAGGGAATATTTTCTGGTATTGAAGGAACAGGATACTCTCTCTAAAATTTGTAAGAAAAAGTTGCTATCAGTGGCTGATGACACTTACCACGAAAGTAGAAACTTAGAGGTGTGAAACTCAAAAGAATTGGATTGTAGATTAGAAAAATAAATTATTGGTATGATATAGTGCATATGGGGCAAATGTGAAATTATAGATCTGAGGCAGCCGTTGCTGTTGGAAAACAGATATCTGATGTATCTCTTATTCCCCAAGGGTGGTGTCTGTATTAACTAGGTTAGATAAACCCCAACAGTGGAGCCTCAGGGCCACAAAAACTTAGTATGCAAAAGTAGAAACCCCACCCACTGGAACAGCTTATGTGACCCTGAGATGCTGTATAAGGCAATTTGTTCTTAGAGTTATTGAATATTACAAGAATTTTTGTCAGGTGCAAAAGGTGCCTGGGGAAGAAGAAGCTTTGGAAGCTAAGTGCCTGGTCAGCGACTGGTGAGAACGCCTCTCTTTTCCTGGCTATTTCATACTGTATATTCCCAGCAGAAGCAAGTTGAGCTAAGGGATCCTGGGAAATTCACTTTGATAGGTATCCTACATAGTGGGGAGACTGGTTTGTCTGCTTTAGTTAGTGTCAAGGTGTTTGGAAGCACTCTGAATTCTTCAAAATAATCCTGCAGTTCTTCTACTGCACTTAATAATAGCATTTTCTCTGATAAAAGAATTGGAGCTTCAAAGGTGAACCTTTGAGTTGTTGTGATCTCTATTTGAATTTGATCAATTTTCAATCTCCACAAAGGTATTTTTGGTGCCAGTTTTGGGAAAATAGCAGTAATAGAGGAATTCAAATTGTCAATTGATTCTAGAATGTCCTGTACTGTATATGGGTATTCCCAATCAGTCATGGCTTTTGTAGTCCTAAAGTTGGAGTTTTATAGGCTCATCCTTAGCTTTAAGCTATTCAATATCTTATTTTTGGTTCTTGATAAACATAATGAAGGCTTTGCAGTGGGTTTCCAGTGTTCTTTTGCTGATTTTTCTGATTTTCCATTTGAGTTGATCTGTAATTTTCTTGGAAATTTTCTTCAACGCTCTCTGGAGCAAGTCATTGAATTGAGAAGATCTTGCATGGCTTCCATCTGATGCTTCAGCAAAGGTGACTGGGTAAATCTGGCATCCAGGGACTGGAGTCATATAGTAGAGAGGAGAACCAAGAAAATGTGAATTAATTTATTAGGCTCAGTAGGTGATAAAGACTTAATCATTCCCAGATGAGATAGAGCTTTCTCAGAAAGTAGCCATCAGTGAGTCCTGTGCATGTGCCCTTCTTGCTTATTTGTATTTTAATAGTACATTAGTAGGTGATGAGTTGACTTGTCAAAGGTTCCTTTGGTTATCTCATCCACTGGCCCTATTTGTTTTAGGTTAGAACTGTTCTATGTTCCTACACAGGCAGAAATATTGTTCTCAATCATTCATTTTCCAATGAAGGTTGTGAATCTGATCTGTTGCTATGATGTTTCACAACTTAAAATCATAACTTAAGCCAAATTTGAGTATCACTAAGTAAACTATTATCTTCTTGGGAGATATTAAACACTCAATCTTTGACTTACGTTTTTAATGTAACCCTGTAAAGATGAACTGCATATCACCTGAAACTCCACACAGCTCTATTTCTCATATGATGATTAAAAAGGGTGCTGTCATAATATGCTCCATCAGCTTTTTAAAACGCACGTCTTCCTTCTTAAAAACACACAACCTAAAGAGCACTGTTACTGCTATGCAAGTTTTGACTTATTTTCTCAAAAGTCAGTAGAAAAGTACTCTTCTCCTTTCCAAGCAGCCTTTATTGCTGATGACACAGCGAACATTGACATATGATTGTCACATTATAGATAGGAGTGCCTTTGACGCATGTGCTTTAATTGGCTGCCTGGCTTCAGGTTTTTCATGATGTGCAAGATGGCAGCACCCAAAAAGCTATTAACTGAGCCTCAGGGGACCAACTAATCATAGATTGATGAGTTTTTTATCAGTTAAATAGTTAATCTTCAAATATTCTTCCAGTGTTTAATTGAACACTGGAAAAGTAAAAAAATCAGTAGGTACAGTAATTGCTGACACTAATTTTTACTACCAAAATATGATCTATTGCAGTTATTTACTAGAGGAATAGAGATATTGTACATTACCATCATGCAGCAAAACTAATCTCCAATCCACAAGACCCATTGCCATTGTACAGGAGTTAGATAAAAAAATGGAAACACTACATGATTTGCAAGTATGAAAGTGACGACATTTTTTGCATTGAAAGTTGAAGTGATGTAACATTCTTTTGCCTCTGTTGTGTGATGAGACACCTAGCTAACAGGTGGGAAGCTTCATTTTCATGATTTACTGCATGCGCTGCTAGTAATACAGAGACATATCAGAGCTTACTGAACTTCAAAGAAGGAAAATTGTTGTGCTTGCTTAGCTGGTGCCTCTGTGACTGAAGCTGCCAATTTATTTGCATATACAGTTTCTGGGAAAAGATTGTCTGATAAGTATAAGTGCAGTTGACATGGTCAAGTGACCGGAAGAGACAAAAAGGACATTGCACAGGATTGGGACTTGGAATAAGAAAACTACTACTGCAAAAGTGACTGCAGAGCTCAATCTCAGTCCCGTGAAAACTGAGATTGAGCTCTGCAGTCACTTTTGCATTCGTTTTTTGTCAAAAACTGGTTGGCAGAAGTACAGAATAGGATCCAAAATCAGGCTGGTAGAGAGTCAATTCTGTAATTGAAAGCATTGCACAGGTCAGGACACAAGTCAGCACTGACACTGAGTCAGGTCTCCCCTAAATAGGCTGTCTGGCACCAAAGCTAACCCTGTACATGTACACATTTCTGCATGCACACTGTGCAGCACGCAAAAGAACACATGCACTCCCATATGCAGGTATGTGTTAAGCTTAAGTTTTATGCACAGAGCTGATAGCAAAGATCCATGGAGATGACTAAGCCAGCTGGCTAAAAGGTATTTCCTGATACTTTCACTACATTTTGCCACTGGGAGTGATGAAAAATACCTTATACTCCTGGGTTTAAGGGTCATTCCTGTCTTCAAAATGACAGCTTTAGTGCTGAACTTATTAGCTGTTTAGTAATCAGGAGTTCTGTATAAGGGAAGAGAGTCCTCAGTTCTGTGCATAGCAGTAAAGAGGTCTGATCCCCCCCCTCCAAAACTGTGCCAGAAATCCTTTGGCACACTTATTCTGTTAAAGTTTTCCAGTCTGCAATATAAGTTAGGTTCAAATGTTTTGTGTGTAGAGTCAGCAGAGAATTGTCACATTCCATACACCCTACTAGGACATACTCTTGGCCTACAGACATCTTGAGTTCCATTACAACAGAGAATGTTTAAATGTTTAAATTGAGATACCTTTCACTTCTTGTCATGTACCTGGTAGAGATCGAGCTGGGGAGGAGGCTTCTCTTGCACCTCTTATCCAAAACTCCTGATAGAGGTAACACAGAGGGGCATGAGGACTGATGTAGTGGGAAGTGCCAACTGTTCGTTGAATTATACAGATGGCCAGGGATGACCGGAAAGGGTCACCAGAGGCCAGAACATTGTGATATTTGATCAGCAGACAAGAGGGAAGCCGGAACACAAGCCAAAAGGTCATCAATAGCTAGGCAGCAAAGTATAGGACCATGAGGCAAAGGCAGAAGCAGAGTCAGGATACAAGTCAGGGTCAGTTCACAGCCAGGCAGCAAGGTACAGGAATGGAGGGCAGACGTGGAGTCAGGGTATAAGTCAAGATCACAACAGGTAGGCAGGAACTAGCTGAAGACCACTCACAATCTAGCTTAAATAGGCAATTTGACACCAATGCCAGCACCGAGCATGCATGTGCATCTACTCACATGCTGCTTAGAATGCATGCAAAACTGTTCTTGTTCTGATATGTACTGGACTTTTCTTACAGCAATATTCAAACTCAAGATTGGCCTTTAACAATGCTGTAATAACATTTATTAGCAGAACACAGATATTAAGATATCTGCTGACTAGATCTATCATACATCCCATCACTGGTATATTTATCCAGGGCTGGGTTATTAAATCTATTAAAGCCATTGAAAATAGCTTAGCAGGCCAATTATGGAAATATGCATCCTTGTCAGAGTATATATTATTGCAGAGCCAGGTGTATGTTTTGTTGTAAATATTAGAGATGAGTGAATTATTCAAAAATTCGGTTCGGCTGATTCGCCGAATTCGCGGAATAAATTCGCTTCGAGCCGAATATATTCGCTGCGAATTTAACTTATAAAAAGGGTGTTTCTAGGCTTCAGAGAGCCTTTATATTAGTGCAGAACACTGTACCTTTAATTTAAATGCCCTTGGAGTCTGCTGGGGAAGAGAAATAATAATGTCAGTCAGTATGACATGCAGATGAGTGCCGTCGATCTTAGAATCACCGCACACTTCACTCATTTGGGCAGTCACGGGGCCAAAACCAGAGTGTGGAGCCACAGTGTGGCGGTGGAGGCAGCAGCAATGGGAGGCCATACAGCACCCTATGACAAAATGGAACCCACCAGCAGTGTGAGGAGACCTGAAAGTGGCACATGGCAGAGTGTGGCGATGGAGACAGCAGCAATGGGAGGCCGTACAGGGACCCATGACACACTCTGGACCTGGCAGCAGCATGAGGAGGCAGTACAGGGGCCCATGACAGATTACGGGCCTGGCAGCAGCATGAGGAGTCGGTACGGGGGCCCATGGCAGATTACGGGCCTGGCAGCAGCATGAGGAGGCGGTACAGGGGCCCATGGCAGAGTGGCGGAGCGTAAGCAGCTAAAATTGAAGGCCATACAGAGGCCTATGTTAAAAAGTCCCCCCAGCAGCAGTGTGGGGAGACGACTATCAAGAGTCCAATGGCAGAGTGGCGGAGCAGAAGCAGCTTCAATTGAAGGCCATACACAGGCCTAGGTTTAAAAGTCCCTCACAGTTAATTCCAATAACGAACTCTACTCCTCCGTGCAATCTACTTACGAGACCCTGGGCAGGTCTGGGTCCAATTTGTGGTAGAGACTGGTTTTGTTCAGCCATGCTTGAGCGAGTAATAACAGGTCTGTGCTGCCCTTTGGTGTCTGGCTTAATGCGCACAACACTGAACGTCCCAGCGTTTGTCAACGATTTGCCGTTAAGTGATGCAAACCCGCTGAACCACGTTCATGAGGAGCCGGTACAGGGGGCCATGAATCGGTATGGACCTGGCAGCAGCGTGAGAAGACGACAGAGGCACATGGCGCAGGGTGGCGGTGGAGGCAGCATTATTCTGAAGCCATACACAGGCCTAGGTTAAAAAGCGGAAGCCGTCAGCAGCGTGAGCAGACAACAGAGACACATGGCGCAGGGTGGTGGTGGATGCAGCAGTATTCGGAAGCCAAACACAGGCCTCGGTTAAAAAGCGGAAGCCGTCAGCAGCGTGAGCAGACGACAGAGGCACATGGCGCAGGGTGGCGGTGGAGGCAGCAGCAATGGAAGGCCATACAGCACCCTATCACAAAATGGAACCCACCAACAGTGTAAGGAGACCTGAAAGTGGCACATGGCAGAGTCTGGCGATGAAGTCAGCAGCAATGGGAGGCCGTACAGGGACCCATGACACACTCTGGACCTGGCAGCAGCAAGAGGAGGCGGTACAGGGGCCCATGGCAGAGTGGCGAAGCGTAAGCAGCTTAAATTGAAGGCCATAAAGAGGCCTATGTTAAAACGTCCCCCCAGCAGCAGTGTGGGGAGATGACAATCAAGAGTCCAATGGCAGAGTGGCGGAGCAGAAGCAGCTTCAATTGAAGGCCATACACAGGCCTAGGTTAAAAAGTCCCCCCAGCAGCAGTGTGGGGAGACGACTATCAAGAGTCCAATGGCTGAGTGGCGATCCGGGAAGTCAGTGTTGTGATTGCAGATGCAATGCAGAAATTCTACGAAGTAATGCCGTGGGTGCGAAGAAGATCATATACCGTCGTACTTCCATCCATAAGACGGAACAACCTGCGAACCGGGAGCTTTATTGCCCTGACCCGCTGAGCAGCTTCTGGGATACCCAAGAGTTTGGCTTCTGTGGGGAATATGGTTGAAAACTGAAACTTAAAGGCATGTTGACGGAAGGGCACCAGTGTCAGTGCTCCGGAGGGAATATAGCTTCAAAGCTGACACTTAAAGGTATATCGACGGTCAGAGACCACAGGAAGTGGAGCTTGCGTCTTAAATCGACTGAATGTGGCAGACGTGAAACGTCTACGGGCCGTATATGAAACGGGTTGTTCCTCTTTCTGGAATAAGTTCAGCCATGCTTGAGCGAGTAATAACAGGTCTGTGCTGCCCTTTGGTGTCTGGCTTAATGCGCACAACACTGAACGTCCCAGCATTTGTCAATGATCTGCCGTTAAGTGATGCAAACCCGCTGAACCACGTTCATGAGGAGCCGGTACAGGGGGCCATGAATCAGTATGGACCTGGCAGCAGTGCGAGGAGACCCGAAAGTGGCACATGGCGCAGGGTGGCGGTGGAGGCAGCAGTATTCGGAAGACATACACAGGACTAGTTTAAAAAGCGGAAGCCGTCAGCAGCGTGAGCAGACGACAGAGGCACATGGCGCAGGGTGGCGGTGGAGGCAGCAGTATTCGGAAGCCATACACAGGCCTAGGTTAAAAAGCGGAAGCCGTCAGCAGCGTGAGCAGACGACAGAGGCACATGGTGCAGGGTGGCGGTGGAGGCAGCAGTATTCGGAAGCCATACACAGGCCCAGGTTTAAAACTGGAACCCAGCAGCGTGAGCAGACGACAAAGACGCACATGGCAGAGGATGGATCTGGCAGCAGTATGAGAAGGCGGTACAGGGGCCCGTGGCACAGTGTGGTGATGGGGGCTACAGCAACTGGATGCCAGAAAGTGGCCGATAGGGCTATATACTGCATGGAATTATAAAGTTGTAAAGACAGCGGCCTATAAGGCTATACCCACTATAACAATCATGACTTGATTGACCATTGGCCTATAAGGCTATACACAGCATGAATATCATGACTTATTCTGAGAGTGGTTTGGAAGGCTATATACAAAAAGTAATTCATGAGCTGTCCGGACAGCGGACAATAAGTACATATATACAAATCAATTCATCAGCTGTCCAGCCAGCGGCCTCAAAGGCGACACATATAGAAAGCAATTCATGAGCTGTTCAGACAGCGGCCTCTAAGGCGACAGATATACAAAGCAATTCCCGAGGTGTTCACGGAGCGGCCTGAACGGCTAGGTTATTACTAAATATATTTTTGTGGCCAAACATCGGCCTATAAATAGATGTCTACACAGTGACAAAAAATTATGTCGCCAGACAGCGGCCCCTAAGGCGACAGATATACAAAGCAATTCCCGCGAGCGCACAGGGCCCACAGTGTCTGAGGATGGACGTTGGTGCAGAAAGGCAGAGACCAACTGACTACATAGGTGGTTTTTATAGTACTTTATTTTGGCCTCCCTCTCAGCAGGTGTGAAAAAGGCCACCATTTTTGAACGGTAGCGAGGGTCCAACAAGGTGGACAGCCAAAAGTCATCCCTCTGTCTGATGGTTATTATTCGGCTGTCGCTACACAAGCAACCGAGCATGCTATGGGCCATTTGTGCCAAGGAATGCGAGGGACTCCCTGCCTCCATCTCCACAGCATACTGCCACGGTGCGTCTGGGTCCTCTGTCTCCTCCTCCTTCTCTACCAGATGCTCCTGCTCCTCCACTCCTGTCCGCTGAGTGGAAAAACCACCCATTTCACTCAATAATTCCCGAGCACCAATGTCCTCCTCTACCTCCTCCTCTTCTTCCTGTCCTGCCCCCACAGGGGTCATGTGGCGTTGAGATCTGTGCGCCACGTCTACCGCACTCTGACCAGCCATTGTGAACAGCATTTGTTCCAGGACGTGCAACAGAGGAATGACGTCGTTCATCCCATAGTCCTGCCGACTCACGAATAGCGTGGCCTCCTCAAAGGGCCTGAGCAAGCGGCAGGTGTCACGCATGAGCTGCCAATGGCTGACATCTAAGTTACACAGGGGAGTACCTTTATCCGCTTGTAACATCAGGAAATCGGTGATGGCCTTTCGGTGTTCGTAAAGGCGGTCTAACATATGTAGGGTTGAATTACACCTTGTTGCAACGTCGCAGATCAGGCGATGCTGTGGAATTCCGTTCTGCCGCTGCAGCTCAAGGAGGGTGTGCTTTGCGGTGTAGGAATGGCTGAAATGCATGCAAAGTTTACGTGACATTTTAAGGATGTCTTGCAGTGGGATGGTGGATTTTAGGAACCGCTTGACAACCAGATTGAACACGTGAGCCATGCATGGCGCATGGCACAACCTTCCTTGACGCAGAGCAGACACCATGTTCTTTCCGTTGTCGGTCAACATGGTTCCGATTTTGAGTTTGCGCGGAGACAGCCATCTGTCGATTTCTCTGTTCATTACACTCAGAAGTTCCTCCCCTGTGTGACTACGTTCGCCAAGGCATACCAGGTGCAGCACAGCGTGACACCGTTGCGCCCTGCACATGTGATATGCCGGTCGGGTAATGGGACTTGGCACGGGGGTGGCGGCTGAGGACACGGCGGAAGAAGAGGTGGTAGAGGCGGACATCTTTGCTGGACCAAGGACGTGCAAACGTGGAGGCAAAAGCGGCGTGACCTGTCCAAGTTGCTGGTGCGGCTGTGCCGGCACCACGTTCACCCAGTGGGCCGTAAATGACATGTACTGTCCCTGACCGTAGTTACAGCTCCACACGTCGGCGCTGCCGTGCACTTTGGCAGAGACCGACATGCTCAAAGACTGGCCCACCATCTCTTCTACATGTGAATGCAGGGCTGGCACTGCCTTTTTGCCGAAGAAATGCCGGCTTGGCACTCTCCACCGCGGCTCGGCACAAGCCATCATTTCTCGGAAAGGTGAGTCCACCACTTGGAAAGGGAGGGACTGCAGCACCAGCAACTTGGACAGGAGGACGTTCAGCTTCTGCACCGTCGGGTGCGTGCTCGCAAACTGTTGTCTCTTGGAAACGGATTCCAAGAAAGACTGCTGACGGAATCCGTGAAGAGGAGTAGCAGAAGAAGGAGCATCTGAACGAGTGGAAGATGCCAACGAGCGACAACTCCCCTCAGCAGAGGTGTTGGAGCCTTGACTGGCTGATAGAGGGCGATTGACGTTGGGTGACGGAGCAAGTAACGGAGCGGGGGCTGGGGCAGGCAGAACCGCCGTATCTTTATCACGGTTTTCCCAGGCCACCGAATGGCGACGCTGCATATGCTGACGCAACACTGTAGTCCCAACATTGGCCCCCTGGCCACGCTTGACTTTCTGGCCACATAGTCGACATACGGCTATGTTTACTTCCTCGGGCGGCTTGATGAAAAATTGCCACACCGCCGAGTAGGAAACTTTGCCCCCGCTACTCCTCACTGGCTGACTGCTACTTCCTCCGTGCACACCGGCACCACTACTGGCCGTGGTGGTAGGCCGCAGTGGAGCTGGTGCTCTACTCCGTGGCCGTTTGCCTCCACTGACACTGCTGCGACCCTGCTGCCTCCTGGGCAACCCACCGCCTGTTTTGCTCGCTGCCAAGCTGCCACCCTCTTCTCCTGATGATGCGGAAGCAATAGCCTGATGACGACGAGGCTGCCAAGTGCGATCAGCCTCATTATCATCAATTAGGGTCTCCGCGTCACTACTAGCCCCCTCGGCTGCGTCTGGGTCAGGAGACAGACCTGTCTCTAGACCGGCTACCGAGCCACTCTCCTCGCCACTACTTCTTCGCCTGGCTGCTGAAGAGGCGGATGTTTCCCCCCGTTCCTGACCGCCCTCTGTTAGCTCTTCCTCACTGTACAGTGGGGCTGAGCCCACAGCATGCGATACTTCGCTTGGTGAGGGAACACCAAAGGACAGGGGCAGGTCGAGGACACGTGATTTCAGTGGGCTTGCTCCCGGGCCATGCCAACTAACGGTTGTGTTTGACGTACCCCCTGACCGTTGGCTGTAGGTGTCAGAGGTGACCTGGGAAGAGGAAGACGACCGAGTCAACCAATCGATGACGGCAGGGTTGTCGGTGGAGACACGACCGCTGGATGACACCGGGAGCACTGGCCTCTGGCTGCGACTAGTGCTGCCTCGACCCCTTCCTCTGCTGCCACGTCTGCTCGCTCCTGAAACATTGCCTCCTCTGCCACTCCTCTGCGTGTTGTCTGACATACTCTTTAATTCAATAAGCACCCCAAAAATAAAAACGGATTTAACTCTTTGAACGTACAATAGTGGTTGTGAAGCAGAAAGTCAGTTTATTTAGCACAATCGGTCAATTGCAGCTTGCCGTTGGCTGGAAACTGTACGTTTATGTCACTGGAATGCACTAATCACCCAAAAAATATTACCGCCACCCGGCGTGTATATGGATTTAACTCTTTGAACGTACAATAGTGGTTGTGAAGCAGAAAGTCAGTTTATTTAGCACAATCGGTCAATTGCAGCTTGCCGTTGGCTGGAAACTGTACGTTTATGTCACTGGAATGCACTAATCACCCAAAAAATATTACCGCCAGCCGGCGTGTAAATGGATTTAACTCTTTGAACGTACAATAGTGGTTGTGAAGCAGAAAGTCAGTTTATTGTACACAATCGGTCAATTGCAGCTTGCCGTTGGCTGTAAACTGTACGTTTATGTCACTGGAATGCACTAATCACCCAAAAAATATTACCGCCACCCGGCGTGTATATGGATTTAACTCTTTGAACGTACAATAGTGGTTGTGAAGCAGAAAGTCAGTTTATTTAGCACAATCGGTCAATTGCAGCTTGCCGATGGCTGGAAACTGTACGTTTATGTCACTGGAATGCACTAATCACCCAAAAAATATTACCGCCACCCAGCGTGTAAATGGATCTAACTCTTTGAACGTACAATAGTGGTTGTGAAGCAGAAAGTCAGTTTATTTAGCACAATCGGTCAATTGCAGCTTGCCGTTGGCTGTAAACTGTACATTTATGTCACTGGAATGCACTAATCACCCAAAAAATATTACCGCCAGCCGGCGTGTAAATGGATTTAACTCTTTGAACGTACAATAGTGGTTGTGAAGCAGAAAGTCAGTTTATTGTACACAATCAGTCAATTGCAGCTTGCCGTTGGCTGGAAACTGTACGTTTATGTCACTGGAATGCACTAATCACCCAAAAAATATTACCGCCACCCAGCGTGTAAATGGATCTAACTCTTTGAACGTACAATAGTGGTTGTGAAGCAGAAAGTCAGTTTATTTAGCACAATCGGTCAATTGCAGCTTGCCGTTGGCTGGAAACTGTACGTTTATGTCACTGGAATGCACTAATCACCCAAAAAATATTACCGCCAGCCGGCGTGTAAATGGATTTAACTCTTTGAACGTACAATAGTGGTTGTGAAGCAGAAAGTCAGTTTATTGTACACAATCGGTCAATTGCAGCTTGCCGTTGGCTGGAAACTGTACGTTTAGGTCACTGGAATGCACTAATCACCCAAAAAATATTACCGCCACCCGGCGTGTAAATGGATCTAACTCTTTGAACGTACAATAGTGGTTGTGAAGCAGAAAGTCAGTTTATTTAGCACAATCGGTCAATTGCAGCTTGCCGTTGGCTGTAAACTGTACGTTTGTGTCACTGGAATGCACTAATCACCCAAAAAAAATATACCGCCAGCCGGCGTGTAAATGGATTTAACTCTTTGAACGTACAATAGTGGTTGTGAAGCAGAAAGTCAGTTTATTGTACACAATCGGTCAATTGCAGCTTGCCGTTGGCTGGAAACTGTACGTTTAGGTCACTGGAATGCACTAATCACCCAAAAAATATTACCGCCACCCGGCGTGTAAATGGATCTAACTCTTTGAACGTACAATAGTGGTTGTGAAGCAGAAAGTCAGTTTATTTAGCACAATCGGTCAATTGCAGCTTGCCGTTGGCTGGAAACTGTACGTTTATGTCACTGGAATGCACTAATCACCCAAAAAAAATATACCGCCAGCCGGCGTGTAAATGGATCTAACTCTTTGAACGTACAATAGTGATTGTGAAGCAGAAAGTCAGTTTATTTAGCACAATCGGTCAATTGCAGCTTGCCGTTGGCTGTAAACTGTACGTTTATGTCACTGGAATGCACTAATCACCCAAAAAATATTACCGCCACCCGGCGTGTATATGGATTTAACTCTTTGAACGTACAATAGTGGTTGTGAAGCAGAAAGTCAGTTTATTTAGCACAATCGGTCAATTGCAGCTTGCCGTTGGCTGGAAACTGTACGTTTATGTCACTGGAATGCACTAATCACCCAAAAAATATTACCGCCACCCGGCGTGTAAATGGATCTAACTCTTTGAACGTACAATAGTGGTTGTGAAGCAGAAAGTCAGTTTATTTAGCACAATCGGTCAATTGCAGCTTGCCGTTGGCTGTAAACTGTACGTTTGTGTCACTGGAATGCACTAATCACCCAAAAAATATTACCGCCACCCGGCGTGTATATGGATTTAACTCTTTGAACGTACAATAGTGGTTGTGAAGCAGAAAGTCAGTTTATTTAGCACAATCGGTCAATTGCAGCTTGCCGTTGGCTGGAAACTGTACGTTTAGGTCACTGGAATGCACTAATCACCCAAAAAATATTACCGCCACCCGGCGTGTAAATGGATCTAACTCTTTGAACGTACAATAGTGGTTGTGAAGCAGAAAGTCAGTTTATTTAGCACAATCGGTCAATTGCAGCTTGCCGTTGGCTGGAAACTGTACGTTTGTGTCACTGGAATGCACTAATCACCCAAAAAATATTACCGCCAGCCGGCGTGTAAATGGATTTAACTCTTTGAACGTACAATAGTGGTTGTGAAGCAGAAAGTCAGTTTATTTTGCACAATCGGCAAACTGCAGCACCAACTGTGCACGACAGCCACCAAAAAAAAAAAGGGTGTATGTCACTTTAAATTTTCGATTCTTTGATAGCTGTGGCCCTAAGTAACGATTCTGTGTCCCTGAGTAACGATTCTGTGTCCCTGAGCAACGATTCTGTGTCCCTGAGTAACGATTCTGTGTCCCTGAGTAACGATTCTGTGGCCCTAAAGTCTCTGTGGCCCTAACTCTGTCCCTTAATACAGACAGGTCTGTCTCTCTTGAATGACCGGAGGCTAATGGAGAATTCTAAGATGGCCGCGATTTATAGTGCTGGCTGGCTGCTGATTGGCTAATGCGATCACATGTCATGAATGCATTATGGGTCAGCGCGCCTTGTCTGCGCGCCTTCCCAGAGATCCCCATCTTCTCTGTCCATTTTCTCCGTGGCCACACATGTCGCCGCCATTTTTGGGAAAATTCGATTCGTGCATCCGAAGTTTGCTAATCTTCGGGTTCATCGCGAATAGAATTTTTCCAAATCTTCGGAACGAATTCCACTTCGTCATGTTCGATTCGCTCATCTCTAGTAAATATGTTAAATTGGAACTTTAGGCCTGTGAATGTTTTATTTCTGGTTTAAATAATAGTGGGTAGAAAAGGCCCTGAAAAGGCATATCTAATGTGGACTGAACTCACTGGTGAGTGCTACATTTGACTTAAACAACCCCAAAGTTGTCACACTTGAGCTAATAACATTACATCATGAATAAGAACATATTTACATGTATCAACTGATTACCTGGTAATTACCAGTGGTTTAAGACCAAACAGGCCTACATTATGAGATGCAGAAGGTGAATTAGGTATTTCATCTCCTAGGTGATATTGGCATCTGATACATATCATATTTACATTTATTCAAAAGTTAATCCCATTCTGCACAATAATAATAATTAATGGTTACCAGACCATAACCTGTGGGTATATAAAAACATGAATGCATTTACAAAACTATATCCAAGGAACTGGCAGCTGGTTATAATAATGATTATAAACATGTTTAACTTCCCTTCAGACATTCCTCAGACCTCTTGATTGGTCATGTAAGTTCTCTCAACACACTTCTCATGGACAACCAGAAAAAAGAGGCTGCATATGCAGTCTGGAGCTCTTCTTTACCATCAAAACAAAGAACATCTGCCAAGACATTTATTTCTTGAGAGTCAATCTCAGATCAATTCATTGCTCTATTCCATAACCTATGCTGAAACCCAAGAACCCAGGATTTTAAGTATTTTTCAATCTTAATTTATTTTGTTTTGATGTTGTCTCTTTTGTTTTTGTAATACTTTTTTCTGTAAATATGTGGTGCTTACCCCCAGAGGAGCTGCTTGATATGACAAGTTCTCTGTTCTGCCATGACTTTGTGAACTTCTCTGTCCCCTCAGACACGCTTGGTTAAGATGCAGGATGCTGCAGACACCTGTATGAGCTTAAGTACTAGGATACTACCACCACTGTATTAGCATATAGAGATAGACAGCAGCGTACTTGATTGTAAATAGAGTAAGTATTATATGGCAATGCAAAATAAATGGCAATGCATACAAGGTAGATGAATTCATTTGAATACTATATACTAACATAAATACCAGGCTATAATATGGCAGTAAATCCAAATCACAGCGGGGCTAAGCAAAATGTAATGAATATCAGCAGCATTAATATTAATAACAATTGGATAATCAGTGAACCTTATAAATAGCAAAAGCATAAGTGGTAATGAAAAGTTACTAATTTTGTATCAGAACAATCTGTATATATCTCCTAAATGTAAGTATGGATATACATATGTGTAGGGTATCCCTGAAAGGCAACTATTAAGTATATGGCGCTTGACCTGCTGTTTCAGCTGGCTAATGGTGAGACCCAGTCTGTACGGTGGTGCACTTATTACCATCTCTTTAAGACTGCATGCAGTGAGGAGTTTTTGGGGCTGCTAGTCAAAAGAACAGCTTTTTTGGCATTGAACTGTGGTAAAGTAAGCTCAGCTGACACCGCTCACCATTCCTAGCACAGCAAACCTTGTACTGGACACTTGGTGGACACTTGGTGTCCTCCGGAACTGGTCCCTGGTAACTCACTACTCATGATCAGATCCTCTCGGGCTCATTCTCTTAGCACCCTGATTCTTGATCCCAGCTGCCTTGATTCCAGGACTCTGGTCATGCATCCAGACAGGAGTAAGCCCTCTGGTCTTCAGAGGCTCAGTCTTTATGGTGTAGCACAGACAGATATAAGCAGCAGATCTGTACTTCTCCAGTTCTCCTCACACAAGACCCAAACCTCCAGTTCTATGGCCAGGAAGAACTCTACCCTCTCCTCCTTTTTGCAGGATTTTCTGTCTCCTGCAGTTCGTATCTGTATTCACACCTGAGCAAAGTGCACTCTGCAGACTACACCTCCCATGATTCCATGTGGCTTCAAAATCAAGTCCTTTCAGCTTCTCAAGTCTCACTGGCTCCCCCCTGGTGAGTGGAGACTGAACTGAGCTGATCTAGCATAAACATCCTGTTTGGACACATGAAGTAGCTGCTAGACTGGTGTCTGTAGTGGCTCACTGCTAGCTGAGCACCTGGCTACAAATATTTTTACAATTTTCCTTTTCTTTAGTTAAGCAGTATTTTAAAATTGTTAAGCTTTTCACTGACAAACTAAGCCAAGACTTAAATAATTCCCTTCTATTAGCTACTATAGTGTGTTTGGTGTTTTAATGAGTAACTATATAGTTAACTGACCTGAGATTTGATCACTATTAGTTTGTTGACTGTAGGATTGTAGTCACACAAATTGGAAAATCTTAGTGTCGGGTGAGGCTGAGATCGCCATCGTCATGTATTGATGGCAATACAATGAGATCTGACCTGCTATTTTTCACATAATATAGGCAGTGGCTGGGATTTGATACTGCTGTTGTCACAATGTGTTTGTGCCAACTCACAATTTTGAGCTTTAACTGGGATTCCTCCCTTAGCTTCAGACAGTCAAAGAAAGTAGCGGGAGCACAAAATGAAGTTGAATATGTGCACCTGCAGAATACCCAGGTTCGCGATAAAGGTAGATTTTACTTGTTACTATTTTGTATTATTTAACCTGTGTGAGAGAACAAAATTGCTTCAACTCTGACTATGTAAAGGAAAATGAAAAACATGCAGTGTTAGGGAGGATTTGAGTTTAACATCTTTTCAGCTGAATGTCTGATTGACTTTATTTTTTATATAGGATTGGTATATAACACTAAACACTGGGCAAAACCTGAATTCCTGGATCAGGCACAAGTAAGGGAAAATATGTCCTTTAAAAAATTTAAACCTTAAGTTTTAATATGCAAATATATAAAGTAGAGATGAGCAAATTGATCCCCTGAGTTAGAGATTCATACCGCCTCAGGCCAATTCACAGCCAGCAGATGTTCACAAATATATCCAAATCTGACATACTGGTACATAATCTTTTTTTATTTCAATTTAAATTTTTTGCCTTTTACAGTTTAACGAAGTAGTATTTTGTACCTTCTAAAGATCTGACTTCAGAGATAGTAACCCAATAACTGTAGTGTTGAAAATGTGCAAGGTACTCTTCTATGTTAAAACCAGTGAATACTGTATATCTTCAGTAGTGGGCAAATGCTTTGTAAGAGGAGACCTTAAAAAAACTCTGACCATTTTTTACATCACCATTCAGAAGGGCACCGGAGTCTTTGCAAAGCTGATGCCCCAGAGAGTACGATGAGGGCTGAGGGGTTTACAAGAAAAAACATGTATGTTTAAATGTATATAACACAAAAAAAGTATGAATTCCCAGCATATTTGTACAATACTACTCAGAACTCTATAACATAAATACAGAGCCACATAACCTCATGCCATCTACACAAGATATTCAGACTTTCTTAAACAAACTTAATTTACCCATAATTATTAAAGACCAACTTGTTGCATTGTCCTCAAACTTTACAACGCAAGAACTCTACCAAGCTATCCAATGACTTTCCTTGCACAAAAATTAAATAAGTATTTCCCCATGTCTTCAAAATGTCTATAACACCATCATTCAAACAAATATCCACCCTGGGGAAGCTTTAGATAATTATCACCATATCAGGTAAATGTCCAACCCTTCCAGAAAACCTTTGTCAATCTCCCTTTTGAACATGGATACAAAACATTGTGATAAACATAATAGCTACCTGCTTAGATTCTTCAGAATCTGATTATTCTGGATCAGGTGGAATATTTAAAGGAACATATAGCCCCCAGTGGTATGGGGCAACTCCTTAACAGTACAATTCACACAGACCCATTGGATGCCTTCTCTCCTCATTTCACTGAATGCTGAGAAGACATTTGACTGAGTAAATTGGGGATTTCTATGCAAGAGTCTCAAAGTCTGGACTGATAGGCATCATTGGCTTAGCCATTCTAGCTTTATACACATCACCAAGTGCCAAGGTATTTAGCTCTGGTCTCCTGTTGACGCCCTTCATTATTACTAATAGCACTAGACAAGGTTGTCCCTCATCACCCCTAATTTTTTCCCTTGTTATGGAGCCACTGGCTGAGGCCAGTAGATCCAACCCAGAATTATCAGGCATAAAAGTTAGAGATAAATTAAACAAAACTAGATGGTATGCTGGGGATGTCTTATTAACCCTTATTAACCCTTATTAACCCTCCTTTTTCCTTTGCTAGGGCCCAACAAATCATCTTGACATTTGGAAAACTTCCCAAAAAATAAATTAAACTTAATTAAATCACAAATGATAGGTATGCATACTGTATTTCACTAGGCGTTATTACTCACATTTCTGAATTTTTTTAAAACAATATTTAGGGATAAGAACTACTTCTCCTAGCTCTAACCTATTCAAATCAAATTACAATGTCAACTTAAAAAAACAAAAAACAACAGCACAATGTAGAGAACTCTTAAGAAACAAAATTTCTTTGGCTTGAATATATTCTTTGGGCAAAATATTCATACTTCCAAATATCTAATTTATTTTCTGTACACTTCCCATACCAAACTCCTTTCTACGTAAATTACAACTTATTCTCAACTAATATATATAGGAATGAAGTGTCCAAGATTTAGGAACACTACTTTACCCTTACCCAAATTCTTAGCGGGTATGGGAGTCCATAACATTGTCCAATACTAAAGAGCCACCATATTGTACCAGATGAAACGCTGGTACAAATAGAAAAAAAACTTTAAACATAAAACCTAAAGATCTACTGGGAGCCATCCCTCTTGGACACAAACTTCAGCTACTGTATCTAATCTTATGACTGTCAATGCTGTTATAAAAATATGGCAATCACTGGAAATTCTCTATAACATTTTTACACAATATTTCTACTACAGAGAATAGTCTGCATTTTTCAGACACTTCTTGGAACTCCATATCACATTTGGTAGACATGCTGCAAGATTATCTCCTATTAGAGCAATGGGGGAGTTTTACTAAAATTGGTGCACACAGAATCTGGTTCAGCTGTAACCAATCAGTTTTTGTCAAAGCTTATTTAAACAATCTGAAGTTAGAAGCTTCTACCACATATCCTCTGTCGCACAAACCAACAAGTAACCAGACCCAGCACTTGCATTGGTGCTCTTGGATATTGATCAATGGCAATATAACCTAAGAGCTTTCCTGATTCATGCCCTCATAACAGCCATAAAAGTATTAGCTGGAGCATGGAAGCAAAAGTGTGCTGCAGATAAGTCAGTCTTTTTATATTTAACCTTAAAGCAGAACTACGCTGCATCTGAGCACCACAAACCAAAAATTATATTTAATTCGTTTTTTTTTTTATATTCAAAGCAAAAACACCCATCCATTCATGTCTCCATGATTTATTTTGCTGAGAAATTACTTTTTAAAACACTGTCTAGCATTTCTGGCTGTGGCCATCTTGATTAATGGCAGATGATTTATGTGGCATTTGCTTTTTGGAATCCATCTACCCTTAGCTCAGGCATGCATGCAGGGGTGTACTTAGCTGAGAAAGCCCATCCTCCCTTCCTGAAGACTCCTAGGAAGTATGACATAATTTGCCTTGGTTTCCAGGAAGTAACTGAAGAAATAAAAAAAAAAGGTTTGTAAAAAGAAAATATTATACACGTTCCATGTTCTTATCGATTTACTAATGCTTGAAGCAAAAGAATTAAAAATAACCGATGTTGATTGAGAGAGTGAAGTTCTGCTTTAATGAACAATCCCAATTTTCTTGTTCAATCCTTTTATTGATATTAGACAAGTTATAACAGACATATAACCACATTTTCATACAACAGGTGTATAGCAAAAGTGACATCCAGACAGCAGTGACACAAAACATGTGTCACTACGTGTGTCAGGGATGCAGTCAAAAGCCTTCAGTGGTTCTAAAGATTGATACAGAAACATACATGAAATAAAGGCATTACGCCTCAAGAACATAACGAAGTAGGCAAAAAATGCAGAGATCATGTACATGTAGATGGGAGCAGGATTTAAAGCTGAAAAAAGGAAGAGAAAGGAGGAAAGGAAGAATAGTAAGAGAAGTCTACCGCTCCAAGCAAGCCTAAGATTCAATATTCAATAAGAATAGAGTGTAAAAAATTAGGGTTCTAGTAGGGAGTCATCGAAACCTGGCGGGAGGAAATAATCCACCCAGAGTTGCCAAATTTTGAGATGCTTGGGGATCCCATCCTGAATGGTCATCTCAACTTTGCTATGTATCATAGCTTGAGTGACTCTGTTTCTGGTCTCTAGAATGCATAATGTCAGGTTCTTCCAAGTTCGTGCAATTGTTTGTTTAGCTTCTGTCATAAGATGGAGTAACAATCGCATTTGAGCTCTAGTGAGATCCATAGTATTGCGGTTTAGTAATGCAAGGATGGGATCTGGTTCTAGGGGAGTGTTAGACAGGGTGGGAGCCATTAAATGTGGAGATGGGTGCCCTATTGGCCACATCCCCAGAAAAAAACAGAGGTAGCCAGATACACATTTAGAATCCTTGCTGGGACCAAATACCAATACATAAGTACTTTATAGTTCATTTCAACCACTAGGACATTAGTGGAAGAAGGTTTGTTTGCAACCCAGATGTCATCCCAATCTTTCCAAATATGTATCCAGATCTGCAATCCATTTTGTAGTATAGGTGGGTAAAGTAGATATTGGAGAGGAGAGGTGAGTGTACAATTTAAAGATAATTCCTGGGACATGCGGATCTGAATTACAAGAGGGTTAGTTTAGTAAAGGAAGATTGTGTAGTTATATACTTCATGATAAAGTGAAAGATTTGGAGAAAATGGAAATGTTCACTGGATGGAAGGTGAGTTTGTTCCTGCAGGGAAGAGAACATTTTTAAACCTGTATTTGTTGTGAGGTTTTTCACTAATATCAAACCAAGTGTGCGCCAGAGTTGGAACGAAGCCAGGTCAGAGTAAGCTGGGGTATTGTAAGAAGAGAGTGAAGGGGCATGTGGGAACAACAGTTTGAAAAGGCTTTTAAGATTATCCCACAAAGCAACAGAGTGTTGCATTACTGGGTTGGTAATGGATCCATGTTCAGGACAAGATAGCCAAAGAAAGTTAGCAACAGAGAATGGGTATGAATCCACTGCCTCTAGCCCTACCCACAATGGGATTTCGTCAATAGCATGATACAGAGTGAGCTGAGCTAACTGGGCAGCTTGATAATAGCAGAGAAAACTGGGGAACCCTAAACCAACTTGTAGTTTACTTCGTAACAGTATCACTTTCAGGACTCTAGGTTTTGTGGAGCCCTAGATATATTCATGAATGTGAGTTTGGAGAGCACAAAAGAAGTAAGAACAGATCGCCACAGGAATAACTCTGAAAAGATATAGAATCTTGGGTAAAAGGGTCATATTGACAGCTGTGATACGTCCAAACCAGAGACACATAAAGATTGCCAACTAGCCATTAGACAGGACAAGTGAGACAGCATGGGAAGATAGTTGGTGTGAAAGAGATAGGAGGGGAAGAATGTTAGCTTGATTCCAAGATAAAGGAGTGAGGAAGTAGTCCATTGGAATGGAAAGACATTTTGTAAGCGAGATACTTCTTCCTCAAAGAGCAACACAATGAGAGCTCTAGATTTATGTTGATTAACTTCAAGTCCCGAGACCAGAGCAATACTGTCTAGTAATTTAAAGAAATTTGGGAGGTAATACAAGTGACAAATAGTGCATCATCTATGAATAAACACAGTTTGGGGTGGGAGGAAGCAATTTCTAAACCTTTATTGTTAGGATTGGTCCGGATCAACAATGCTAGGGATTCTATAGGAAGGGCGAAGATCAAAGGGGATAATGGACAACCCTGCCTGGTACCTTGCTGAATGGGAAACTGTTCCAAGCAGAGCCCAGAATATTTGACATATGCCTGAAGATGATCATATAAGGAGTTTATCCAATGTAGAAAGTTAGAGCCAAATTGGATATTTTAAGTCTGATTGGCATACAAATCTGGTCTGGCCGATGGAGACTGAGGGCCAAAAATGTATCTAATTTGTTGGCTTTGGTGTATACAGTATGACATGACCAACAGATAACTTTTTCAGCTGATTTAGCCAAAAGAAGATCTAGCCCAGTTTTAATCTTCTCCAGATGTTTGTTGGCTTCAGTTGAAAACGTGCGAGGTACACGAAACATATCAGGGGATCCATCAAACTGACGCCGTAAGCCACCAGTGAGCCTAGGAGGAAGGCCTGGAGGCTATATGCATTTTATGTGAGTTGACCACATGTTTATATTGGATGTTACCTTCAATAAAGGCATACTTCACTATTAGTACCATTTTGCCCCCTGGCTCATTGATTGTGAGCCTTATAAGGTGGAGCCTTCGGGAGAGTACCATTAGGAGTCTGGACTTCGTTGGACCTGCCGGTGAACCTGAGGTGCCCCCCAAGTGTGAGTTTCATCATTCCTGAGTGTCCACCATGGTGCCGGATACTGCCTAAACCGCTGACCAGACCCTGATGTTGCCACAGATATACATACAATGCTCAGATTGTATGTATTTTTGGTAAGAGCATAATTGCAATAGATTTTTTCAACAGCAGGTTGGATACATAGAACACCAAGCATCATTTCCTGCAGTTTATTGACTCATCACTAATGTCACTCTATGGAATATATATTTTTACCACTATGTGAGCATGCCAGATTGGCCATTGCATGATTGATAATATGCAATTTGGTTTATCTTATTACAGTATTGTTTTTAGCGCTGCATACCCTTCTATTATTTCTTGTTACTGAGGTGCTGAGGATTGCCTTTTATGCTAGCCGCTTTTTATTTAATTGCGCTCACTTACCCTGTTTTGACTTCAGTAGGGTGGGCTTGAAAATGGAGAAAGAGTTATGATAGTCTTCCTCCAACTGTTGCAAACAAAGTTTTTTCTCTCTCTTTAACTGTGAGGAAACTCAAATACAGGTGCCTCTGAAAACTGGTTTATGAGCTTCCCACAAGAGAACATGGGATATATCTGGAGTAGCATTATGCAGGAGGTATTCCTTTAAGGAAAGTTGGATATCAAAACAATAGGACTTATTAGATAAATATGCCTCGTTCATATACCAAGTCTTATCAGTGGTTTGAGGGATCAAGGAGGATAGAGTGGTTATAACTGCATAATGGTCAGACCATAGAATGGGGTGAATATGTGAGCCTAAAAGAATAGGTAAGGAGGAAACTGAGAGAAAAATATGGTCTGTTATTGAAAAAGATATATGAGGGTAGGAGTAGAAAGTGTAATTTCTTTTCATCAGATTACATTCTCTCCAGGTGTCAACAAGAGAGTTCCTTTGGAGTTGTTTAAGGAAAAGTAGAGAGGGTGTGTGTGAGTCAGAGAGATAAGAACATTTGTCTAAGTATGGTTGGAGAATCTGATTAGAATCACCACAAAAAATCAATGTTCCCTATGGTTAGTCTGAATAACATGGAGCAGATGTGAAAAGAAAGAATTAGGATTATCATTAGGAGCATGATAAAATATTAGGGTTGTTTTGGTATCCTTTAATAAACCCACTAGTAAAATGTATTGGCCCTCTGGGTCTTTGATCTTGGTAAGGGGAGTAAATGGAATGGGATGATGAAAGGCTAATAAGACCCCCCTGTGTTTTGTCCTGGTCAAGGCTGTGAAGACCTGTGGGTACTGTGAAGAGAAATATTTGGGTTTTGACCATGCAGCAAAATGAGTTTGCTGTAGAACCACAACTCCTGCCTTTAGTGATGTAAAAGCTTGGAAGGCCTTGACCCTCTTATGTGGCTCATTAAGACCTTTGCTATTCAAGGTCAATATATTCAGAGGGGCCATTATGACATTAAAGAATTTTCAGCACATGGGAGTCCCGAGCATGTGGGGAGCGGCAGACTACAGAAAAGATGTAAGAAAAAAGATTAGGAAGGAGAATCGGAAAAAACCTAGAGAAGATTTCCAGAGATGAAGAGGAAAATTGGTAAGGCAACATAGGCTGCAAGCAATGCAATACAATACAAATTAATCACTATTGCCCGACCAAGAAGTGCTCAGACACCTCAAACAGCCAGCTGGCCAGAGCGCTAGAGCACAAAAATGGGGGGTGAGCAGTGTCTGCTCCCCGCAGCACCCGAGGTGAGCATTACTACACAGAACTGAACACATAGCATTATAAAGACAACATACAAATATATTTGTACAATCAGCGAGTTGTACTTAACAAAAAAAAACAAACAAACAATTTTCAAACATTAAAATATTATAAGGGAAATGAGGACTGGGTGAGAAGGCAGGATGGGAAAAGGTTTAGGGGAGGGGATAGGGAAAAATGGGTGGGGGGGGGAATGAAGGAATGAGGCCATGTATGACCTCAGAAGGTAGGTACTGCTAGGGGGATTCCCCTGCAGAGGTTTGACCGAGTGTGATTAATGACATTTTAGCTAACCTAATGTAGGACTCAACCTGGAGTAGAGTGGATTGAACTTCTAGAATGTTGAGGTGTTGTTTTCTTGAGAAGTCCTTTGCAAATGGATGCGGGGCCTGTGGGAGTGCAAAGTGGTGTTACAGAATAAGGATGTGGAGCCGAGTGAGACGGTGTCCTAGGTTGGGCTGTCTCAGGTACAGGCTCAGGGATAGCAAAGTGAAGCTCTTCAAGTTGGTGTTGCAATGACTCAGTTGAAGTGTTGGTGTATAGTTTTCCACGGTAGGCGAACTGAAGTGCAAAAGGGAACCTCCAGGTATATTTAAGCTGGTGCTGTAATAGAATCTCAAGCTGAGATTTCATAGCACAATGTCTCACCACAGTGTGCAAGGCCATGTTACAGAAAGCCCATGACTTTGGAACTGTAGAGTGTCCTTAGAGCGGGCAGCTGAAAGGAGTAGTTCCTTCATATGATAGAAGTGCAGGTGGATTATTATGTCCCGTGGAGGGCCATCAGGCTGGCAACGTGTTAAGGCCCTGTGGATCCTATCAAACTTTAAGGGCTCGATGGGGATAGATGGTGATAATTCCTCAAAAAGAACTGTGATAAACAATGTCAGGTAATCAACAGACTCAGGGATTCCACAAATCCATAGATTAGATCTGCAAGAACGATTTTCTGCATCTTCTAAATGAGAGAGCAAAATTTTGTTCTCCTCATGGAGCATCTCAAGCTTTTGGATATGCTCATTGAGTGTGGGTAGGGAAATCTTGGAGGCCAAGTGATGAATCTATGTCCCCGTCACTTTCCATGGTCTCCGATCGACCTGGAGATGTGGTGTGCTGGAGCATGAAGGCCTTCGCCGCCATCTTGAATGAGGTGTGGGTCAGGGCCTCCTTGATGAGTTTAGGCTTACTCTTCCCCCAGTGGTAAGAACCATTACACTGGGCTAGGTGGTAATCCGGAGATGGATCGTGGAGGAGCAGTGGGTGTATGAAGGCTAAGACCAAAGTTATTCCTCAGATGTGCTGTAGGGAGTGCGGAGCTCTATGGAGACACGTCCACCATGGTGAGCTTCACACATGGGTCCTAACCAAGCAATCCCAATTTTAACTCACATTCGCCATTAAAATATAATATGGGAAACTTTCTGGAAAAGATGGAAAACTGGCTTACACACACTGAATGTAAAGCTATTGTGTGAACTATACCTTAGAACCACAATGTAATGAGCAGCCAAACTGCTTTTTGTGTTGGGAACCTTGCATGTCGTAAGTTGCTGCATTTCTTTATCACAATCTCATAACTACCAAGTTAGTACTACCTGAGGCAGACACTAATGGAAACTAGATCATGTTTTCTCATTATTCTTTTTTTTTTAAGATCTTCTTTTTTTTTTTTAAGTTGGCACAAGGCTTTTTTTTACAATATTGTTTTGCAAATTTAGAAAGAAGCTGGACTCTATTTCAACATGTAAATCTTTCTATTTTTGACTTGTTTTGTTTATGGGGTGCCAACTTAGTTAAAAAGAGATTCTGTTATAGGTTTTATAAAGCAGCTTCCTGTTCAGTGCTGAACTTTATTAACTATTATACCAAGAATGAATATTATCAAATATTTCATAATAATAAATACACGTCTAATTATAGTCATTATCCACTTAGTGTTACTTCCATAATTACAAATATACCTCCTACATAGATACTGTATAAAGCCTTAATAGGAGATTATTATAGGGGGTTTTGTAAATGTTATTCTGCTCCCTGTTCCCTGACTAGAACAAAATTCCTTCTCCCCCACGCTGGATATATACTTACCCGAATCAGAAAACCATGGTCTGCAGAAAGATCTTTCTTATGGCCATGCCTGTGCAGTGGAATCCATAATGTTTAATACGGCCATTTCCCGATATTGGTGTTGCTCAAGGCATGGGGGTGGGTTTACTAAAACTAGCACACTCAGAAACTGGTGCAGCTGTGCATGATAGCCAATCAGCTGATTCCTTAAGCTTTTTCAGCTAAGCTTTGGCAATAAAATGTGTGCAGAGCTGCACCAGATTTTGAACGCTCTAGTTTTAGTAAATAACCCTCATAGTCACATAGACATCTATAGACTTTTATTACACAGATGCAACCAGGAAAGGGAAAGTGTTGTCTAATTTAAAAACAAGCAATCAATTGAATTATTTAGATATTTAATAACTGTGTTTTTTTAATATAAAAACTTCTTACATTTCACATACATACACTATCCAGGAAACACACACGCACACAGAGCATAGGCTAAACGCAAGTTTTCTTCTAAATCTAGTGCCTGTTTCTAGTTGGAAAAAGGTGAGCACTCTCAGGTTCAAGAAGAAATATAATCGTTTTTTCTTATACCTGTTTCTTAGGCTCGAATAACCAGCTAGAATCCTCTGAAAAGAGAGTTGCTTTGTTTTAATGTTTTTGCCAAGCTGGGTTGTCAGCATTTTAGATCATGTGGAGGAACTGGCCAATGGGGAAGAATTCCAAAATCTGTGGGACTCCCTGCTCTGCTGTCTATTGATTATTCCAACTTTCTGGCTAATTAATGTACTTCTCAAAAAAGTCTTGCAAGGTGTATTTATGCATTTCGAGGTTTGTGCCTAAATCCTGAAAGTCCGGGTTGATTTTCCCAAGCCATTTCAGTATTCAGGAATATAGATTTGTTTTCCCCACACAAATATATCCCTGTGTATTTTGAAATTTGTGACCCACTCTTTCAGTGGTATTTTTTCATTATTTATCTTCTCTTTGTGTGTTTAAAAATGTGTGTCCTTTTTAAATCATTTTAAATACCGGACTGTTTTGATAGTTACCTGCAAAGCTCAATAAAATTCCTGTAAGCTGATGGTGCTTATGAAGGGGTGCTTGGTGCTCTGTTGTCAGACGTGAACATGACCTATTTTATGGCATGGGTGCTCAACACTAAAGGCAACTCGCCTTCAAACACACCACATTTTACATGGAAGTCTTGCTTTTCTATTATGTCCCTGAATAAAAATGTTCTAATTAGATGCTTTCTGCATCTGAGCCCATGAACATAGACAAGCAGCTTTGTCAAGAATTGCACACCTTTTCTCTTTCTCTCTAACACTTCTCAAAGTAGTGTAAAAACATAATTAATACTAAGAATGCACAAATATGTTCTTATTCCTTGTAATTAATCCTTGAACAAAATATATGCTGTTATGGCATGTTGGTGCAAAATAGGCACCATAGGTACATACCTGTACAAATGGGTACATAGTAAGTCCCAAAATAACACATGGTTTCCTTTATATTCAACTCAAACATGTACTGCAACAATATATGATACATAGACTGTTCAAAGCTATTCTTTCCTTTAAAAGATAAACACAAACATAGGGAGATCATTCAAACCTTCATATATATAATGTCTTTTCTGGGAATTCAGTTCAAGCCAATGGCTTTAAGAGGCTGGAGTAAAGCTGGCCATACATATATAGATTTATCTGATTCAGCCCTTAACATGCAATTGGAGCAGAACTCCAGCCAAATCTGAAAAAAAAAAATAAGCAGTGGGAAAGGGGAAGAACCTCTTTGTTTACCTTATGTTCCAATGACTCAGGCCCCAGGTTTTGTCCGTTCTTTCACTGTCCATCTTTTTGTATTTTGAGGGGGACTGTACACATTGTTCTCCATTTTTACTCTCCAAAGGTCACCCAAATGACTCCTGGAGAGGTCTGTGTACATTTGCCATTACTAGTAAAGAAAAAAAAAATTTAACTCCATTTGTAAACGCTATAACTTTTATGCAAACCAATTAATTTACATGTATTGTAATATTTTTAGCAAATACATGTAGCAGAATACATTTTGGCCTAAATTTATGACAAAATTTAATATTTTAAATTTTTTTTTACTGGACATGATTTATAGCAAAAGTCACAAATATAGTTTTTTGTTTTAAATTGTCCGTCTTTTTTTGTTTATAGCGAAAAAAATAAAAACCGCACAGGTGATAAAATACCACCGAAAGAAAGCTTTATTTGTGGGGAAAAAAGGATGTAAATTTCATTTGGGTGCAGCATTGCATACTGCATAATTGTCAGTTAAAGTAAAGCAGCGCCGTATCGCAAAAATATGGCCTGGTCAGGAAGAGGGCTAAATCCTCAGGAGAGCAAGTGGTTAAAGGAATTTGAAAATGTTTAATGTTCAATTTTAAGCATTTAAAATATCACTACCCCTGGATGACTGAATTTCGTTATTATTTATGTATTTGCATTGGTACATGTTCCCCAGGACAGTGAGCTCTGCCTTCATGCTATTTTCTGACACCTCCTTGTCTACTAGCCCAGAAAACTAGCACTTTTAATTTTACAAATTTCACTCCTATTGATTTCATTGGAGTTCAGGATTAGCATATAAACGTCTTTGAAGTTCACAGAACCCTGCTTGAATTGAATCCAGGGTAGTTCAGGGTATCAATATTCCTTGCCAAAAAATGACTCCTTAATAATTCTTTCACTTTTTTAATGCAAAGAAAAGAAGCAGACAGTGGGAACAAACAAGCAAAGTAAAAAAAATGCAAAACAGGAAAAACACAAATACAAAGAAGAGTAAAGTTTTCTGCAAACTAGTTTTGCATAAGTAGACCAATGATTGAAATTGAGAATGCCAGCTTTGACGAAACTGGTAATGTCAGTATAATAAATTTCACCAAATCACTCCTCTCATATTAGGTGTTGATTTTTGGAAACACATCCCAGCAATTAAATAAAACAAATAATTGAATATCATTATTATTATTATTATTATTATACTACAGGATTATCATGGCTAATCCTTTCATATTTCCTTTACTTCAAATATGTACATTAGGCTAGGTGTTAAAAATATTAATTTATATTTAATGGTTGTGCTGTGTGCTATGAAATACTTTGTATTTTTTTTTTTTAAAGGAACCAAGAATCAGGCAACTGCTGTTTCCGAGGTAATCAGAGGTCATAATTCTCCTGTAGTCTGACACAGTTGCTGGCCTCTACTGCCTGTCTTCTTACCCTGTTTCCTATGTTCTCAGTGTGCAATGTATTAGGGCAGGCAACTGACAGGAAGAAAACATTCAGCTGAAGTGTCAAGCTTGGACAAAATAAGTTATGCTATATGAGAGGAAAATATAAACCTTTTCTTAAGGTAGAATAAGTAACTATACCAGAATAAGTAATCATTTAGATGATTGCATTATAGTGTATGTAAACCCAAACACAAAAACCGTATCAGCCCTTAGGTGGTGTTTGCATTTGTTTTATTTTCCAACTTTTTTTCCTTTATTTTCACCTGATAATTCTGCCAATAACACACTTCCTGTTCTAAACTGATCATGTATACTCACTATACTGTATCTATAGAGGAGCACCCTGTCACCATAGGACAGGGAATGTGTTAAAGACTCCAAGACACCGCATACTTTCCTTTGCCCAACATTTGGAAAGGTATTCTGTCATTGACATAGGTAAGGGTCACACTATTGTTTTCAGATAACACAGGAAGTATGCACAGGATACAGGACAACACTGGATTTCAGGCAGAATCAAAAGATATTTTGTACTTATTAAATGGAAATAGCAAAACACTTTCAATTGTATATTTAACAGACCAAAAAAGGGTTGCCTGCACTCTCAGCAGTCTCCCTGGATGCGACTAAGCTGGTAGTGGGTGGAACACTAAGCATCAGGCTGCCTGGCTGTGGAAAAATACCATATCAGATGTCTTTGGAAAAAGGCTTGAACTTCATTTAGTCTCCTGTATTACCTGTGCATGTGTGGACCCAGAGCTGTGGCCAGTCACACAGGACTTTCTCCCCTGCCTTCCTCGAATCTAGGAGCCCTTTCTTATTCCACTCTGCTTTCCTCATCCTGTGTCTCTTTGCTGCTTGCTGTCTGGTGGACCTGAAGCTGTAGTCGGGACCTCCACTTCTCCCAGGATCCAGTGACCCCATCTTCTGGACCCCTCACTCTGCTTGGACCTCTCTGCCGAGCCAACACAGCCAGCTGGCTGGACTGTTGGAGGTCTACAGCGTGAGTTTTTTTAAACCTTTTGATGTGCTATCCTGTAACTCTGGGTTTATCCTTTGCTGTACCAAATTACTGCCCTGTGACCATTCTGCCTGTTCAATACTATGTCTGGGGTTCTATCCTGTTGCTCTGGACTTGTTCTTTGCTGTGCCACATTGATGCTGCGTGATCCTCTTGTTTGTCTCATGCTGTACCCCAGATTGTTACCACTGGGCTTACCCCTTTTTGCTTGCATTCTATTTCTCTCCTTTGATGCTGCTGATTATCCTGGGATGTACCATACTGTTACCTGACACCTCCTAGACTTAGCCCTGGCCCCAATCCATTATTTCTGTGTACCAAAATGCCCTCAATAAACATCCAGCAGATTGTGTCCCATGTGATGTGTTTCCATGTGCTCTCTATCTCTTCACTCCTAGTTCATCACAGGTTTTCACATTGTATACATTAAGTAAATGTGACAACTACTCTTTAAAATAACCAATAATTAATTCTTTCCCTGTAGCGATCGTTTTGTTTTCTAGAATGACGGACGTTAATCACTTAAAAATGACAGTGACACTTGCAGAAGGCTCTGAATAGTAATTTTCTTTATGTGTATAGCTTAATGGATTTACATGAAATGGACTTAATGAAATCATAGCTGACCAGAAACAATGTACATTTTCTTCCCTTTGTTAGGATTTGTGAGAGGTGCTGCCTCTTTAACTCGGAATTTAATCAGATTTCATCTTGGTTCCCAATCTGGCTGAGAAACGGCTGGGAGATTTTCTGTGGCTCGCAGGGTTAATTAAGAGAGACAGGCTTATGCAAAATAGAGCCAGAGTCACTGCCACCAAGTTGGGAACTGTAATAGATTAATTCATTGCTACGGACTTATCATTTGGAGCTGCTAATGCACTGGAGGAAATTAATAATTTCAATTAAACTGTATATTTTACCAACTTCTGTTCTGTTACAGGTGGGAGCCAAACAAAGATTGAAGAAGAGAGTGTGAGTAATTCCAGAACACAAGGAATTCAACTTATCATCTACAGCTGATCATGTCACCTACTTTGGGATTCAGATCACTGAGTTGATTTTAATCTACTGTATAATTATGGTCATTGCAAGTACTGTGTATGTCCATTATTATACACACGTATAGGCACATTCCAGTCACAGTTTTTTTTTCCATTAAACCTGAGGCATGGGACACATCCTACTTACAAAACAGTTTTCACTTTTACTCCAGCATGCATTCTGTGCATCTAGATTATCCATTTGTATAATTCCTATAGTTACAGGTATGTGGATCGATGCTGAAGAATTTGAGCCTGCTCTGTTCCTTTAGTGGGACCACTAAAGTTTTGAGCAGTTTAGAGCATGAAAGGGAACTCACAGGCCAAGAATCACATGACAAAGCAATAGGGTTCAATACAGAATCAGCAGGAAAATGTTGCTAAATATGGATATATTGGATTATAACGTAAAAAAAACCATTCATACTAGGTTATACTAATGTAAATGTAAACATCACCCCTAAAATCTCACGCAAGCTTCAACATGTTAAATTGTAATTAAACTCATTTCCACATGTTTCAACATATGTGATGTGTATAAAAGCCTGAAAACCATGAGCCATATATTACAACAGGAGGATAATTGCAAATGCCTTTAAACTGACCTAGAAGTTAGTAATTTGATAATTATGCAGCTCCACCACAAGTAAGTGCAATATATGAGAGGAGTTCAATCCCAGCATGCATATTGCAACCGTGTTTGAAGCTTATGGGGCCGTTCCAAGAAGGAGTAGACTTCTGTTTCAGATCCTCAGGATTCATGGGGTGCTGGCAATATCCCTGTGCTGATCTAGAGAGCAATACGTGCGTCTGTGTGGGGATCGCCACTCACTCAAACAGTCCATGTAAACTAAAAGTGAAAGGCAGCCTCAGCCTGCAGGTCTCCATTAAGCCACACTGGCTGACGCGTTTCGTCCGGACCATTGAGGCTTAGTCATAGGGCGTGTCCTGCATATGTCATTGCAGTGCTCCTTATCATGCAAAAGAAGGCAAAAGGGAATGACAGGAGAAGTGAATATACATAAACTTCACCTCACTATCAATCAACAAATTCCACTGTAAGCAAATAAATTATTATAAACAATATGGTGGTGGTGGTGGGGGGGGATTCAGTTAAGCTGCTGTACTGCTTTTCTGACATGAATTGCTCTTGTTAGTGTTTTGCTTCTAATTAAAAAAAATCTGCAACAATTTTGGTTCTGATAGCAACTGTTGCGCCAAATTCAGTAAGTTCTACTTTGCTGTACGTCTGCATTGTGGTGCAATACCTGCACAACATTCTAAATAAAATACCCAGTTCATATCTTACGAATATGAAGCTAAATAAAACTATATTTAATTTGGTGTACAGAGACAGATTTTGCAAGTGTCTTTCACATGTGTTCTAAAGTGGCGCAGCATGAGCTTGTTCTAGGCAGGTACATGCATTTGGCACATGACGCGCCACTTTTAGAACGCATGTGAGACATTTTCACAAAATCTGTCTGCCCCAGCCTTTATGAATTTGTGGGATTGTGTGTTTTAAGTAAATGGCACCATTGTACTGTATACTGTATAAGCAATAATTAATTCCATTTTATTTCTTTTATGTTATCTTATTTTCATTTAGATCTGTTTTTTTTTTGTTACTAATGGTCATGTAATTGCCCGTGGCAGGTGGGCTGGATCACGGGGGGAGAGAGAAGAAGGAGTAATCCATTGTCAATCTTGTGGCTGAAGCTGCAGGAACTGGCAGAAACATCAGGTATTTACTATCCAATGGTCTGCATTTTAAAGAAATGCATAGTTAGCACGCATAGTTACATGAAATATTGTTGGTGTTGATGTTGAAAGTTTGATTTTTGGGTTTAAAGTCATTCAAAAGGCTTATTTTTAATTAAAAAAAAATAACAAACATGTCATACTTACCTGCTCTTTGCTTTGGTTTTGAGGAGATGGCCGGGGATGCTGCAGGGGATGCATTGAGGGAGCGAAGGACAAGGTAAGCTCTGTAGGGAATCCCTGTGCAACGCCGCATGGTAAGCCCGAGTGTAGCTCGGGGTTACCGCTTTTGGTACTGAAACTTTACCCCGAGCTACACTCGGGAATACCGCCAGGGAGGTTAACACCATGGTGGCTCAATCGCTCCAAATCTGTTCTTTTTATAAAACTGGTTTCACCAATCTTTACCTGGGCATCCTTTCTGGGAGCCTTCTTTGGTGGAAGGTTAATAAATTGACTATTCTTTCAGTGCTACAAGCTCATTCCACTTTTTTATCTTTTCCAAACCTTCAAAACCTCAGTAACATTGCTTTTTGTTTTATACAGGTTGATAAGTCAGGTTCTGTTACAGCACCCTTTAAAGTGTTACTAAACCCAGGACCCTGCATTCACTATATCTGGTCTCCCACAGTACACAGAACATGGAAGTGCAATTATTTTAGTAAATAAAAACTGCTAAATACCTTTTCTCATCAGCAGTTAGAGCAGTCTTGTGACTTCTATCTGTGTCCAGCCGAGCACTAGCTAAAGCTTGTAGGAGAAGTTTTCTTTCTGCTCTAGGAGTATGGCAATCCCCTGATCTCTGTCTGGACAGTGCTGATTGGCCCTGTGCTGATCACATGCACTTTTCCATGAAAAAAAAAACCTCTCTATACACCAAACTGAGCATGTGCATGCCTACGGTCCAATGTGGAGATAAGTGGTGGTCGCTTGAAAAAGGGGAGGAACCGAGAGGAAAAGATTAAACAGCCTTTTTACACAATGCAGAGGATTAACCCCTTAGGTTCCACAGTGAGTAAAACAAGCATGCTTTACTGCATATACACACTGATTTTACTGTTGTGGGTTTAGTAACACTTTAACATTCATCACTGGAATGCATGCATATGGACAGGAAGTGGCTGCTAAAATACTGTGGGACAACAGCAGCACTGAGATGCAACAAGAAATGAAAAAGGCAGAATGAGTAATTTATTTTATAAATGACATTTGTTTAGGAATATGATGAGTCAAACATGCCTGAGTTTGATTTGAGGAACGTTCAGGGAACCTTACTAAAGTTCAGGTGCTGAAGACCACGATAATCACTGCATTAGTGACAAATACTACAGTGATTCTTCAAGTCCCTCAGGTGTGGAATATGTATACTTCTATTAATCCAAGCTAGACCAATGTAACAATGCAATAAAAACCATATCTGGAGTTCATCTTTAGAGTCAGCCTCACTTCTCCTCATTTACTAAGTTAGGAGAAAAGATACTTTGCAGTGCAAACATGCTCTACTCCTTGCAACTACTGAAAGAAAGACAGTGGGGTGGATTGGCAAAAGGTAAATAGCCTGTACAATTTGCAAGTACAGTGACACTCATTTTCCTCAGAGCTTAGTAAATGTGCTAACATTTCAGTTTGTAAAAAATACCCAATCAAGTGCAAGGGAAATAAAAAAACTTTTTTGCTTGCACATGATTGTATGATGCAAATCAGCAGAGTTTTATCACATTTAGTAAATCAACCCCATTATATCTTTTTTTCTATAAAGGAAACTTGTCATGACAGAAACAAAAAGGTTGTTGACTGCTTCAGAAAATTCTAGTTAGCTGGCTGTCATGCTGACCTTCTTGCTTCATTAATTTGGGTCAATAACTCAAATCACATATTTAATAAAGGACTAATACCTGTTCTGTGTTTTTGTTTCTAGTCAGTGATTTTGAAAGTTTTGAAGCAAACGGGCCAGCATAATGGTCAACCCACATTTGTTGAAAAAAAGTGCATCCTTTTATATTTTTGACTGGGATCCCTTGAGCCCACTGTTCAATGAAACCTTATTATTATTATTATTATTACTACGAGTTTATATAGCGCCAAAGGGTTTGCTCAGCGCTGTACAATAGAGGGGGGGGCAATACACGGCACAGTACAACAACAACAAACAACGTACAAGGGGTAAGAGGGCCCTACTCTTTCGAGCTTACAATCTAGGAGGGAGGGGGTAAAGGTACAGTAGGAAGTGGCTGAGGGGAATGAGGGGTGGGAGGAAAGAGGGAGAATGGCCGTTAGGTGAGGGTGGGGTAGGCTTCCCTGAAGAGATGGGTTTTGAGGGAGCGCCTGAATGTGAAGAGGGAAGGCGACAGTCTGATGGATTGGGGCAGTGAGTTCCAGAGGATGGGTGAGGACCTTAAAAGGTGTTTCACATTGTGTATAGCTAGCTTTAATTTAGTGTTATGAAAATACCTCTTTTGTCACATTAAAGTAATCCACTGACAAGGATTTTTTTTAATCTCATCTATTGAAACACAAACTGCAATAAAATATAAAATATGACCTGGCAAGGACTTTGCAGTATGGAACTGTTAATGTTATACATACAGTATAAGGGTGGCTACAGATGACAGCCAGAAAATGGCAGACTTTTCATTCTCAAATGGTTAATTTTATACTGGCACCCTTATGGCTGATGGATGGATACAGTACAGTCAAGTAATCTTCCCTTTTCTCCATAGAAAAGTCAGAAGTGCTTATTATTACCACTGGCCTGATGTGATCTGAAATAGTTCTTATTACTTAGTTTGAAGGGGTCATGTATGACAAACCTAATACAGAATCAAATGAAGTATTGGAAATGTAATATAAAGGCCCTAACCCTTTATGCACAATACTATACGAATTTCATAATCCAATATGAGCCTGTAATCTAACATGTACGCTGCCATACTCAAGATGTAATCCAATATATTGTGAATAGTTCCAAAATATGTAAAACAAATGACAAGAAATGAATCACCATACATTTAAAAAAATATTTCATTAGAAATACCCACCAAATCTAACAGATTCAAAACAGAGATCCTACAATTTGCTATGCATATTGTAGTACAGAGCCTACATACTTTATAAATATATACAGTATACACATAGAATACATAGTATAAAAACTATTATTTTTACACCAGAATATTTTATGATTCCTATGTTACAGTATATTATACTGTATATAGCTATATCCACCTGGCTACAAATAGTCAACCTAATCATTAAAAATATTTCTGAAATATTAATTTTTTCATACGAATCTTATAAGATATACATGGTATAAAAAGATATACATAGTATAAAAACTATTATTTATATAAAACGATATACATAGTATAAAAACTATTATTTATATAAAAAGATATACATAGTATAAAAGATATACATAGTATAAAAAGATATACATAGTATAAAAACTATTATTTTTACACCAGAATATTTTATGATTCCTATGTTACAGTATGTTATACTGTATATAGCTATTAGAGATGAGCGAATCGAAGTATCCGAAGTGGAATTCGAGTCGAATATCTGAAAAATTTCGATTCGTGCCGAATCCGAAAAATAGCCTAATTCGGACGCGCGAATCGAAATTTTTCAGAAAATGGCGGCTGACATGTGCGGCGACGGAGCGGGGATGTCTGGGAAGGCGCGCAGACAAGGCGCGCTGACCCATAATGCATGCCTCAACTACATGTGATCGCATCAGCCTATCAGCAGCCAGCCAGCCAGCACTGTGTAATGGTCGAGCTATAAATAGCGGCCATTTTGGAATTCTTCATTTGCCTGCAGTTATTGAACAGAGGCAGACCGCTCTGTACTAGGGACAGGGACAGAGTTAGGGCCACAGAAACGATAATTGGGGACAGAGAAAAGTTACTTAGGGACAGAGAACCATTACTCAGGGACACAGACTTGTTAATGAGGGCCACAGAATCGTTATTTAGGGACAAAGAAACGCTAGTTAGGGCCACAGAATTCATAATCAGGGACAGACAGAATTGTTACTCAGTGCCAGAGAATTGTTACTTAGGGCCACAGAAACGTTATTAGGGCCACAGAATTGTTACTCAGGGACAGACAGAATTGTTACTGAGTGCCAGAGAATTGTTACTCAGGGACAGACAGAATTGTTACTGAGTGCCAGAGAATTGTTACTTAGGGCCACAGAAACTTTAATTAGGGCCACAGAATTTTTACTCAGGGACAGACAGAATTGTTACTCAGTGCCAGAGAATTGTTACTCAGGGACAGACAGAATTGTTACTGAGTGCCAGAGAATTGTTACTCAGGGCCACAGAAACTTTACTTAGGGCCACAGAATTTTTACTCAGGGACAGACAGAATTGTTACTGAGTGCCAGAGAATTGTTACTCAGGGACAGACAGAATTGTTACTGAGTGCCAGAGAATTGTTACTTAGGGCCACAGAAACTTTACTTAGGGCCACAGAATTGTTACTCGCACAGACACAGAATTGTTACTCGCACAGACACAGAATTGTTACTGAAGGCCACAGAACTGTTACTTAGGGCCACAGAATTGTTACTCGCACAGACACAGAATTGTTACTCGCACAGACACAGAACTGTTACTGAGGGACACAGAACTGTTACTTAGGGACAAAGAAACGCTAGTTAGGGCCACAGAATTGTTACTCAGGGACAGACAGAATTGTTACTGAGTGCCAGAGAATTGTTACTCAGGGACAGACAGAATTGTTACTGAGTGCCAGAGAATTGTTACTTAGTGTCGGGGATCGTCGCGCCGCTGGTCCCGGCGCAGGCGCAGTACACCTCCCTGTACGCGAGCGCCGGGACTTGGCCGACCGCGGCAATCAGGTTCGCGCATGCGCAGTAGTGACCGCGGGCGCGCGCCTGGCACCAATGACAGCGCAGGGCGGGATATTTAAACGGCCCTGAGCTGTCATTCAGTGCCTTTTGGTCTTTTGTATCCTGTGAACCTGTGAACCTGTCTGAAGTAAGTTGCTGACCCGGATTGTGCCCTGACCTTGCTGTTTTCTCCTGTTTTGACCCTTGCTTGCCTGACCTCTCTCCTGTATGCCCCCTATTGGATCTGACCTGCTGTTGCTGACCTGGCGTGTGACCCGACTATTCTCTGCCCGCTGCTCTGTACCGCACCGTCCCCATAGTTACCGACCCGGCTTGTATGACCCTGCTCCTGCTCAGCCATCCATCCATCCATCCATCCGTCCCTCTCTACGGGGTCTCCAGACCTCCTCATACCTGGCTCTCTCCCGTGGGAGCCCCTGGCGAATACCCCTACCACTGACGGGTGTCCTCAGTAGTCACGACCTGGTCCTGGGGTACTCCAAGTCCATCCCCACCATCAGGGGCCCTGGTGAACAAGGACCCTGGGGCTTAGACTCCGTGCGCTGGGAACATCCGACCAGTGGAGTGCTAGTGGTACCGCCGGGCGGTCCCTTACAGTACCAAAAGGCCATGACTGAGCCTAGAGGAGGGCCCTCCCCGTTAGAGGAAATTTGCAGGCACCTAGCTACTTTGACGCAGGCCGTAACGGTCCTGCAGGACAGATGCATGCAGCTGGAGAATCGCATCCAGACTGGCTCTATTTCTGATCCTGCCCCACAGGCCCCGGTTTCTGCACCCCCGGCCCTGGTAGCTCAGGAGCCAGCCTCAGGGGCTTCCGCCCCGCTCCCTATGGTAGAACCCCGAGTACCCCTACCGGAGCGTTTTCACGGGGACCGCACACGCTTCCGGTCATTCCGCGACTCCTGTCTCTTGTTCTTTGAGCTACAACCCCGTACCTTCCTGACCGAAAACGTGAAGGTAGGATTCATTATTTCACTACTACAGGGTGAACCCCAGGATTGGGCCCACCGGCTAAGGGGAAACAATGATCCTCACCTGGGATCAGTCAATAGTTTCTTTGAAGCAATGGCCATCTTGTATGATGACCCACAGCGGGCAGCCTCTGCCGAAGCGACCTTATATGCGCTCCGACAGGGCCGGCGGGCGGCAGAGGAATACGCCTCTGATTTCAGGCGGTGGATGGGGGACACACGCTGGAATGAGTTCGCTCTATTGCACCAGTTCCGTATGGGACTCTCCGATCCCTTGAAAGATGAGCTGGCCCGGGTGGAGGTTCCCGAGTCTCTAGAAGACCTTATTGCCCTGACAATTAAGATTGACCGAAGACTGCGGGAACGCAGGCTTGAGAGGTCCGGCCAGGGTCGCGGAAATACCTGGGGTCCATTCCTAGGCCCCAGCCCACCAACCCGACAAAGCATCCAGAACCCACCACCAGGAGATGTTCCGGAACCTATGCAGCTAGGTCTGGCACGGCCTAAATTATCACCGGAGGAACGCCAGCGCAGACGAGCCCAGAACCTCTGCCTTTACTGCGGTGAAGCTGGTCATATGGTGCGATCCTGCCCTCAAAAAATGAGTAAGTGCACCCGTTTTTCTTCCTTGTCTGTTAGCAATACCTGTCCTTCGCAATACTTAGTAGTGCCCCTCTCCTTTCAGCTCCCAGGAAAGATCGTGGAGGTGACAGCCATAGTTGATTCGGGGGCATGCAGCTGTTTCCTGGATCTAGAGTTTGCTCACCAACAGGGTATCCCTCTCCAACACAGACAGAAGGGCTTCAACATCTTTTTGGCTGATGGTTCCCAGATAAAATCGGGGGTAGTTAATCAGGAAACTCCCCCCATTGCCACTATCATTGCCAACCAGCACCAGGAGTTCCTCCGCCTGGACGCTATTGCATCACCTCTTTTCCCAGTCATTCTGGGGCTCCCATGGCTACGGGCCCATAACCCCCAGATTGACTGGGAGACCGGGTCAATCTCGTTCCCTTCCCCATACTGTCGGGAACATTGTCGCACTTCGGGCCCCGCGGGGCCCCGAGTTCTCCTTTGCTCCGAAGGAGACTCCGACTTGAAACAGGTTATTCCCGCAGCCTATCATGGGTTCCTGGATGTGTTCAGTAAGCGGGGAGCCGACACTCTGCCCCCCCACCGCCCGTATGACTGTCCAATCGACCTGTTACCAGGCTCTGAAATCCCTTTTGGGCGTATTTTCCCCCTATCTGAGCTTGAATTGGGGGCCCTGAAGGAATATATCGAGGACAGCCTCCAGAAGGGATTCATCCGCCCCTCCACTTCTCCAGCAGGAGCGGGAATCTTCTTCGTGGAGAAAAAAGACAAAACCCTGAGACCTTGTATTGACTACCGGGAGCTGAACAGGGTCACGATAAAAAATCGTTACCCATTGCCATTGGTACCAGAACTGTTTCAGAGCCTAAAGGCTGCAGTCATATTCACAAAACTTGATTTAAGGGGGGCCTATAACCTGGTACGCATAAGAGAGGGGGACGAGTGGAAAACTGCTTTCCGTACCCGGTTTGGCCACTTTGAATACTTGGTCATGCCATTTGGGCTGTGCAATGCACCAGCCACCTTCCAACACTTTGTGAACGACATCTTCAGGGATTTTTTGGATGTCTTCGTTATCGTCTACTTGGACGACATACTAATTTTTTCACCCTCTCTAGAGGATCATAGGATACATGTGGCGAAAGTTTTGGGGCGATTGCGGCAGCATGGGTTATATGCTAAGGCGGAGAAATGTTGCTTTGAGCAATCTAGCATCACGTTCCTAGGCCTGATTATCTCCACTGCGGGGGTCGCGATGGACCCCCAGAAGGTCTCTGCAATTTTAGATTGGCCTGAACCCACGGACAAAAAAGGTGTCCAACGGTTTATAGGGTTCGCGAACTTTTATCGGAAGTTCATCAAAAACTTCTCGGGTCTGGTCTCCCCCATTACCCAACTAACCAAACTTGGAACCCGGTTCAAATGGACACCAGAGGCTCAAAAAGCTTTCGAAGCTCTGAAAAAGCTGTTTACCTCGGCACCCATCCTGGGCCACCCGGACGCGGCCCTGCCCTACATCTTGGAGGTAGATGCATCGGAGAATGCGGTAGGATCCATCCTGTCTCAGCGGAAAGGCACCAAAGAGTTACTCCATCCCGTAGCATTCTTCTCGAGGAAACTCACCCCAGCAGAGAAGAATTACGATATCGGGGATCGAGAGCTGCTGGCTATCAAAGCAGCGCTAGAAGAATGGAGATACCTGCTGGAAGGTGCCTCACACCCTATATTGATTTTCACAGACCACAAGAATCTGGAATATCTGAGGACTGCCAAGCGTCTACGCCCACGGCAGGCAAGATGGGCCCTGTTCTTTTCCAGATTCAATTTTCATATTACTTACAGGCCCGGATCTAAAAATACGAAGCCTGACGCGCTATCTCGTATGTTTGAGGACTCCGAAGAAGAACTGGTACCCGACACTATCTTGTCCTCAGGGAACTTCTTGGCGCTCCAGTCGGACCTTCGCTCCAAGTTAATAGAAGCATCTACGGCCACACCAACCCCAGTTGGGGTATCCCTCCAGAACAAAGGGGGACTCCTGTGGAAGGAGGATTCTATCATGGTACCTGAGGAAGTCCGGACCCTGGTTTTGGGGCATTGCCACGATCACCCGCTGGCGGGTCACTTTGGCCCAGTCAAGACTCTGGAGCTTCTCCGGCGCTCGTTTTGGTGGCCAAACATGGCTAAGGATTGCAAGCGCTACGTGAGATCCTGTACCATCTGCCAGAAGAGCAAACCGTCAAGGAGCAAAGCTTGGGGGCTGTTGCGACCTTTGCCGATTCCCGAACGGCCTTGGCAGAAGATCGCGATGGACTTCATAGTCGAGCTCCCACCGTCACAAGACCACACAGCAATTCTGGTGGTTATTGATCGCCTATCCAAGATGGCTCACTTCGTGCCACTAAGAAAGACTCCGTCAGCAACTGAGACGGCGCGAATATTTATCCGGGAGATCGTTAGACTTCATGGAGTACCCGAGGACATCGTCTCTGATCGAGGGGTCCAGTTTACATCTAAGTTTTGGAGGGCTCTGTGCAAGGCCCTGGACATCAAGTTGTCCCTCTCCTCCGCGTTCCACCCTCAGACCAACGGTCAGACCGAGAGGACGAACCAGACCCTGGAGCAATACTTGCGTTGCTACACGTCTTTCCTGCAGGATGATTGGCTGTCTCTTTTACCCCTGGCGGAGTTCGCTTATAACAACGCAAGCCATTCGGCAACGGGGCAGTCCCCATTCTTTTCGAATTATGGGTTTCACCCTGTCTTTCTCCCTGACTTGGTCTCTGAATGCCCAGTTCCAGCCACGCAGGATGCGTTGACCTTCTTCTCCGTCAATAACAAATTACTCCAGGAAGCCATCGCTCGGGCCCAAGAGGACAATAAGAAGGAGTTTAACAAGAAACGAAGAGGGGATTTGGCGTTGCGGCCTGGGCAGAAGGTGTGGTTGGCCACAACCAACTTAAAGATGCTTTGTCCTTCGAAAAAATTGGGACCTAAATTTGTGGGGCCTTTTCAGGTAAAGCGGATGGTCAACGAAGTGGCATATGAGCTGATCCTTCCGGCCACATTCAGAATTCATCCAGTTTTCCATGTATCTCTGCTGAAGCCAGTGATCCCAGATGCCTTCCCAGAACGAGAATCCAGACCCCCTGATGCCATAACGGTCGAAGGACAAGAGGAATTTGAGGTGGAAACGATCCTTAAGTGCCGAAGAAGGGGGGGCCAGACCCAATTCCTAATTAAGTGGAAGGGCTATGGTCCTGAGGACAACTCCTGGGAACCGGCTCATAATGTCCACGCACCTAGACTAGTCCGGGAGTTTCTTCGTGATCACCCGTGGTGGAGAGATCGGGTGGGCATCCGGAGGTTGCCCGTAGGGGGGGGGCAATGTCGGGGATCGTCGCGCCGCTGGTCCCGGCGCAGGCGCAGTACACCTCCCTGTACGCGAGCGCCGGGACTTGGCCGACCGCGGCAATCAGGTTCGCGCATGCGCAGTAGTGACCGCGGGCGCGCGCCTGGCACCAATGACAGCGCAGGGCGGGATATTTAAACGGCCCTGAGCTGTCATTCAGTGCCTTTTGGTCTTTTGTATCCTGTGAACCTGTGAACCTGTCTGAAGTAAGTTGCTGACCCGGATTGTGCCCTGACCTTGCTGTTTTCTCCTGTTTTGACCCTTGCTTGCCTGACCTCTCTCCTGTATGCCCCCTATTGGATCTGACCTGCTGTTGCTGACCTGGCGTGTGACCCGACTATTCTCTGCCCGCTGCTCTGTACCGCACCGTCCCCATAGTTACCGACCCGGCTTGTATGACCCTGCTCCTGCTCAGCCATCCATCCATCCATCCATCCGTCCCTCTCTACGGGGTCTCCAGACCTCCTCATACCTGGCTCTCTCCCGTGGGAGCCCCTGGCGAATACCCCTACCACTGACGGGTGTCCTCAGTAGTCACGACCTGGTCCTGGGGTACTCCAAGTCCATCCCCACCATCAGGGGCCCTGGTGAACAAGGACCCTGGGGCTTAGACTCCGTGCGCTGGGAACATCCGACCAGTGGAGTGCTAGTGGTACCGCCGGGCGGTCCCTTACACTTAGGGCCACAGAAACTTTAATTAGGGCCACAGAATTTTTACTCAGGGACAGACAGAATTGTTACTCAGTGCCAGAGAATTGTTACTCAGGGACAGACAGAATTGTTACTGAGTGCCAGAGAATTGTTACTCAAGGCCACAGAAACTTTACTTAGGGCAACAGAATTTTTACTCAGGGACAGACAGAATTGTTACTGAGTGCCAGAGAATTGTTACTCAGGGACAGACAGAATTGTTACTGAGTGCCAGAGAATTGTTACTTAGGGCCACAGAAACTTTACTTAGGGCCACAGAATTGTTACTCGCACAGACACAGAATTGTTACTGAAGGCCACAGAACTGTTACTTAGGGCCACAGAATTGTTACTCGCACAGACACAGAATTGTTACTCGCACAGACACAGAACTGTTACTGAGGGCCACAGAACTGTTACTTAGGGACAAAGAAACGCTAGTTAGGGCCACAGAATTGTTACTCAGGGACAGACAGAATTGTTACCGAGTGCCAGAGAATTGTTACTCAGGGACAGACAGAATTGTTAATGAGTGCCAGAGAATTGTTACTTAGGGCCACAGAAACTTTAATTAGGGCCACAGAATTTTTACTCAGGGACAGACAGAATTGTTACTGAGTGCCAGAGAATTGTTACTCAGGGACAGACAGAATTGTTACCGAGTGCCAGAGAATTGTTACTCAGGGACAGACAGAATTGTTACTGAGTGCCAGAGAATTGTTACTTAGGGCCACAGAAACTTTCATTAGGGCCACAGAATTTTTACTCAGGGACAGACAGAATTGTTACTGAGTGCCAGAGAATTGTTACTCAGGGACAGAGAGAATTGTTACTGAGTGCCAGAGAATTGTTACTTAGGGCCACAGAAACTTTAATTAGGCCCACAGAATTTTTACTCAGGGACAGACAGAATTGTTACTGAGTGCCAGAGAATTGTTACTCAGGGACAGACAGAATTGTTACCGAGTGCCAGAGAATTGTTACTCAGGGACAGACAGAATTGTTACTGAGTGCCAGAGAATTGTTACTTAGGGCCACAGAAACTTTAATTAGGGCCACAGAATTTTTACTCAGGGACAGACAGAATTGTTACGGAGTGCCAGAGAATTGTTACTCAGGGACAGACAGAATTGTTACGGAGTGCCAGAGAATTGTTACTCAGGGCCACAGAAACTTTACTTAGGGCCAGAGAATTTTTACTCAGGGACAGACAGAATTGTTACTGAGTGCCAGAGAATTGTTACTCAGGGACAGACAGAATTGTTACCGAGTGCCAGAGAATTGTTACTCAGGGACAGACAGAATTGTTACTGAGTGCCAGAGAATTGTTACTTAGGGCCACAGAAACTTTAATTAGGGCCACAGAATTTTTACTCAGGGACAGACAGAATTGTTACGGAGTGCCAGAGAATTGTTACTCAGGGACAGACAGAATTGTTACGGAGTGCCAGAGAATTGTTACTCAGGGCCACAGAAACTTTACTTAGGGCCAGAGAATTTTTATTCAGGGACAGACAGAATTGTTACTGAGTGCCAGAGAATTGTTACTCAGGGACAGACAGAATTGTTACGGAGTGCCAGAGAATTGTTACTCAGGGACAGACAGAATTGTTACTGAGTGCCAGAGAATTGTTACTTAGGGCCACAGAAACTTTAATTAGGGCCACAGAATTTTTACTCAGGGACAGACAGAATTGTTACTGAGTGCCAGAGAATTGTTACTCAGGGACAGACAGAATTGTTACCGAGTGCCAGAGAATTGTTACTCAGGGACAGACAGAATTGTTACTGAGTGCCAGAGAATTGTTACTTAGGGCCACAGAAACTTTAATTAGGGCCACAGAATTTTTACTCAGGGACAGACAGAATTGTTACTGAGTGCCAGAGAATTGTTACTCAGGGACAGACAGAATTGTTACGGAGTGCCAGAGAATTGTTACTCAGGGCCCCAGAAACTTTACTTAGGGCCAGAGAATTTTTACTCAGGGACAGACAGAATTGTTACTGAGTGCCAGAGAATTGTTACTCAGGGACAGACAGAATTGTTACGGAGTGCCAGATAATTGTTACTCAGGGCCCCAGAAACTTTACTTAGGGCCACAGAATTTTTACTCAGGGACAGACAGAATTGTTACTGAGTGCCAGAGAATTGTTACTCAGGGACAGACAGAATTGTTACTGAGTGCCAGAGAATTGTTACTTAGGGCCACAGAAACTTTAATTAGGGCCACAGAATTTTTACTCAGGGACAGACAGAATTGTTACTGAGTGCCAGAGAATTGTTACTCAGGGACAGACAGAATTGTTACCGAGTGCCAGAGAATTGTTACTCAGGGACAGACAGAATTGTTACTGAGTGCCAGAGAATTGTTACTTAGGGCCACAGAAACTTTAATTAGGGCCACAGAATTTTTACTCAGGGACAGACAGAATTGTTACTGAGTGCCAGAGAATTGTTACTCAGGGACAGACAGAATTGTTACGGAGTGCCAGAGAATTGTTACTCAGGGCCCCAGAAACTTTACTTAGGGCCAGAGAATTTTTACTCAGGGACAGACAGAATTGTTACTGAGTGCCAGAGAATTGTTACTCAGGGACAGACAGAATTGTTACGGAGTGCCAGATAATTGTTACTCAGGGCCCCAGAAACTTTACTTAGGGCCACAGAATTTTTACTCAGGGACAGACAGAATTGTTACTGAGTGCCAGAGAATTGTTACTCAGGGACAGACAGAATTGTTACTGAGTGCCAGAGAATTGTTACTTAGGGCCACAGAAACTTGAATTAGGGCCACAGAATTTTTACTCAGGGACAGACAGAATTGTTACTGAGTGCCAGAGAATTGTTACTCAGGGACAGACAGAATTGTTACGGAGTGCCAGAGAATTGTTACTCAGGGACAGACAGAATTGTTACTGAGTGCCAGAGAATTGTTACTTAGGGCCACAGAAACTTTAATTAGGGCCACAGAATTTTTACTCAGGGACAGACAGAATTGTTACTGAGTGCCAGAGAATTGTTACTCAGGGACAGACAGAATTGTTACCGAGTGCCAGAGAATTGTTACTCAGGGACAGACAGAATTGTTACTGAGTGCCAGAGAATTGTTACTTAGGGCCACAGAAACTTTAATTAGGGCCACAGAATTTTTACTCAGGGACAGACAGAATTGTTACGGAGTGCCAGAGAATTGTTACTCAGGGACAGACAGAATTGTTACGGAGTGCCAGAGAATTGTTACTCAGGGCCACAGAAACTTTACTTAGGGCCAGAGAATTTTTACTCAGGGACAGACAGAATTGTTACTGAGTGCCAGAGAATTGTTACTCAGGGACAGACAGAATTGTTACGGAGTGCCAGATAATTGTTACTCAGGGCCCCAGAAACTTTACTTAGGGCCACAGAATTTTTACTCAGGGACAGACAGAATTGTTACTGAGTGCCAGAGAATTGTTACTCAGGGACAGACAGAATTGTTACTGAGTGCCAGAGAATTGTTACTTAGGGCCACAGAAACTTTACTTAGGGCCACAGAATTGTTTCTCGCACAGACACAGAATTGTTACTCGCACAGACACAGAATTGTTACTGAGGGCCACAGAACTGTTACTTGGGGCCACAGAAACGTTAATCAGGGACACAGAATTGTTACTGAGGGCCACAGAACTGTTACTTAGGGCCACAGAATTGTTACTCGCACAGACACAGAATTGTTACTCAGGGACACAGAATTGTTACTCAGGGACACATAATCGTTTAATTAAAGAGTATGTCAGACAACATGCAGAGGAGTGGCAGAGGAGGCAATGTTTTAGGAGCGAGCAGACGTGGCAGCAGAGGAAGGGGTCGAGGCAGCACTATTCGCAGCCAGAGGCCAGTGCTCCCGGTGTCATCCAGCGGTCGTGTCTCCACCGACAACCCTGCCGTCGTCGATTGGTTGGCTCGGTCGTCTTCCTCTTCCCAGGTCACCTCTGACACCTACAGCCAACGGTCGGTGGGTACGTCAGACACAACCGTTAGTTGGCATGGCCCGGGACCAAGCCCACTGAAATCACGTGTCCTCTACCTGCCCCTGTCCTTTGGTGTTCCCTCACCAAGCGAAGTATCGCATGCTGTGGGCTCAGCCCCACTGTACAGTGAGGAAGAGCTAACAGAGGGCGGTCAGGAACGGGGGGAGACATCCGCCTTTTCAGCAGCCAGGCGAAGAAGTAGTGGCGAGGAGAGTGGCTCGGTAGCCGGTCTAGAGACAGGTCTGTCTCCTGACCCAGACGCAGCCGAGGGGGCTAGTAGTGAGGCGGAGACCCTACTTGATGATGAGGAGGTTGATCGCACTTGGCAGCCTCGTCGTCATCAGGCAATTTCTTCCGCATCATCAGGAGAAGAGGGTGGCAGCTTGGCAGCGAGCAAAACAGTCGGTGGGTTGCCCAGGAGACAGCAGCAGGGTCGCAGCAGTGTCAGTGGAGCCAAACGGCCACGGAGTAGAGCACCAGCTCCACTGCAGCCTACCACCACGGCCAGTAGTGGTGCCGGTGTGCACGGAGGAAGCAGCAGTCAGCCAGTGAGGAGTATCGGGGGCAAAGTTTCCTACTCGGCGGTGTGGCAATTTTTCGTCAAGCCGCCCGAGGAAGTAAACGTAGCCGTATGTCGACTATGTGGCCAGAAAGTCAAGCGTGGCCAGGGGGCCCATGTTGGGACTACAGCGTTGCGGCAGCATATGCAGCGTCGCCATTTGGTGGCCTGGGAAAACCGTGATAAAGATACGGCGGTTCTGCCCGCCCCAGCCCCCGCTCCATCACCCGCTCCGTTACTTGCTCCGTCACCCGACGTCAATCGCCCTCCATCAGCCAGTCAAGGCTCCAACACCTCTGCTGAGGGGAGTTGTCGCTCGTTGGCATCTTCCGCTCGTTCAGATGCTCCTTCTCCTGCTACTCCTCTTCACGGATTCCGTCAGCAGTCTTTCTTGGAATCCGTTTCCAAGAGACAACAGTTTGCGAGCACGCACCCGACGGTGCAAAAGCTGAACGTCCTCCTGTCCAAGTTGCTGGTGCTGCAGTCCCTCCCTTTCCAAGTGGTGGACTCAGCACCTTTCAGAGAAATGATGGCTTGTGCCGCGCCGCGGTGGAGAGTGCCAAGCCGTCATTTCTTCGCCAAAAAGGCAGTGCCAGCCCTGCATTCACATGTAGAAGAGATGGTGGGCCAGTCTTTGAGCATGTCGGTCTCTGCCAAAGTGCACGGCAGCGCCGACGTGTGGAGCTGTAACTACGGTCAGGGACAGTACATGTCATTTACGGCCCACTGGGTGAACGTGGTGCCGTCACAGCCGCACCAGCAACTTGGACAGGTCACGCCGCTTTTGCCTCCACGTTTGCACGTCCTTGGTCCGGCAAAGATGTCCGCCTCTACCACCTCTTCTTCCGCCGTGTCCTCAGCCGCCACCCCCGTGCCAAGTCCCATTACCCGACCGGCATATCACATGTGCAGGGCGCAACGGTGTCACGCTGTTCTGCACCTGGTATGCCTTGGCGAACGTAGTCACACAGGGGAGGAACTTCTGAGTGTAATGAACAGAGAAATCGACAGATGGCTGTCTCCGCGCAAACTGAAAATCGGAACCATGTTGACCGACAACGGAAAGAACATGGTGTCTGCTCTGCGTCAAGGAAGGTTGTGCCATGCGCCATGCATGGCTCACGTGTTCAATCTGGTTGTCAAGCGGTTCTTAAAATCCACCATCCCACTGCAAGACATCCTTAAAATGTCACGTAAACTGTGCATGCATTTCAGCCATTCCTACACCGCAAAGAACACCCTCATTGAGCTGCAGCGGCAGAACGGAATTCCACAGCATCGCCTGATCTGCGACGTTGCAACAAGGTGGAATTCAACACTACACATGTTAGACCGCCTTTACGAACAGCGAAAGGCCATCACCGATTTCCTGATGTTACAAGCGGATAAAGGTACTCCCCTGTGTAACTTAGATGTCAGCCATTGGCAGCTCATGCGTGACACCTGCCGCTTGCTCAGGCCCTTTGAGGAGGCCACGCTATTCGTGAGTCGGCAGGACTATGGGATGAACGACGTCATTCCTCTGTTGCACGTCCTTGAACAAATGCTGTTAACAATGGCTGGTCAGGGTGCGGTAGACGTGGCGCACAGATCTCAACGCCACATGACCCCTGTGGGGGCAAGACAGGAAGAAGAGGAGGAGGTAGAGGAGGACATTTGTGCTCAGGAATTATTGAGTGAAATGGGTGGTTTTTCCACTCAGCGGACAGGAGTGGAGGAGCAGGAGCATCTGGTAGAGGAGGAGGAGGAGGAGACAGAGGACCCAGACGCACCGTGGCAGTATGCTGTGGAGGTGGAGGCAGGGAGTCCCTCGCATTCCTTGGCACAAATGGCCCATAGCATGCTCGGTTGCTTGCGTAGCGACAGCCGAATAATAACCATCAGACAGAGGGATGACTTTTGGCTGTCCACCTTGTTGGACCCTCGCTACCGTTCCAAAATGGTGGCCTTTTTCACACCTGCTGAGAGGGAGGCCAAAATAACGTACTATAAAAACCACCTATGTAGTCAGTTGGTCTCTGCCTTTGTGCGCCAACGTCCATCCTCAGACACTGTGGGCCCTGTGCGCTCGCGTTCCGCTGCCATGGCAGCAGGGGAGGGGTGGGGTGGTAGGAGCAGTGGCAGCTCCACCAGCAGCAGCTGCCTCAGTCTGCAGTCGATGATGAGTAGCTTTCTTCACCAGCGCAGTGAGGAAACTACTAACCAGCCGCAGCAGCAGCAGCAGCATCAGGTGGACCTGGAGCAGGACCTCAAACAACAGGCTTGGGCCTACTTGGACAGCACCCTGCCAACCGAGGTAGACAATCCCCTTGACTACTGGGCAACGAAACTTGACCTTTGGCCCCAACTAGCTGAATTTGCCCTTGAAAGGCTGTCATGCCCAGCCAGTAGCGTGGCATCGGAGCGCGTGTTTAGTGCGGCAGGAGGTATTGTAACTCCGCGGAGGACACGACTGTCCACCCAAAGTGTGGAGAGACTCACGTTTGTGAAAATGAATCAGGCGTGGATTAGTCTGGATTTCAAACCACCAGTTCCTGACACAACTGACTAAATCCGCCATGAATCATGCCTCAAACATGTGCCACTTTGAGGTCTCCTCACACACTGCTGGTGTGTAGATTTTTTTGACATAGGGTGCTGGCAGATTATGGGCCTCCTATAGCTGCTGCCAGGCCCCTAATCTGCCATAGGCCCCTATATACCGCTTCCTCATGCTGCTGCCAGGTCCAGAGTCTCTCATGGGTCCCTGTACGGCCTCCCATTGCTGCTGTCTCCATCGCCACACTCTGCCATGTGCCACTTTCAGGTCTCCTCACACACTGCTGGTGTGTAGAATTTTTTGACATAGGGTGCTGGCAGATTATGGGCCTCCCATTGCTGCTGCCAGGCCCCTAATCTGCCATAGGCCCCTATATACCGCTTCCTCATGCTGCTGCCAGGTCCAGAGTCTGTCATGGGTCCCTGTACGGCCTCCCATTGCTGCTGTCTCCATCGCCACACTCTGCCATGTGCCACTTTCAGGTCTCCTCACACTGCTGGTGTGTTGAATTTTTTGACATAGGGTGCTGGCAGATTAAGGGCCTCCCATAGCTGCTGCCAGGCCCCTAATCTGCCATAGGCCCCTATATACCGCCTCCTCATGCTGCTGCCAGGTCCAGAGTCTGTCATGGGTCCCTGTACGGCCTCCCATTGCTGCTGTCTCCATCGCCACACTCTGCCATGTGCCACTTTCAGGTCTCCTCACACTGCTGGTGTGTTGAATTTTTTGACATAGGGTGCTGGCAGATTATGGGCCTCCTATAGCTGCTGCCAGGCCCCTAATCTGCCATGGGCCCCTATATACCGCCTCCTCATGCTGCTGCCAGGTCCAGAGTCTGTCATGGGTCCCTGTACGGCCTCCCATTGCTGCTGTCTCCATCGCCACACTCTGCCATGTGCCACTTTCAGGTCTCCTCACACACTGCTGGTGTGTAGAATTTTTTGACATAGGGTGCTGGCAGATTAAGGGCCTCCCATAGCTGCTGCCAGGCCCCTAATCTGCCATAGGCCCCTATATACCGCCTCCTCATGTTGCTGCCAGGTCCAGAGTCTGTCATGGGTCCCTGTACGGCCTCCCATTGCTGCTGTCTCCATCGCCACACTCTGCCATGTGCCACTTTCAGGTCTCCTCACACACTGCTGGTGTGTAGAATTTTTTGACATAGGGTGCTGGCAGATTATGGGCCTCCCATAGCTGCTGCCAGGCCCCTAATCTGCCATAGGCCCCTATATACCGCTTCCTCATGCTGCTGCCAGGTCCAGAGTCTGTCATGGGTCCCTGTACGGCCTCCCATTGCTGCTGTCTCCATCGCCACACTCTGCCATGTGCCACTTTCAGGTCTCCTCACACTGCTGGTGTGTAGAATTTTTTGACATAGGGTGCTGGCAGATTATGGGCCTCCCATTGCTGCTGCCAGGCCCCTAATCTGCCATAGGCCCCTATATACCGCCTCCTCATGCTGCTGCCAGGTCCAGAGTCTCTCATGGGTCCCTGTACGGCCTCCCATTGCTGCTGTCTCCATCGCCACACTCTGCCATGTGCCACTTTCAGGTCTCCTCACACACTGCTGGTGTGTAGAATTTTTTGACATAGGGTGCTGGCAGATTATGGGCCTCCCATAGCTGCTGCCAGGCCCCTAATCTGCCATAGGCCCCTATATACCGCTTCCTCATGCTGCTGCCAGGTCCAGAGTCTCTCATGCCATGTGCCACTTTCAGGTCTCCTCACACACTGCTGGTGTGTAGAATTTTTTGACATAGGGTGCTGGCAGATTAAGGGCCTCCCATAGCTGCTGCCAGGCCCCTAATCTGCCATAGGCCCCTATATACCGCTTCCTCATGCTGCTGCCAGGTCCAGAGTCTGTCATGGGTCCCTGTACGGCCTCCCATTGCTGCTGTCTCCATCGCCACACTCTGCCATGTGCCACTTTCAGGTCTCCTCACACTGCTGGTGTGTTGAATTTTTTGACATAGGGTGCTGGCAGATTATGGGCCTCCTATAGCTGCTGCCAGGCCCCTAATCTGCCATGGGCCCCTATATACCGCCTCCTCATGCTGCTGCCAGGTCCAGAGTCTGTCATGGGTCCCTGTACGGCCTCCCATTGCTGCTGTCTCCATCGCCACACTCTGCCATGTGCCACTTTCAGGTCTCCTCACACACTGCTGGTGTGTAGAATTTTTTGACATAGGGTGCTGGCAGATTAAGGGCCTCCCATAGCTGCTGCCAGGCCCCTAATCTGCCATAGGCCCCTATATACCGCCTCCTCATGTTGCTGCCAGGTCCAGAGTCTGTCATGGGTCCCTGTATGGCCTCCCATTGCTGCTGTCTCCATCGCCACACTCTGCCATGTGCCACTTTCAGGTCTCCTCACACACTGCTGGTGTGTAGAATTTTTTGACATAGGGTGCTGGCAGATTATGGGCCTCCCATAGCTGCTGCCAGGCCCCTAATCTGCCATAGGCCCCTATATACCGCTTCCTCATGCTGCTGCCAGGTCCAGAGTCTCTCATGCCATGTGCCACTTTCAGGTCTCCTCACACACTGCTGGTGTGTAGAATTTTTTGACATAGGGTGCTGGCAGATTAAGGGCCTCCCATAGCTGCTGCCAGGCCCCTAATCTGCCATAGGCCCCTATATACCGCTTCCTCATGCTGCTGCCAGGTCCAGAGTCTGTCATGGGTCCCTGTACGGCCTCCCATTGCTGCTGTCTCCATCGCCACACTCTGCCATGTGCCACTTTCAGGTCTCCTCACACTGCTGGTGTGTTGAATTTTTTGACATAGGGTGCTGGCAGATTATGGGCCTCCTATAGCTGCTGCCAGGCCCCTAATCTGCCATGGGCCCCTATATACCGCCTCCTCATGCTGCTGCCAGGTCCAGAGTCTGTCATGGGTCCCTGTACGGCCTCCCATTGCTGCTGTCTCCATCGCCACACTCTGCCATGTGCCACTTTCAGGTCTCCTCACACACTGCTGGTGTGTAGAATTTTTTGACATAGGGTGCTGGCAGATTAAGGGCCTCCCATAGCTGCTGCCAGGCCCCTAATCTGCCATAGGCCCCTATATACCGCCTCCTCATGTTGCTGCCAGGTCCAGAGTCTGTCATGGGTCCCTGTACGGCCTCCCATTGCTGCTGTCTCCATCGCCACACTCTGCCATGTGCCACTTTCAGGTCTCCTCACACACTGCTGGTGTGTAGAATTTTTTGACATAGGGTGCTGGCAGATTAAGGGCCTCCCATTGCTGCTGCCAGGCCCCTAATCTGCCATAGGCCCCTATATACCGCTTCCTCATGCTGCTGCCAGGTCCAGAGTCTCTCATGCCATGTGCCACTTTCAGGTCTCCTCACACACTGCTGGTGTGTAGAATTTTTTGACATAGGGTGCTGGCAGATTAAGGGCCTCCCATAGCTGCTGCCAGGCCCCTAATCTGCCATAGGCCCCTATATACCGCTTCCTCATGCTGCTGCCAGGTCCAGAGTCTGTCATGGGTCCCTGTACGGCCTCCCATTGCTGCTGTCTCCATCGCCACACTCTGCCATGTGCCACTTTCAGGTCTCCTCACACACTGCTGGTGTTTAGAATTTTTTGACATAGGGTGCTGGCAGATTAAGGGCCTCCCATAGCTGCTGCCAGGCCCCTAATCTGCCATAGGCCCCTATATACCGCCTCCTCATGTTGCTGCCAGGTCCAGAGTCTGTCATGGGTCCCTGTACGGCCTCCCATTGCTGCTGTCTCCATCGCCACACTCTGCCATGTGCCACTTTCAGGTCTCCTCACACACTGCTGGTGTGTAGAATTTTTTGACATAGGGTGCTGGCAGATTATGGGCCTCCCATAGCTGCTGCCAGGCCCCTAATCTGCCATAGGCCCCTATATACCGCTTCCTCATGCTGCTGCCAGGTCCAGAGTCTCTCATGCCATGTGCCACTTTCAGGTCTCCTCACACACTGCTGGTGTGTAGAATTTTTTGACATAGGGTGCTGGCAGATTAAGGGCCTCCCATAGCTGCTGCCAGGCCCCTAATCTGCCATAGGCCCCTATATACCGCTTCCTCATGCTGCTGCCAGGTCCAGAGTCTGTCATGGGTCCCTGTACGGCCTCCCATTGCTGCTGTCTCCATCGCCACACTCTGCCATGTGCCACTTTCAGGTCTCCTCACACTGCTGGTGTGTTGAATTTTTTGACATAGGGTGCTGGCAGATTATGGGCCTCCTATAGCTGCTGCCAGGCCCCTAATCTGCCATGGGCCCCTATATACCGCCTCCTCATGCTGCTGCCAGGTCCAGAGTCTGTCATGGGTCCCTGTACGGCCTCCCATTGCTGCTGTCTCCATCGCCACACTCTGCCATGTGCCACTTTCAGGTCTCCTCACACACTGCTGGTGTGTAGAATTTTTTGACATAGGGTGCTGGCAGATTAAGGGCCTCCCATAGCTGCTGCCAGGCCCCTAATCTGCCATAGGCCCCTATATACCGCCTCCTCATGTTGCTGCCAGGTCCAGAGTCTGTCATGGGTCCCTGTACGGCCTCCCATTGCTGCTGTCTCCATCGCCACACTCTGCCATGTGCCACTTTCAGGTCTCCTCACACACTGCTGGTGTGTAGAATTTTTTGACATAGGGTGCTGGCAGATTATGGGCCTCCCATAGCTGCTGCCAGGCCCCTAATCTGCCATAGGCCCCTATATACCGCTTCCTCATGCTGCTGCCAGGTCCAGAGTCTGTCATGGGTCCCTGTACGGCCTCCCATTGCTGCTGTCTCCATCGCCACACTCTGCCATGTGCCACTTTCAGGTCTCCTCACACTGCTGGTGTGTAGAATTTTTTGACATAGGGTGCTGGCAGATTATGGGCCTCCCATTGCTGCTGCCAGGCCCCTAATCTGCCATAGGCCCCTATATACCGCCTCCTCATGCTGCTGCCAGGTCCAGAGTCTCTCATGGGTCCCTGTACGGCCTCCCATTGCTGCTGTCTCCATCGCCACACTCTGCCATGTGCCACTTTCAGGTCTCCTCACACACTGCTGGTGTGTAGAATTTTTTGACATAGGGTGCTGGCAGATTATGGGCCTCCCATAGCTGCTGCCAGGCCCCTAATCTGCCATAGGCCCCTATATACCGCTTCCTCATGCTGCTGCCAGGTCCAGAGTCTCTCATGCCATGTGCCACTTTCAGGTCTCCTCACACACTGCTGGTGTGTAGAATTTTTTGACATAGGGTGCTGGCAGATTAAGGGCCTCCCATAGCTGCTGCCAGGCCCCTAATCTGCCATAGGCCCCTATATACCGCTTCCTCATGCTGCTGCCAGGTCCAGAGTCTGTCATGGGTCCCTGTACGGCCTCCCATTGCTGCTGTCTCCATCGCCACACTCTGCCATGTGCCACTTTCAGGTCTCCTCACACTGCTGGTGTGTTGAATTTTTTGACATAGGGTGCTGGCAGATTATGGGCCTCCTATAGCTGCTGCCAGGCCCCTAATCTGCCATGGGCCCCTATATACCGCCTCCTCATGCTGCTGCCAGGTCCAGAGTCTGTCATGGGTCCCTGTACGGCCTCCCATTGCTGCTGTCTCCATCGCCACACTCTGCCATGTGCCACTTTCAGGTCTCCTCACACTGCTGGTGTGTTGAATTTTTTGACATAGGGTGCTGGCAGATTATGGGCCTCCTATAGCTGCTGCCAGGCCCCTAATCTGCCATGGGCCCCTATATACCGCCTCCTCATGCTGCTGCCAGGTCCAGAGTCTGTCATGGGTCCCTGTACGGCCTCCCATTGCTGCTGTCTCCATCGCCACACTCTGCCATGTGCCACTTTCAGGTCTCCTCACACACTGCTGGTGTGTAGAATTTTTTGACATAGGGTGCTGGCAGATTAAGGGCCTCCCATAGCTGCTGCCAGGCCCCTAATCTGCCATAGGCCCCTATATACCGCCTCCTCATGCTGCTGCCAGGTCCAGAGTCTCTCATGGGTCCCTGTACGGCCTCCCATTGCTGCTGTCTCCATCGCCACACTCTGCCATGTGCCACTTTCAGGTCTCCTCACACACTGCTGGTGTGTAGAATTTTTTGACATAGGGTGCTGGCAGATTATGGGCCTCCCATAGCTGCTGCCAGGCCCCTAATCTGCCATAGGCCCCTATATACCGCTTCCTCATGCTGCTGCCAGGTCCAGAGTCTGTCATGGGTCCCTGTACGGCCTCCCATTGCTGCTGTCTCCATCGCCACACTCTGCCATGTGCCACTTTCAGGTCTCCTCACACTGCTGGTGTGTTGAATTTTTTGACATAGGGTGCTGGCAGATTATGGGCCTCCTATAGCTGCTGCCAGGCCCCTAATCTGCCATGGGCCCCTATATACCGCCTCCTCATGCTGCTGCCAGGTCCAGAGTCTGTCATGGGTCCCTGTACGGCCTCCCATTGCTGCTGTCTCCATCGCCACACTCTGCCATGTGCCACTTTCAGGTCTCCTCACACACTGCTGGTGTGTAGAATTTTTTGACATAGGGTGCTGGCAGATTAAGGGCCTCCCATAGCTGCTGCCAGGCCCCTAATCTGCCATAGGCCCCTATATACCGCCTCCTCATGTTGCTGCCAGGTCCAGAGTCTGTCATGGGTCCCTGTACGGCCTCCCATTGCTGCTGTCTCCATCGCCACACTCTGCCATGTGCCACTTTCAGGTCTCCTCACACACTGCTGGTGTGTAGAATTTTTTGACATAGGGTGCTGGCAGATTATGGGCCTCCCATAGCTGCTGCCAGGCCCCTAATCTGCCATAGGCCCCTATATACCGCTTCCTCATGCTGCTGCCAGGTCCAGAGTCTGTCATGGGTCCCTGTACGGCCTCCCATTGCTGCTGTCTCCATCGCCACACTCTGCCATGTGCCACTTTCAGGTCTCCTCACACTGCTGGTGTGTAGAATTTTTTGACATAGGGTGCTGGCAGATTATGGGCCTCCCATTGCTGCTGCCAGGCCCCTAATCTGCCATAGGCCCCTATATACCGCCTCCTCATGCTGCTGCCAGGTCCAGAGTCTCTCATGGGTCCCTGTACGGCCTCCCATTGCTGCTGTCTCCATCGCCACACTCTGCCATGTGCCACTTTCAGGTCTCCTCACACACTGCTGGTGTGTAGAATTTTTTGACATAGGGTGCTGGCAGATTATGGGCCTCCCATAGCTGCTGCCAGGCCCCTAATCTGCCATAGGCCCCTATATACCGCTTCCTCATGCTGCTGCCAGGTCCAGAGTCTCTCATGCCATGTGCCACTTTCAGGTCTCCTCACACACTGCTGGTGTGTAGAATTTTTTGACATAGGGTGCTGGCAGATTAAGGGCCTCCCATAGCTGCTGCCAGGCCCCTAATCTGCCATAGGCCCCTATATACCGCTTCCTCATGCTGCTGCCAGGTCCAGAGTCTGTCATGGGTCCCTGTACGGCCTCCCATTGCTGCTGTCTCCATCGCCACACTCTGCCATGTGCCACTTTCAGGTCTCCTCACACTGCTGGTGTGTTGAATTTTTTGACATAGGGTGCTGGCAGATTATGGGCCTCCTATAGCTGCTGCCAGGCCCCTAATCTGCCATGGGCCCCTATATACCGCCTCCTCATGCTGCTGCCAGGTCCAGAGTCTGTCATGGGTCCCTGTACGGCCTCCCATTGCTGCTGTCTCCATCGCCACACTCTGCCATGTGCCACTTTCAGGTCTCCTCACACACTGCTGGTGTGTAGAATTTTTTGACATAGGGTGCTGGCAGATTAAGGGCCTCCCATAGCTGCTGCCAGGCCCCTAATCTGCCATAGGCCCCTATATACCGCCTCCTCATGTTGCTGCCAGGTCCAGAGTCTGTCATGGGTCCCTGTACGGCCTCCCATTGCTGCTGTCTCCATCGCCACACTCTGCCATGTGCCACTTTCAGGTCTCCTCACACACTGCTGGTGTGTAGAATTTTTTGACATAGGGTGCTGGCAGATTATGGGCCTCCCATAGCTGCTGCCAGGCCCCTAATCTGCCATAGGCCCCTATATACCGCTTCCTCATGCTGCTGCCAGGTCCAGAGTCTCTCATGCCATGTGCCACTTTCAGGTCTCCTCACACACTGCTGGTGTGTAGAATTTTTTGACATAGGGTGCTGGCAGATTAAGGGCCTCCCATAGCTGCTGCCAGGCCCCTAATCTGCCATAGGCCCCTATATACCGCTTCCTCATGCTGCTGCCAGGTCCAGAGTCTGTCATGGGTCCCTGTACGGCCTCCCATTGCTGCTGTCTCCATCGCCACACTCTGCCATGTGCCACTTTCAGGTCTCCTCACACTGCTGGTGTGTTGAATTTTTTGACATAGGGTGCTGGCAGATTATGGGCCTCCTATAGCTGCTGCCAGGCCCCTAATCTGCCATGGGCCCCTATATACCGCCTCCTCATGCTGCTGCCAGGTCCAGAGTCTGTCATGGGTCCCTGTACGGCCTCCCATTGCTGCTGTCTCCATCGCCACACTCTGCCATGTGCCACTTTCAGGTCTCCTCACACACTGCTGGTGTGTAGAATTTTTTGACATAGGGTGCTGGCAGATTAAGGGCCTCCCATAGCTGCTGCCAGGCCCCTAATCTGCCATAGGCCCCTATATACCGCCTCCTCATGTTGCTGCCAGGTCCAGAGTCTGTCATGGGTCCCTGTACGGCCTCCCATTGCTGCTGTCTCCATCGCCACACTCTGCCATGTGCCACTTTCAGGTCTCCTCACACACTGCTGGTGTGTAGAATTTTTTGACATAGGGTGCTGGCAGATTATGGGCCTCCCATTGCTGCTGCCAGGCCCCTAATCTGCCATAGGCCCCTATATACCGCTTCCTCATGCTGCTGCCAGGTCCAGAGTCTCTCATGCCATGTGCCACTTTCAGGTCTCCTCACACACTGCTGGTGTGTAGAATTTTTTGACATAGGGTGCTGGCAGATTAAGGGCCTCCCATAGCTGCTGCCAGGCCCCTAATCTGCCATAGGCCCCTATATACCGCTTCCTCATGCTGCTGCCAGGTCCAGAGTCTGTCATGGGTCCCTGTACGGCCTCCCATTGCTGCTGTCTCCATCGCCACACTCTGCCATGTGCCACTTTCAGGTCTCCTCACACACTGCTGGTGTGTAGAATTTTTTGACATAGGGTGCTGGCAGATTAAGGGCCTCCCATAGCTGCTGCCAGGCCCCTAATCTGCCATAGGCCCCTATATACCGCCTCCTCATGTTGCTGCCAGGTCCAGAGTCTGTCATGGGTCCCTGTACGGCCTCCCATTGCTGCTGTCTCCATCGCCACACTCTGCCATGTGCCACTTTCAGGTCTCCTCACACACTGCTGGTGTGTAGAATTTTTTGACATAGGGTGCTGGCAGATTATGGGCCTCCCATAGCTGCTGCCAGGCCCCTAATCTGCCATAGGCCCCTATATACCGCTTCCTCATGCTGCTGCCAGGTCCAGAGTCTCTCATGCCATGTGCCACTTTCAGGTCTCCTCACACACTGCTGGTGTGTAGAATTTTTTGACATAGGGTGCTGGCAGATTAAGGGCCTCCCATAGCTGCTGCCAGGCCCCTAATCTGCCATAGGCCCCTATATACTGCTTCCTCATGCTGCTGCCAGGTCCAGAGTCTGTCATGGGTCCCTGTACGGCCTCCCATTGCTGCTGTCTCCATCGCCACACTCTGCCATGTGCCACTTTCAGGTCTCCTCACACTGCTGGTGTGTTGAATTTTTTGACATAGGGTGCTGGCAGATTATGGGCCTCCTATAGCTGCTGCCAGGCCCCTAATCTGCCATGGGCCCCTATATACCGCCTCCTCATGCTGCTGCCAGGTCCAGAGTCTGTCATGGGTCCCTGTACGGCCTCCCATTGCTGCTGTCTCCATCGCCACACTCTGCCATGTGCCACTTTCAGGTCTCCTCACACACTGCTGGTGTGTAGAATTTTTTGACATAGGGTGCTGGCAGATTAAGGGCCTCCCATAGCTGCTGCCAGGCCCCTAATCTGCCATAGGCCCCTATATACCGCCTCCTCATGTTGCTGCCAGGTCCAGAGTCTGTCATGGGTCCCTGTACGGCCTCCCATTGCTGCTGTCTCCATCGCCACACTCTGCCATGTGCCACTTTCAGGTCTCCTCACACACTGCTGGTGTGTAGAATTTTTTGACATAGGGTGCTGGCAGATTATGGGCCTCCCATAGCTGCTGCCAGGCCCCTAATCTGCCATAGGCCCCTATATACCGCTTCCTCATGCTGCTGCCAGGTCCAGAGTCTGTCATGGGTCCCTGTACGGCCTCCCATTGCTGCTGTCTCCATCGCCACACTCTGCCATGTGCCACTTTCAGGTCTCCTCACACTGCTGGTGTGTAGAATTTTTTGACATAGGGTGCTGGCAGATTATGGGCCTCCCATTGCTGCTGCCAGGCCCCTAATCTGCCATAGGCCCCTATATACCGCCTCCTCATGCTGCTGCCAGGTCCAGAGTCTCTCATGGGTCCCTGTACGGCCTCCCATTGCTGCTGTCTCCATCGCCACACTCTGCCATGTGCCACTTTCAGGTCTCCTCACACACTGCTGGTGTGTAGAATTTTTTGACATAGGGTGCTGGCAGATTATGGGCCTCCCATAGCTGCTGCCAGGCCCCTAATCTGCCATAGGCCCCTATATACCGCTTCCTCATGCTGCTGCCAGGTCCAGAGTCTCTCATGCCATGTGCCACTTTCAGGTCTCCTCACACACTGCTGGTGTGTAGAATTTTTTGACATAGGGTGCTGGCAGATTAAGGGCCTCCCATAGCTGCTGCCAGGCCCCTAATCTGCCATAGGCCCCTATATACCGCTTCCTCATGCTGCTGCCAGGTCCAGAGTCTGTCATGGGTCCCTGTACGGCCTCCCATTGCTGCTGTCTCCATCGCCACACTCTGCCATGTGCCACTTTCAGGTCTCCTCACACTGCTGGTGTGTTGAATTTTTTGACATAGGGTGCTGGCAGATTATGGGCCTCCTATAGCTGCTGCCAGGCCCCTAATCTGCCATGGGCCCCTATATACCGCCTCCTCATGCTGCTGCCAGGTCCAGAGTCTGTCATGGGTCCCTGTACGGCCTCCCATTGCTGCTGTCTCCATCGCCACACTCTGCCATGTGCCACTTTCAGGTCTCCTCACACTGCTGGTGTGTTGAATTTTTTGACATAGGGTGCTGGCAGATTATGGGCCTCCTATAGCTGCTGCCAGGCCCCTAATCTGCCATGGGCCCCTATATACCGCCTCCTCATGCTGCTGCCAGGTCCAGAGTCTGTCATGGGTCCCTGTACGGCCTCCCATTGCTGCTGTCTCCATCGCCACACTCTGCCATGTGCCACTTTCAGGTCTCCTCACACACTGCTGGTGTGTAGAATTTTTTGACATAGGGTGCTGGCAGATTAAGGGCCTCCCATAGCTGCTGCCAGGCCCCTAATCTGCCATAGGCCCCTATATACCGCCTCCTCATGCTGCTGCCAGGTCCAGAGTCTCTCATGGGTCCCTGTACGGCCTCCCATTGCTGCTGTCTCCATCGCCACACTCTGCCATGTGCCACTTTCAGGTCTCCTCACACACTGCTGGTGTGTAGAATTTTTTGACATAGGGTGCTGGCAGATTATGGGCCTCCCATAGCTGCTGCCAGGCCCCTAATCTGCCATAGGCCCCTATATACCGCTTCCTCATGCTGCTGCCAGGTCCAGAGTCTGTCATGGGTCCCTGTACGGCCTCCCATTGCTGCTGTCTCCATCGCCACACTCTGCCATGTGCCACTTTCAGGTCTCCTCACACACTGCTGGTGTGTAGAATTTTTTGACATAGGGTGCTGGCAGATTATGGGCCTCCCATTGCTGCTACCAGGCCCCTAATCTGCCATAGGCCCCTATATACCGCTTCCTCATGCTGCTGCTAGGTCCAGAGTCTCTCATGGGTCCCTGTACGGCCTCCCATTGCTGCTGTCTCCATCGCCACACTCTGCCATGTGCCACTTTCAGGTCTCCTCACACTGCTGGTGTGTTGAATTTTTTGACATAGGGTGCTGGCAGATTAAGGGCCTCCCATAGCTGCTGCCAGGCCCCTAATCTGCCATAGGCCCCTATATACCGCCTCCTCATGCTGCTGCCAGGTCCAGAGTCTGTCATGGGTCCCTGTACGGCCTCCCATTGCTGCTGTCTCCATCGCCACACTCTGCCATGTGCCACTTTCAGGTCTCCTCACACACTGCTGGTGTGTAGAATTTTTTGACATAGGGTGCTGGCAGATTATGGGCCTCCCATTGCTGCTGCCAGGCCCCTAATCTGCCATAGGCCCCTATATACCGCTTCCTCATGCTGCTGCCAGGTCCAGAGTCTCTCATGCCATGTGCCACTTTCAGGTCTCCTCACACACTGCTGGTGTGTAGAATTTTTTGACATAGGGTGCTGGCAGATTAAGGGCCTCCCATAGCTGCTGCCAGGCCCCTAATCTGCCATAGGCCCCTATATACCGCTTCCTCATGCTGCTGCCAGGTCCAGAGTCTGTCATGGGTCCCTGTACGGCCTCCCATTGCTGCTGTCTCCATCGCCACACTCTGCCATGTGCCACTTTCAGGTCTCCTCACACTGCTGGTGTGTTGAATTTTTTGACGTAGGGTGCTGGCAGATTATGGGCCTCCTATAGCTGCTGCCAGGCCCCTAATCTGCCATGGGCCCCTATATACCGCCTCCTCATGCTGCTGCCAGGTCCAGAGTCTGTCATGGGTCCCTGTACGGCCTCCCATTGCTGCTGTCTCCATCGCCACACTCTGCCATGTGCCACTTTCAGGTCTCCTCACACACTGCTGGTGTGTAGAATTTTTTGACATAGGGTGCTGGCAGATTATGGGCCTCCCATTGCTGCTGCCAGGCCCCTAATCTGCCATAGGCCCCTATATACCGCTTCCTCATGCTGCTGCCAGGTCCAGAGTCTCTCATGCCATGTGCCACTTTCAGGTCTCCTCACACACTGCTGGTGTGTAGAATTTTTTGACATAGGGTGCTGGCAGATTAAGGGCCTCCCATAGCTGCTGCCAGGCCCCTAATCTGCCATAGGCCCCTATATACCGCTTCCTCATGCTGCTGCCAGGTCCAGAGTCTGTCATGGGTCCCTGTACGGCCTCCCATTGCTGCTGTCTCCATCGCCACACTCTGCCATGTGCCACTTTCAGGTCTCCTCACACTGCTGGTGTGTAGAATTTTTTGACATAGGGTGCTGGCAGATTAAGGGCCTCCCATAGCTGCTGCCAGGCCCCTAATCTGCCATAGGCCCCTATATACCGCTTCCTCATGCTGCTGCCAGGTCCAGAGTCTGTCATGGGTCCCTGTACGGCCTCCCATTGCTGCTGTCTCCATCGCCACACTCTGCCATGTGCCACTTTCAGGTCTCCTCACACTGCTGGTGTGTTGAATTTTTTGACATAGGGTGCTGGCAGATTATGGGCCTCCTATAGCTGCTGCCAGGCCCCTAATCTGACATGGGCCCCTATATACCACCTCCTCATGCTGCTGCCAGGTCCAGAGTCTGTCATGGGTCCCTGTACGGCCTCCCATTGCTGCTGTCTCCATCGCCACACTCTGCCATGTGCCACTTTCAGGTCTCCTCACACACTGCTGGTGTGTAGAATTTTTTGACATAGGGTGCTGGCAGATTAAGGGCCTCCCATAGCTGCTGCCAGGCCCCTAATCTGCCATAGGCCCCTATATACCGCCTCCTCATGTTGCTGCCAGGTCCAGAGTCTGTCATGGGTCCCTGTACGGCCTCCCATTGCTGCTGTCTCCATCGCCACACTCTGCCATGTGCCACTTTCAGGTCTCCTCACACACTGCTGGTGTGTAGAATTTTTTGACATAGGGTGCTGGCAGATTAAGGGCCTCCCATAGCTGCTGCCAGGCCCCTAATCTGCCATAGGCCCCTATATACCGCCTCCTCATGCTGCTGCCAGGTCCAGAGTCTGTCATGGGTCCCTGTACGGCCTCCCATTGCTGCTGTCTCCATCGCCACACTCTGCCATGTGCCACTTTCAGGTCTCCTCACACACTGCTGGTGTGTTGAATTTTTTGACATAGGGTGCTGGCAGATTATGGGCCTCCTATAGCTGCTGCCAGGCCCCTAATCTGCCATAGGCCCCTATATACCGCTTCCTCATGCTGCTGCCAGGTCCAGAGTCTCTCATGCCATGTGCCACTTTCAGGTCTCCTCACACTGCTGGTGTGTAGAATTTTTTTGACATAGGGTGCTGGCAGATTATGGGCCTCCTATAGCTGCTGCCAGGCCCCTAATCTGCCATAGGCCCCTATATACCGCCTCCTCATGCTGCTGCCAGGTCCAGAGTCTGTCATGGGTCCCTGTACGGCCTCCCATTGCTGCTGTCTCCATCGCCACACTCTGCCATGTGCCACTTTCAGGTCTCCTCACACACTGCTGGTGTGTATAATTTTTTGACATAGGGTGCTGGCAGATTACGGGCCTCCCATAGCTGCTGCCAGGCCCCTAATCTGCCATGGGCCCCTATACCGACTCCTCATGCTGTGACGTTGCAACAAGGTGGAATTCAACCCTACATATGTTAGACCGCCTTTACGAACAGCAAAAGGCCATCACAGATTTCCTGATGTTAAAAGCGGATAAAGGTATTCCCTGTGTAACTTAGATGTCAGCCATTGGCAGCTCATGCGTGACACCTGCGCTTGCTCAGGCCCTTTGAGGAGGCCACGCTATTCGTGAGTCGGCAGGACTATGGGATGAACGACGTCATTCCTCTGTTGCACGTCCTGGAACAAATGCTGTTAACAATGGCTGGTCAGGGTGCGGTAGACGTGGCGCACAGATCTCAACGCCACATGACCCCTGTGGGGGCAGGACAGGAAGAAGAGGAGGAGGTAGAGGAGGACATTGGTGCTCAGGAATTATTGAGTGAAATGAGTGGTTTTTCCACTCAGCGGACAGGAGTGGAGGAGCAGGAGCATCTGGTAGAGGAGGAGGAGGAGGAGGAGACAGAGGACCCAGACGCACCGTGGCAGTATGCTGTGGAGATGGAGGCAGGGAGTCCCTCGCATTCCTTGGCACAAATGGCCCATAGCATGCTCGGTTGCTTGCGTAGCGACAGCCGAATAATAACCATCAGACAGAGGGATGACTTTTGGCTGTCCACCTTGTTGGACCCTCGCTACCGTTCCAAAATGGTGGCCTTTTTCACACCTGCTGAGAGGGAGGCCAAAATAACGTACTATAAAAACCACCTATGTAGTCAGCTGGTCTCTGCCTGTCTGCGCCAACGTCCATCCTCAGACACTGTGGGCCCTGTGCGCTCGCGTTCCGCTGCGATGGCAGCAGGGGAGGGGTGGGGTGGTAGGAGCAGTGGCAGCTCCACCAGCAGCGGCTGCCTCAGTCTGCAGTCGATGATGAGTAGCTTTCTTCACCAGCGCAGTGAGGAAACTACTAACCAGCCGCAGCAGCAGCAGCAGCAGCAGCAGCATCAGGTGGACCTGGAGCAGGACCTCAAACAACAGGCTTAGGCCTACTTGGACAGCACCCTGCCAACCGAGGTAGACAATCCCCTTGACTACTGGGCAACGAAACTTGACCTTTGGCCCCAACTAGCTGAATTTGCCCTTGAAAGGCTGTCATGCCCGGCCAGTAGCGTGGCATCGGAGCGCGTGTTTAGTGCGGCAGGAGGTATTGCAACTCCGCGGAGGACACGACTGTCCACCCAAAGTGTGGAGAGACTGACGTTTGTGAAAATGAATCAGGCGTGGATTAGTCTGGATTTCAAACCACCAGTTCCTGACACAACTGACTAAATCCGCCATGAATCATGCCCCAAACATGTGCCACTTTCAGGTCTCCTCACACTGCTGGTGTGTTCCATTTTTTGTCATAGGGTGCTGGCAGATTACGGGCCTCCCATAGCTGCTGCCAGGCCCCTAATCTGCCATGGGCCCCTATACCGCCTCCTCATGCTGCTGCCAAGTCCAGAGTCTCTCATGGGTCCCTGTACGGCCTCCCATTGCTGCTGTCTCCATCGCCACACTCTGCCATGTGCCACTTTCAGGTCTCCTCACACTGCTGGTGTATTCCATTTTTTGTCATAGGGTGCTGGCAGATTACGGGCTTCCCATAGCTGCTGCCAGGCCCCTAATCTGCCATGGGCCCCTATACCGCCTCCTCATGCTGCTGCCAGGTCCAGAGTGTGTCATGGGTCCCTGTACGGCCTCCCATTGCTGCTCTCTCCATCGCCACACTCTGCCATGTGCCACTTTCAGGTCTCCTCACACTGCTGGTGGGTTCCATTTTTTGTCATAGGGTGCTGGCAGATTACGGGCCTCCCATAGCTGCTGCCAGGCCCCTAATCTGCCATGGGCCCCCGTACCGACTCCTCATGCTGCTGCCAGGCCCGTAATCTGTCATGGGCCCCTGTTGTCGCTTGTTGGCATATTCCGCTCGTTCAGATGCTCCTTCTCCTGCTACTCCTCTTCACGGATTCCGTCAGCAGTCTTTCTTGGAATCCGTTTCCAAGAGACAACAGTTTGCGAGCACGCACCAGACGGTGCAGAAACTGAACGTCCTCCTGTCCAAGTTGCTGCTGCCAGGCTTGTAATCTGTCATGCGCCCCTGTACCGCCTCCTCATGCTGCTGCCAGGTCCAGAGTGTGTCATGGGCCCCCGTACCGACTCCAAATGCTGCTGCCAGGCCCGTAATCTGTCATGGGCCCCTGTACCGCCTCCCCATGCTGCTGCCAGGTCCAGATTGTGTCATGGGTCCCTGTACGGCCTCCCATTGCTGCTGCCAGGCCTGTAATCTGCCATGGGCCCCCCTACCGACTCCTCATGCTGCTGCCAGGCCCGTAATCTGCCATGGGCCCCTGTACCGCCTCCTCATGCTGCTGGCAGGTCCAGAGTGTGTCATGGGTCCGTGTACGGCCTCCCATTGCTGCTGTCTCTATCGCCACACTCTGCCATGTGCCACTTTCAGGTCTCCTCACACTGCTGGTGGTTTCCATTTTTGTCATAGGGTGCTGCATGGCCTCCCATTGCTGCTGCCTCCACCGCCACACTGTGGCTCCACACTCTGGTTTTGGCCCCGTGACTGGCCAAATGAGTGAAGTGTGCGGTGATTCTAAGATCGACGGCACTCATCTGCATGTCATACTGCCTGACAGTATTATTTCTCTTCCCCAGCAGACTCCAAGGGCATTTAAATTAAAGGTACAGTGTTCAGCACTAATATTAAGTCTCTCTGAAGCCTAGAAACACCCTTTTTTAAGTTAAATTCACAGCGAATATATTCGACTCGAATCGAATTTTTTCTACGAATTCGCCGAATCAGTCGAATCGAATTTTTGAATACTTCGCTCATCTCTAATAGCTATATCCACCTTGCCTTTAAAAATGTATACAAATAGTCAACCTAATCATTAAAAATATTTCTGAAATATTTTTTTCATAAGAATCTTATAAGAATCTTGCCATTACATATTACATTGTACAATGCATGAATGTTTATCATTATTGCACAAGGTATGTGGATATTATATAATGTATAAAGTAATATTCAGCACAATGTGCACACAGAATACTTATGGCATGCAGAAACATTCTATACTATAGTATGAGTGATATTTACGATTAATGGTTATGTATTTCATGTAGAAAAGATAACATATTTGGTTTTAAGAGACATAAAAACAGTGGGAATATTTTAGACAATAATATAAACCAAGAATGTGTAGTGCGATAACTCCTCATCCAGACATATAAAGGAAATAAAATAATCCTCCAGTAATCCCGTGCAAAATAAATCCACACTACAATAAAAGTCCAGCTCCCAAATCACAGAATGTCCAAATTAGAGCGTTTAACAATCACTTTCCAGAAGACGTGCTTGTGCTCAAGGTACTCTCTCTGCTCACCTTTAAGTTTGACCTACAAATTATAATAGATCAAATGCATTTTTACAGAAGTGAATCCTTTCATGTGGCGATGAATCCAGAATTTATTCACTCAATCACGTCTCCAAAAACATGTATATAAAACAAAAGTATATATTGTAGGGCAACACCATTTAAATTAAAGCTAATGGCTGAGTATTACAAAACATATGCGCTCACATTACAGCAAAACACACCTTGCTCCACAACAGTGTTGTAAAGTGTTTACTTCATCCAACATATACAAAAAAGTGCTTCCCATTACCAATGAGTGCGCCATGCACTTACCTTCTTCCTTGCCCCATATTTCATACAGGTTATAAGCACTATTAACGTTGGTAAATCTTTTGCTTGTCCACCGCTATCCCTTAGTAGCTATTTCCTCACTACTGGCCCTTTAAGAGACCGGATTTCAGCTTCCTACCTGGATGGTAAATACTTTCAATTTGACCTTCTTCTTTGACCTATATATCATATAGGTCTTAAGCACTATAAACATTGGTAAATCTTTTGCTTGTCCACCGCTATCCTTTGGTAGCTATTTCCTTGCTACTGGCCCTTTAAGAGACAATATTTCAGCTTCCCACCAGGATGGTAAATGCTCAGGGAAAAGAGGACAAATCATAGTGCAACCCCATAAAAAGATTTCCTTTATTAAGCTATTAAAATCTACTCGCAAAGTGCAAAACAGTGAAGGCATGTAATTCCAATGACAAAAATGGTTCCACTCACCACACTTCCTGGTTTGCACAATACAGGAAGTGACATCACTAGGCTCCAGCCACGTGGTACATCACTGGTCACGTGACTTCCTTGGGGTAACAGAAATACCCACCAAATCTAACAGATTCAAAACAGAGATCATACAATTTGCTATGCATATTGTAGTACAGAGCCTATATACTTTATAAATATATACAGTATACACATAGAATACATAGTATAAAAATGTTTATTTTACACCAGAATATTTTATTATTCCAATGTTACAGTATATTATACTGTATATAGCTATATCCATCTTGCCTTTAAAAATGGCTACAAATAGTCTACCAAATCATTAAAAATATTTCTAAAATTTTTTTATAAGAATCTTATATTATATTTTTATAAGAATCTTGCCATTACATATTACATTGTACAATGCATGAATGTTTATCATTATTGCACAAGGTATGTGGATATTATATAATGTATAAAGTAATATTCAGCACAATGTGCACACAGAATACATATGGCATGCAGAAGCATTCTATACCATAATATGAGTGATATTTACGATTAATGGTTATGTATTTCATGTAGAAAAGATGACATATTTGGTTTTAAGAGACATAAAACAGTGGGAATATTTTATACATTACTATGCTACATTGATCAGGATAAAGATATTTAACACGGTCTATAAGGATTGTGAGTTGATCTGATTCATTCTTTCTAATGAAACAAGTAATTTGTTTAGTTTATTTTGGTAAGTGCTCCACCTTTCTCTATTTCTTTTAAATGAGATAGAAAATGTGACATTGAGATGACACAATATGCAAACTACTATAGACATTTTGGGTTGATTTGATTTTGGGTCGATGAGCAACTGGTGCAAGATGAAGTTGAAGTGACTGGCTCTTTTCCACACAAATGGAAAGAGATCCACACACATCTACTCCTCAATTATATGAGAGAGGAGCTTATTCTATGTGCCTCAGTACTGCTCTCAGTGAAATTTTAATATTACTATACAGCAATCTTTCTCAACTTGGGTGCCGCGGCACCCTCAGGTGCTCACAAGGTCCATCATGGGTAGAGCTGCATCCTGGTTGAGTAAGGCTGATTGGCTGAGAAGCCAACTCCAGGAGGCAGAGAAGGGTGGAACTTTAGAATGGGAGCTAGATTAGGGCAAATGGGCAGAGCAGTGAATGGAGAAGGCTATATAGTTACATAGTTTGTCTGGTTACAAAAAAACACAAGTCCATCTAGCTCAACCAATAAATGGGATATAAATATACAATCCTATATACACAATCCTATACCCACAATGGATCCATAGGAAGGCAAAAAACCCCAATAAAGCTTGATCCAATTTGCTCCAGAAGAGAAAAAAATCCTTTCTGATCCCCCAAAAGGCAATTGGATATTCCCTGGATCAACTTTAACTATAAATATTAGTATACAGTTATATTATGTACATTTAGAAAAGAATCCAGGTATTTTTTTAAATAATAAACTGAGCTGGCCAGAACTAGCTCTTGAGGGAGTCTATTCCACATTTTCACAGCTCTTACTGTGAAGAAGCCTTTCCATATTTGGAGATTAAATCTCTTTTCCACCAGACATAAAGAGTGTCCCCTTGACCTCTGTGATGCCCTTAAAGTAAATAATTCTATACAAAGTTCACTATATGAACCACTGATGTATTTATACATGTTGATCATATCCCCCCTTAATCTCCTCTTGTCAAGAGAGAATACATTCAGTTCCTCTAATCTTTCCTCATAGCTGAGCTCCTCCATGCCTATCATCAGTTTGGTTGCCCTTCTCTGTACTTTCTCCAGTTCCTCAGTATCCTTTTTGTGAATCTTAAGCTTGTGATCTACCAGAACTCCCAGATCCTTCTCCCCCGTTGATTCCCCAGTTGTACCCCCCCCCCCCTAGTATGTATGATGCATGCATATTCTTAGCCCTCAAGTACATAACCTTACATTTATCAACATGAACCTCCCTAGCAGTCTGATTATGTCAGTATTTCTCTGCTCAAAGCGGTACATTTTTTTGCATAGAAATATGTATTTATTTTATTGTAGGCTTGTAATTTGCAGGAATAATTCTCTTAAATCTGTCAGAACAAGAGCCTAGTAAACATCCCGGGTATGTTAAAATTTAAAACATGAAATCATAAATTATAATTTAATAAATAATAATGAAAAATAATAATATAATAATAATAAATGTAATTCAATAATATAATCAAACCAAAAACACTGAAATTTGAAATATAGCGCCAAGTTCGCACATCACTGAGCAAAGTCGCAAAATCCTTTTCAGTGTCTGATGATGAATTTCCCCACGAATCATTATCACTCAATTTTGCAAGTGGTTCTGATTTACTATCGCTGTTCTCTAGCTGGTCTAAAACCGATTTTGACCTAAAGGGACGCTTTTTGAACGTCATGGACGTTTCTCAGTTTCCAGGCAGAAAGAACAGTAAAAATGCAGGCAGGGCACAGGACAAAGCACTAGGGACAAAATGTATGTGAAATGGTTTGATACAGTAATGTTTTACTATGTGATTTTAGTGTATTTAGTGAATGTCACTTTTTGTCATTTTCAAATTTCCCGCCAGTTCCGTCTCCCATACGTCCCGACGCTCGCAGGGGACGGAACCCAGATGACAGATGCCGGCATCCACCGGATTACATTGCCGGGGACACTGCAGGAGGGACATCGCGGGAGCACAGGACAAGGTAAGTGAAGAACAGATCCCGGAGCAGCGCCTCATGGTAAGCCCGAGTGTCACTCGATAATACCGCCAGGGAGGTTAAACCTCATTTGCCTAATTACACAGTGCATTGAGGTTGGCTTGTCAGTTGAAGACATCATGTAAGGATGTTATTACTAACAACACTAGACCATTCAGAGTATGAATCATTAACCACTACTCTCTGAATACAGTCTTTTAGCCAGTTTTTTATTCATTTACATACAGATTTTTCCAAGCCTGTAGACTTAAGCTTACACATTAGCCATGTGTGGGAGACTGTCAAACACTTTTGTAAAATCCAAGTATATTACGTCCACAGCCATTCCTTTAAGGTTTTGCTTACCTCCTCACAAAAGAAATAAGATTTGTTTGACAACTTCTATCTTTTATGAATCCATGCTGTCTGTTACTTAAAATATTTTTTTCCAGCAATAACTCATCTATATAGTCTTTTATTAAGCTCTCCAGTATCCTCCCAACTATGTCCTGTCCTGCCAAACTAACCCACCTCCCTCTACCATATAGGACTCTATATTACCTGGCAAACATTACTCAGCAGAGTGGGTGTCAGGTACAGTAAATATTTTTTCCAAAGAGCTGTATGTACAGTGCTCAGCATAAATGAGTACACCCCTTTTGAAAAGTAAGATTTTAATCAATATCTCAATGAACACTAACAACTTCCAAACCTTTGACAAAACTGAGTTTTATAGAATATTTGTTAAGCTCATTACATGAAAGTAAGGTTAATAATATAACTTAGATTACAAAATCTTCAGTTTTACTTAAACTAGTTGATGCAAAAATTAATACATCCCACAACAAAAACTACTACATCTAGTATTTTGTATGACCTCCATGATTTGTAAGGACAGCACCAAGTCTTCTAGGCATGGAATGAACAAGTTGGCGACATATTGCAACATCTATCTCTTTCCATTCTTCATGAACAACCTCTTTTAGAGCTGGGGTGCTGGATGGAGAGTGATGCTCAACCTGTTTCTTCAGAATTCCCTATAGGTGTTCCATTGGGTTCAGATCAGGAGACATACTTGGCCACTGAATCACTTTCACCCTGTTCTTCTTCAGAAATGCAACACTGGCTTTAGATTTGTGTTTTGGATCATTATTATATTGGAAAAGTGCATGATAACCAAGGGCACAGAGTGATGGCAGCATCTTCTCTTTCAATATAGAGCAGTACATCTGTGAAGTCATGATACCATCAATGAAATGCAGCTCCCTCACACCAGCAGCACTCATGCAGCCCCACAGAAGGACACTGTCATCACCATGTTTCACTGTAGACACCGTGCATTTTTTTTTATTTCTCACCTTTGTGATGACATACAGTTTTGAAGCCATCGGTTCCAAAAACATTTATCTTGGTCTCATAACTCCAGAGTACAGAGCCCCAGTAGTCTTCTTCTTTTTCAGCATGGGTCCTGGCAAATTCTAGGAGGGCTTTTTTGTGCATGGGCTTTAGAAGAGGCTTCCTTCATGGACGACATCCATGTGTTCCATTCCTCTGCAGTATACACCGTATTGTGTTATAGGAAACAATCACCCTAGTTTGGCTTTTTACTTCTTTAGCTAACTCCAGTGAACTTGCATGCTGATTTTCTTCAACCCTTCTCATCAGAAGTTGCTCCTGTCGAGGTATTAACTTCCATGGACGGCTTGAACGTCTCTATGAGATGGTGGCAGTTCCATCTTTATTACATTTTTGTATCACTTTTGCTACAGTATTCTGACTGATAAGTAAAACTTTGCTGATCTTCTCATAGTCTTCACCTTTCTTGTGTAAGGAAATTATTTTCTTTCTCAGGTCTTGTGACATTTCTCTTCCATGTGGTGTCATTGCTGACAGCATGAAATGGGAAGTGGTTTTCTTTGTTAAGTAATGATCTTTTATAATCAACAGTCTTCTGGACACCTATATAATGAATAATTAGACTCACCTGTAGTTGAATTCTTGTTAATTAGGATTTTGTTGTCTAAATTTAGCTTTGCTCCTAAAGCCCCGTACACACGATGAGAAAATCGGACGAACGATCGCCTGTTTTTTTTTTTTTTTCGCCTGCTAGTCTCACATCGAAAGTGAAAAGATACAAAAATTCTCCTATGAGAGAAAAGAATTTCGAAAGTGATGTTATGTATTGTATTGTATTTGTATTGTATTTTTGGATGACTACTGTACTGATTAAATGAAAATCCTACGATCGGGTACCGTACTGTCAGGGAGCGAGGATCCAGACACACAAGGAGGTGCAATTAAAGGTAGGTTTATTATACAAAAATAAGACAGAGTCTATGCAAGTCCAACAGCAACAGCGGATGACTTGGTAGAACAGTAGCCAGGAAGGATGGTCGCCAGAGCCGGGATCAGAAGCCAGGAAGGATGATCGCCAGAGCCAGGGTCAGAAGCCAGGAAGGATGGTTGCCAGAGCCGGGGTCAGAAGCCAGGAAGGATGGTCACCAGAGCCGGGGTCAGAAGCCAGGAAGGATGATCGCCAGAGCCAGGGTCAGAAGCCAGGAAGGATGATCGCCAGAGCCAGTGTCAGAAGCCAGGAAGGATGGTCGCCAGAGCTGGGGTCAGAAGCCAGGAAGGATTGTCGCCAGAGCGGGGTCAGAAGCCAGGAAGGATGGTCGCCAGAGCCGGGGGCAGAAGCCAGGAAGGATTGTCGCCAGAGCTGGGGTCAGAAGCCAGGAGGATTGTCGCCAGAGCCGGGGTCAGAAGCCAGGAAGGAGTCTTGCCAAAGCCGAGTCGGTATCCAGGAGAGCAATGAGAAACTAAACAGGAGGTTGCTGCTGTGCAACAGACAGGACACGAATGCAATGGACAGCTACAAACAGCAGACTTATAAGTGATAAGCCGCCACCTCCTGGGGGAGGAGCCGCAGAGGGCTGAAAGCATAAAGGATCCCACAATGCTTTGCAGACACCTAAGATGGATGCCAGCACATGGAGCAGCACAAGCCCTGAGGAAAGGTAGGACCTTGACACGTACAAGAAAATGTTCCGCACTTGTCCCTTCAGATATTGTCGTATGAATTGTCGTGATCGGCTCTAGAAAGCTGTGTATTAACAATCCGATTATTGGACAATCGGTCCTCGTGCGAACATTTTCGTACGATTTTCTTATAGTGTGTACGGGGCATAAGACTTTTATTGGGGTGTATTCATTTTTTCAACATTTTCTTAAATTAATTTGTTACAAATCTTGTTTGCAATCAATGGCCAACATTTGTGGGAGTATTTTGTAGTATAGTGTCCCATAGAAAATGTTGCTTCTGAAAGGAAAATAAAGTTTTTTTGACAGTGTTGGGATGTACTCATTTCTGCTGAGCATGTGTATGTATATATGCGTGTATGTACTGTATGTGAGTGTATGTCTGTATGGGTGTGAGTGTATATGTATGTATGTGTGTGTATCACATACCTTGCAAAGGCTGAGCTGGTAAGAGGGCTGCCCTTACACTTCCTGTCCTGTTTAGCCTGGGAATGATGACAGGGTATAACAGGGCACAGAGTGGCACAGGTGCCTGTAAAAGATTTGGTACAGAATATCTTGGAAGCAGATACAGAGCTGGAACAGGCCAACTGGCAGTAGGAAGATACTGGATTTCAAATGCGTGGTCAGACAGGCAGAGGTAAGCAACAACTGGGCATCAAGAGTGTCAGAAACCAGGAGCAGGGTCACAGTCAGGCCAAGGTCAGCATCAAGCATGCAGAAGATATACCAGAACAGCAGGCAAAAAGCAAGGTTGGGTCACAAGCCAGGGTCAGCAACAGAGATTCAGGAACAAGCAGGATGAACAAGCTGGGTCTGGATACAGATGGGCACAGGATCAGGTCACAAGCAGAAGGAGCTGACAACTCAGCAATGAACCTGAATCCTGTGAGGCTTTAAATAGGCCACTAGGCTAGTTCAGCAAATAAGTACGCTCATGCACATGAGCATGTGCGCAACGCATTCTTAAGCATACACCCATTTAAGGGCCATGTTTGCCCACAAGGGAATGCACAGGTATTCTGCGCAGATCCATTCATGTCAATTGGAACACAACGACTGAATCAACATAGCCACTGCTCCCAATTTTACATCTGTGTGAGTCCTTAAATGCAGACAGTGTGCATACAGGCACACGCACCCAAATCAATGTCAAACTTGGAGCCTATGCTTTGGTTTGACATAAACAGGATGGCCATGGTGATGCACAGAACACCTGTGCATCTCAGTGCAGGTAAACAGGACCCTTCCCTGGGTATATACTTGAGTACACCCATGTAAGTGAGGCCTAAACTCCTGACCCCTACACTCTGTACAATCAGAACTGCTTTTCTAAGTTGTCAGACTGCTTTTTTAGATTGGGGTGCTTCAAAACTGAAAATACTTTTAAAGGGTGATGTGACTGAAAAGGGTTGAGGGACACTGCTATACAGATTATATATAAGGGAGGCACAGTGGATAGTGGAGACCCAGAGAGAGTAATGGGATATTCAGGACTTTGGACAGTGGTGTTTTGCTGGCTGAAGCAAAGAAATAATACCAGCTATGCACATCCAAAAGTCTACTTTGTTGATTGCACATATTTAGGTATTTTTTATGTTATGTGTTTTAACAGAATTACAGCACTTTCATTCATGAACATTGATAGTTCTGTCACTGGAGCAGCTATTTTCCAACACTAACAAAAGATCAACTAAATAATCAAATGCTCTTATACTAAATGTTTAACACTACTCGCATTATTTAACTGCTAAAAAATAATGTTAGCGTATGCTTACCATTGAACTATGAATATTCACGTGAAAAACTAATTAAGCTATCACTAGTTTTGCCTCAACGAGAGGAAAATTCTTGCAGAAATGGTATTAAGATTTCCCAGTGGATCAAAATTGTTCTGCATTATGTTAATTTAAATTAAATTGTTACGAGTCTGATGAAAATTTCCAGTAAGACTGGGGAAGTCCAAGAGCCTTGATGACAGTGAGCGTACAATTTCAGTCTTCTTCTCTAAACGACTTAATTAAAAAAAAAAACTCAAAGACCCTTATCCTGCCTTACAGCTCCATGTTTAAAATAAGTGAAGTATAAATATTCTTTAACAAGTACACTGATACTGACACTAGCTTTCTTGTTGGTGGGATATTTGACACAGCATATATATAAAGAATTTGATCTTACACTGCTTGATCTTAAAGTAAACCTGCAGGCTGAATAAAACTATTAAACTTCAACATAAACTGAATAGAGGCCACCTTCAAGTGCCTGTACATCTTTTTCAATTTCTTGTAGAGCTGGAAATTGCTTTTGTGGTCCTCGGGTCTGGCCTGATCTTCACTATTGGTTTGTGAAGCTGTCCATCACAGTAATAGGTGAATAATAGGGCACAAATGGCAGAAAGGGGCAGGTCAGTGCATAGAATCTGTTTTTTTTTTTTACAAATTAGAGAGCCTCAGTTGTTCTGAGCTTCTGAGGAACAATACAAGAATTAGAAAGAGCATTAGGGCATCTGGAGGAACCAGCTAATCAATGCCAGAACTTTTCTCTTACAATTTGAGTTTTTCTGTGCAAGCAGTTACAGCAAGCTTACATGAAAATAGAACTGGGTACTTTTCTTGGCAACATTTAAAATTATTTTTTTTTAAATGAAAGTATAGCTGAATTTGATTATTGTCTATCATATCTGCCTACAGTTAAGCTTTAAGGCTGCTTTCATACCTGAGCCTTGTGTTTTATTGCATTTTTGCATGTTTTGCCACACATTTTTATACACATTTTGTATGCTTTTTTCATGCTTTGTTACAGCTTTTTCATGTGTTTTTATGGCTTAGGCATTTTGTATAAGCCAATAGAGAGCAGTATCATTCGTGACATCACTTGTTGTGCTTTTCTGCTTCTTGGGTTCTTTGTGTTCTTCAATTGAGTCAGATGAAATTGTGCATGGCAGCAGCTGCAGTAACTTCATATTTTATAAAGGAACAAGAAAGAAAGGAGTAGGCAAAGGGACTGGGTTTATACTGTCATTGCAAATCAAGAACAGAGGTACCAGTTCTGTACAATAGCCTATGTTACATGAGGAGACATTTTTTGAGTGCACAAGGATGTTATTAAAAAAGGTCAGTTTGAGTTGTAGTTGTGGTTGTTGCCTCTTGTTGTTGTAGTCTTATCCTGTTCACTAATCTGACTTTATTATTGCAGAGTTGCTGGGTTTACTTAGTAGTCATTTGGAGCGCATGGGCACAGTCTTTAAAAACAGTATACCACCTCTTGAAAGGTTTATTATTACACTGAGATAAGTGGTGATGTATTACATTTTTTAACACCTTCATGTTGGAGGTAAAACAAATCCTAACGCCTGAACACAATTATTCAACTTTGACATGTGTTAGTAAAACTGTACCTATCATCACAACAACTTAGTGTATCAAGGTGAAGTCTACCATTTTTAATAGATAAATTGAGTTTCATTTGGTGTTAATTGATAACTGATATAGCTTTTTTTTAATTATCAAATGGAAATTGGCACAAAATGGTTTAAAAAAATGATTTTTAAAATTTAGTTGCATATATCTTGCTATTACCATAACCAACACTGCAAAATCAATTCTCCTGTCCCTGACGATCGCATCCATATCCCATACGTGTATGTTATTTGTTGTTTGTACTCATAGGAGGGCACAGAAGCAACAGGGTACATTTTGCTTTTTGTTTCCCTACCCAAAAGACACCAACACCAACACTGATACTGATACTAATTTAAAAAAATATTCTCTAATTCTAACTAAAATACAAATCTGACCTTTAACCCTAACCATGACTTTAAGCCCTGGTTCACACTGATGCAGTGCGGAATTTGCAGCGTTTTCTGTGTGAATTCCGCACCGCATCAGATTCGCACACCATTCATGCAAACTGCTGCGGGTGTGTATGTTAACAACACCCCAAAAGCAGTCCACAAAACACAGTGCGATGTGCAGAATCGGGTCGCATAAGTGTGAATACCTATGCGGTCCGATTCTAGTGCAGACCAAAAACAGGGTCCTGTAGCTTTTTGGTACGGGTGCAGTGTGATTAGAGCCATACAAAATGTACTGCTCCAATCACACTGCACACAAATCGCATGTGATTTGCACAGTAATGCGGTGCGGTTCCTGTGCGAATCACATGTGATATACCGCACCGCATATATGTGAACCCAGGCTTAGCCTTAACCCCCTAACTCTGACACTGACCTAGTGTCAATAATGATATACTTATTTCTTTTGTGGTTGTTGTTATATTTTCTTTTTTACACACACTTGTTTGTTTAAATTTTTCTCATATAGAAGGGATAAAAAGACACAGTGCTCCCACCATAAACACATGTTCTCATATATGCAGCTCCATGGAAAAAGACCCGCTTCTGTGAGTCTGCATAAATGTGTGCAGTCAGTAGTAAGGGGTTCAAATTCTGATAAAATTTTGCTATATTGTTCCCATGCAGACCCCCTAAGCAAATAAACACACAGCACACATACACACATGTCAAAAGTAATTTTACATTTAATTTACGTTTTCTTTAGTAACCAAGGACCAAGATATCAATTTTTTTGTACACATAAACATAAAAATGTTCCGCAATTGAAATGTTCAACTTTTTTTTATAAGAGGCTTTGAAACATAAACATAAAAATAATAAGATTAAGTATCTCATGATAATGGCATTTGATAGTGTGTGGGATATAAAGCCGTAACATTTTGTCCCTGAAGTTCATGTGTTGAAAACAGAAAAAATGACCCGCCAAAAGTGATCCAAGGAAGGAAAACAGATAACAAGGTCATGGGAAGGCAAGGCTCATTGATGCTCATGGGGAGCAAAGGGTGGCCCATCAAGTCTGAATAGTAGAGATAATTTAGCTCAAAATGCAGAAAACCTATTGCTAAAAACATGTAATATTTAACAAAAAAAAACAGGTAACTACAGGAGGCATGGAAGGTTGGTTCATAAATGATGATAAGGGGTTGATGATTGGACAAGGTCATTAATGACATTGCCATGTTCATTGCTTAAGTGTAATCATCATGTGACCTTGCAGGAGTCTGCAGCAGAGATAACCTGATATGTGTAGTTACACAAAGAAACTGGGACCAGACCATAAATATATACAGAGCAAGATTTATTTACAGTGAACAAAAGACAAGCACACACCAGCAAGCAGTAAACGTAAAAATGCATGAAAAAAACCTTGACAAAATACCTGGACTAATAAACCTAACAAATGGAAATCCTAACAAACAGGTTCCTGTATACAATATATACAAATGATGTACACATAAGGCAGGGGAAAACTGGAGGAGCAGAGAGCAGGTGGAAAGGGGGAACAAATCTGGAAAAAAGGAGCAAGAAAGAGAAAAGAACAAGGCAGCAGGGTACTGGGTACAAGGCAGGAGCAAGATCAGGGTAACAGGGCCTGGCAGCAGCAGACTATCAGGCAAGCTAAAGCAAAACACTGGTGCAAGGTGAACTAGTATAAGAGAGACTTATGCAGGCCATAGATGGGGAGAAAAACGGCAGATTTTCGGCCGATTAACGAACTATCGGTCGGTCTAAAAAACTTACCTGACCACCAATTATTACAAAAATCGGCCGATTAATGAGTAACCTATAACGGGAAATGATGTCATTTTGTGGCCTTTGTGATCCTTTTTCGGAAAACGATCGTTCGTTTTTGACCATCAATGAGGATAAAGTCGGGCGTTTTTCGAAAATTTTCCAACATCACCGATAATCTGAAAGTCCAAAATACACGAAAAACGGCCGACAAAATCGTCCACTAACGATAAGATAATCGGCCGGTTTTATTTTCGGACGAAAAATCGGCCGTTTTTCTCCCCATCTATGGCCTGCATTAAGTACCCTCCTAACAACTAGGCCAGGTGGATCTGATTGCTGAAACTTTCTGGCTGCTAGGAGACACCTGCTTTTGGACACTGAGACTACAGCTTTACTCCCAGAGAACTAAAGCGCCACCAGCAGGTTAACCAGGTCTTGACAGACCAAGATGTATTGGAGGAAACATTGAGTGTGGATGAATTTGGCACGAGTTCTGAAGGGCCAGTTAAATGGATGGTGTGCTAAAGGGTGGGAAACATTGTGGTGTTTAATAGAAAAAAATATATATAATGGCGCCTATGGAAAAAGGAAGAAATATATCTATATATATATGTCTATAAATCACTTATTATAATATACCAGCTGCAAAAAATCACCATAAATCAATAAGGTGTAACAAATAACACAAAAAAAATAATTTGCGCTAGTAAATATAAAATTATATCCATAAATCAAATATATAAATGGTGCAAAAAAATAAAAGATATTCAAAAAACAAAAAGTCCCCACTATAAAATATGTGACACAAAAAACGTGCACCAAAAAAATATAAATAAATAAATGTGACAATACCACCACCAAAAATATGAATAAACTCACCAGAGCTAAAAAAATATTGAACCATGTATTGCTCTGGGAACAGTAGTATTAATAAATGATAAGTCATTCATAGATATATCTTCAAGGAATAGTATTCTGCAGAGCCCAGATCCACATAGACCAATTTCAGATGGAGCAAAATGCTTTCAGATCAATTATCATCAAGGAAATACACTTCTCAAGAAAGCCACCTTTAAACGCATCCAAGGAGGGAAATGCCAGACACTCGGAAGAAACAGAAGAACTTCATGGTGCAGTATTATTAAAACAACTTCTTTATTTAGGTACTCATTGCACTTAGCTCAAAGGGTGTCCCAGCCGACACCAGCGTCAACAGCAATCACAGCAAAACAGACCCAGCTACTCGGCACATGTGCAGTAGCTCGTGGGAAACGTAATAACGTCACATCGATCAAGCTCCGCCCAGCTCCACGTAAAAAGTTTTGGGAATAAAATTAGCTAATCTTACATAATTTTGGGGTGCTGAAAACGAAAATGACCCTAAAAAATGTTGATTGGCTCTAGTTTCCATGATATATTCACCCATCTAATGACGTAAGCCATTCAAAATTATGATGCAACTTCAGCTGCATATTGCGCAATTGATAATGGTGACCAATAGAAAATTGCATGTATACTGAGATGATGCAATATTAGCCTTTAATTTCATCACTTCACTGCATAAAAGCTGCAGTATCTGTAGCTGATTGTAGTTCGACAGCGTCTTTACATTTCGTTTTATGCTTATATAGGCTACTCAGTAATGCCTCGAACTTGTGTGAATAAAGCAGATAATTTCTGCTATATCTGCGGTGAAATAACTTTTATCTCACAAAAAAGGAGGATAACAGGAATGATTAAGAAAGCCTACAACTTGTATTTTGGCTGCAAGATAGGAGACCAGGACAAGAGCTGGGCACCACATATATGCTGCAATTCTTGTGGGAAGGCACTGGAGCAATGGTTGAATGGAAAAAAGGCATCTATGCCTTTCGCTGTGCCAATGATTTGGAGAGAGCCAACAGATCATGTTAGTAATTGTTACTTTTGTATGGTGCCTCCAATTGTAAAAGGGCTAAATAAGAAGAAAAGGTTATCTGTGCACTATCCAAATATTCCATCGGCAATACGTCCAGTTCCTCATGGAGAGGGGCTACCAATTCCTAAAGCACGATAATCCTTCATGGTTGAGTCAAGTGAGGAAGAACCTGAAGCGTGTAGTCATCAACCGTCAACCTCACATGACCCAGACTTTCTTCCATCCACACCCACTGAACCACACCTCATTACACAAGTGGAATTGAGCGATCTTATCAGAGACCTGGATCTTCCGAAGAACAAGGCAGAGCTTTTGGGGTCAAGACTACAACAGTGGAATCTCCTAGCAAGTGATGTTCGTACGTCTTTCTACCGTCATCGTCAGAAAGATCTGATCCCATTCTTCGTCCAGGAAGGTGATATTGCTGTATGTAACAATGTTCATGGTTTAATCTCAGCCATCGGCGTATGCTATGATCCCGATGAGTGGAGGCTGTTCATTGATGCTTCAAAGGCGAGTCCTAAAGCTGTTTTGCTCCATAATGGCAATCAGCTGCCGTCAGTTCCAGTTGCTTATGCAGTTTCAATGAAAGAAACGTATGAAAACTTGAAAGAGCTTTTAAGGTGCATCAACTATGATGAACATCAATGGTAGATTTGTGGTGACCTGAAGGTGATTGCTATCCTACTTGGACTTCAAGGTGGATATACTAAGTACTGCTGCTTCCTCTGTGAGTGGGACAGTCGTGCGAGAGAAATGCACTATGCCAAAAGAGACTGGCCATTACGCCAGTCATTGCAGCCTGGAGAAAAAAATGTTAACTATCCAGCACTTGTAGACAGCAATAAGATCTTATTACCTCCATTACACATCAAGTTGGGATTAATGAAAAACTTTGTTAAGGCAATGGACAAGAATAAAGCAGGTTTCAAGTACCTGATTAGCAAATTTCCAGCACTTAGTGCTGCAAAAATAAATGAAGGAGTCTTTGTTGGGCCACAGATTCGTAAACTTATTCATGATGATGAGTTTCTTTCTCTGTTGCGTGGAAAGGAAAAGGCTGCCTGGACAGCATTTGTATCAGTGACATCAAATTTTCTTGGAAACAATAAAACACCAGACTACAAGAAAGTGGTAGAAAAACTCATCCAGACTTACAGAAATCTGGGTTGCAACATGTCTCTAAAAATTAATTTTCTACATTCGCATCTGGATTTTTTCCCACCAAACTGTGGAGCAGTGAGTGATGAACACGGAGAGCGCTTCCATCAAGACATTGCAGCTATGGAAAGAAGATATCAAGGTAAATGGAGCCCATCAATGCTTGCTGACTATTGCTGGACAGTTGTAAGAGATAGCCCTTTCCTCGAATAAAAGAGAAAAGCCAAGAGAAGCAAAACCGACACAAACTGAAGACAAAACTAGTGAGAATCCTAAGTATTAAAATGATTCAACTTAGCTTATGGCTATAATTTTTCTTGGTAATCCTATGCAATATATTATGCCATTTAGGCTTTGTTATGTAGTCAATATCACTTGCTTTATATTTGTGGAAAGACATCTATCTATATAATTATTGTGCATTATGTAGTCATTACGCCTATAGTAGAAAACTTTCCGTTTACAGAAAAACTAGAGCCAATTGACAAATTTCATTGTTATATTTGAACTCAGAATGTGAAATTCATTAAGAAATGGATCCTTTTGTTTCCAAAACTGGCAAAAAATAAAAATTTGTTGAACAGTGTTACGTGTTCCTACATCCATGTGTCAGGGTTCCAGGAACTAAGCTGCCATCTTCTCTGGGCTCAAGCCAAGCCCCCCAGCAATTATAAACTTGTAGTGTATGATCTCCAAAAAGGCCAGAGGCCCAAATGTAGGCCTCAGACTGTGTGGGGAGGCAGGCAGGCACAGGGGCTGAAAAACCATAGACTCCTTAGGGTGCTGGCTCCAGAGCCTTTCAAGGGGGGTGCAGGGAGCACTTCTGTATCCCCCAGGTGGCTGTCCATTAGGCTTAACAGGCCTTTAGACCCAGCAGGGGCTGTGTTACAACTCCCTGTAATGGAGGATCTTCAAAGCCTTTATTACAGGCTGCAGTCCCCTAGGTCCAGGTGGAGGGGGGCCAGATGGTCCGGGTAGGGTGGCTCGATAGTCCGGGTGGGGGGGGGCCCGATGGTCTTTAAACACCCCCTCCCACCACAAATCTCACTCACTTGGCCCCTGGATGAGCGTGAGCCCGGCGTCCAACGAGGCCTCACTAGGCCGCAACAGGCCGCGATGGTCTGCTGCCACGGAGGGGGGCCAAAGCCACTTGGCACCCCTCTACTGAGTACCAGCAGGGACGGTGGGACCTCTGGCTGGCTCTGTCAGTCCGCTGCCACCAGGATGTCAACGGATTAGATGTAGAGTTGTCGGAGCTCCGGGTGCGGCTGCTCTGGTCGCGATCTTGGGCACACCCCCGATTTTAGTAAATTACCTCCTACATGTTCCTATACCCGCTTTTTGCTCACTCTGTTGTTGCACTGAGGGTCCAAAGGATAACAAATGCAGGGGTGCTCCTTCGCCATCCTGATGAATATCTCAGGTTCAAACAGTGAGGGGTCTGCCTAATGGTTTTGGGGGTCTGCAGGCAGGGAATTATCAGCCCCCAGATACCAGCCCCTCTTATGTGAATGAGTATGGAGTACATACTCAGCTACAAAACAAATAAAGACACAAATTAAAGAGACCCAAATGTTTGACAAGTCTTAATTAAAATATAACTAAAGGCAATTTTTTTTTAGTTTTGTACACAGAGGGAAAAAAAACATGATAAAGGCTCTAACCTTTTGCCAATCATTTTGGCTGGGGTTGGTCTTTAAACCACTTGCCTACTGGGCACTTTTACCCACTTGCCTACTGGGCACTTTTACCCACTTGCCTACTGGGCACTTTTACCCCCTTCCTGCCCAGGCCAATTTTCAGCTTTCAGTGCTGTCACACTTTGAATGACCATTGCGCTGTCATGTAACACTGTACCCAAACAACATGACTGGCACTGATAGGTGGCACTGACTGGCACTGATAGGCAGCACTGACTGGCACTGATAGGTGGCACTGACTGGCACTGATAGGTGGCACTTATTGGCAGTACTGATGGGCACTGAGAGGCGTCACTGACTGGCACTGATAATTGGCACTGAAAGGCAGCTCTGATGACACTGATATGTGGCATTGATGTGCACTGATGGGCACTGATATGTACCATTGATGTGCACTGATGGGCACTGGTACGTGGCATTGATGGGTACTGACAGATGGCAATAATAGGCACTGAAAGGCAGCACTGCTGGGGCTACACTGATAATCAGTGCCCTGATGATCAGTGTAGATGTGCCCTCTGAGGAATGCCGCTTACCGGCTTTCCTCTCCCCCTGTCAGCGTGAGGAGAGGACTGCCGATAACTGGCATTTCCTATTTACATGCAAACAGCTGTGATTGGACACAGCATGATCACATGATAGAGCCTGTGTCATCAGCTCTTTACTGCGATCGGTGATCCACTGTGTCCCAGGGACACAGAGCACCACCGATCGCCGCGTCGCGTGCCCCCTGGGGTGTGCATGTGCAGCTAGAGTTAAAGGATGACATATTATGTCCACTCAGAACAAGAGAGACACTGCCTGCCAGTCATTTCCTAATATGGCGGACGAGAGGTGGTTAAAGTGTATGATCATTGATCAGCCAGAACTTTTTTTTGATATCTTTGAATAGTGTAGAGAAGGGTTAACATTTTGCTTTCTATGTACTATTAGGGAAATGTGCCTTGACTTCCTGTCCCAAAGATGAAACATGAAGTTAGAGGAGAACTCCCAAAGTGAAGTAAAATCCCCTATTAGATGGCTGTCCCTGAACAGATTTCTACATTGGAAGATTTCCCCTAACCTCTTGTTCTGGGGACAGTTATACATATTTGGATTTACATTCTCTTTCTCTCAGTGACATGGTCACCAATAGAACTAGAGGGTCGAATCTCCCTCGACATTTATTAAACTGTGAATTTATCCAAATTCTCACTTTCAATTGTAATTTTTGTATTGTTATTAAATCCAACTGTGAGTGATAATTAGTAATAAAAAATCAGTTTTAGAAAATGAATGCATGTGAAATGGAGGCAAACTTTTGATCATTTGATATGGGATTTTGGCATTGGCAATGAATTGGAACAAATAAAATTGACCTGCTTACCATGGCAACCAATTCATTTCCAGCTGTGATATTTCTATTGTGTGCTAAGGAATAAAAACTAAAGCCTAACCAGTTGCTATAGACAATACCTATGTTTTTTGCCACATATTTTATGTCTTTCCTATTATGTTTTAAATATAACTAGTCATGCAAATATCTGAAATGTTATTAATATGTGTAATTATAGTAGTTCAACTTTTTAGCAAACTGAAAATGAAATACCTGCACAACTTTGTGGTATTATTATTTTTTTGAATTGCACAGCATTCAAAATGGATAACAATCTAGGCAATAATGAGCTTAAAAATATCCTAACCCAACCATTATTTCACTATAAAGTAGCCCTGACATCTACTTTTTTCTTTTAGATGGAGTAAGGAAGAGTTGGAACTGCTGTCAGTGTCTGTGGACTGTTCTTACTGGGACATAAAATGATGGGAAATCCAAAGTGTTACAGTTGTCACCAGAACAGTAATAAAGGAGAAATCTTTCAATGGAGACACCTATTACAAAGATGACTATCTATGAGAGGATTCTCAATATTATTAGAGATTTTGTCTTATTTTCCATTGTGTCTCCAGGACAGAAAGTAAAAAAAAAATCCTCCCAAGAGGATACAGGCAGCAAAAAAAATAAGTTATTTAACCATTCTTAATGTTATTCAAAAAACCCCCAAAAATGTCAGCAACAGTTAAAGTGGTAGTAAATTCAACATTCTGACTTTCTTACGTCACTGGTGCATGCGTACATTTGAGGAGGTTCATGGCATGCTCTGCGTGCCGTTGGTCTATTGCATTTTAATCCCGTGAGAGTACTGCTCCATGCAAACCGTCCTGAAACACAGTGCAAGCACGAGATTCCAGCCATTACAACAAGAAAGGGCGTAAGTTACATGCAGAATAGATAAACGATCCACCCTCTTCATGTACTTGAAGGTTTCAATCACCCCTCCCTCCTAGATTGTAAGCTCCAAGGAGCAGGGCACTCCTTTCCCTCTTGTATTGAACTGTATTGTTGCTATATTGTCTCCCGTCATATTGTAAAGCACTGAGCAAACTGTTGGCACTATATAAATCTTGTATAATAATAATAATAATCATGTCTCCCCTTTCCCTCCTTTCCTCCAGACTGTACATGTTAAATTCCTGAAGTCACTCTTGATGTTTTATCCCCCAAACCTTTCACCATTTTTGTTACCCATCTCTGGACTCGTTCTATCTTATCAATATCTTTTTGTAAGTGAGATCTCCAGAAGTGGACACAGTATTCTAAATGAGGTCTAACTTAAGATCTATATAGGGGAATCAGGACCTCCTTCTTCCTGCTGGTGACCCCTCTAGTGATGCATCCTAGAATTTTTGTCTCTTTCCCCACTGTCTGGTCACACTGTTTGCTCATTTTGCAATCATCTGAAATAAGTACCCCCAAGTCCTTTTCCTCTGAAGTGCTGGCCAACACTGTACCTCCAATGTTGTACTCTTTCAAGGGACTCTTTTTTCCTAGCTGCATTATTTTACATTTAGATTATATGACTATATTTACCACAGTAGTCTTCTCCACAAAAGAATCATCAAGGTTTATCCACCATTTCCTCTACAGGCCTTTAAGGGTGAAGTAAATCCTCATGCATTTTGTCAGGATTATTCTGTGGTAGCAGATCCTTCATTATACACTATATTGCCAAAAGTATTGGGACACCTGACTTTACACACACATGAGCTTTAATGGCATCCCAGTTTTAGTCCGTAGGGTTCAATGTTGAGTTGGCCCACCCTTTGCAGCTATAACAGCTTCAAATCTTCTGGGAAGGCTGTCCACAAGGTTTCGGAGTGTGTCTATGGAAATGTGTCTATGACCATTCTTCCAGAACTGCATTTGTGAGATCAGGCATTGATATCAGACGAGAAGTCCTCGCTAGCAGTCTCTGCTCTAATTCATCCCGAGGGTGTTCTATCGGGTTGAGGTCAGGACTCTGTGCAGGCCAGTCAAGTTCCTCCACCCAAAACATGCTCATCAATGTCTTTATGGACCTTGCTTTGTGCACTGGTGCACAGTCATGTTGGAACAGGAAGGGGCCATCCCCAAACTGTTCCCAAAAAAGTTGGGAGCATTAAATTAGATGTCTTGGTATGCTGATGCCTTAAGAGTTCCCTTCACTGGAAGTAAGGGGCCAAGCCCAACCCCTGAAAAGCACCCCCACACCATAATCCCCCCTCCACTAAACTTTACACTTGGAACAATGCAGTCAGGCAAGTACTGTTCTCCTGGCAACCGCCAAACCCAGACACATACATCAGATTGTCAAGCAGAGAAGAGTGATTCGTAACTCCAGAGAACACATCTCCACTGTTCTCCAGTGTGCTCTACACCTTTGCATTGCACTTGGTGATGTAAGGCTTGGATGCAGCTGCTCGGCCATGGAAACCCATTCCATGAAGCTCTCAATGTAATGTTGTTGTGCTAATATGAAGGCCACATGAAGTTTGGAGGTCTTTAGCTATTGACTCTCCAGACAGTTGGTGACTTCTGAGCACTGTGTCACTTCGTGGCTGAGTTGATGTTGTCCCCAGTTGCTTCCACTTTGTTATAATACAACTAAAAGTTGACCTTGGAATATTTAGTAGCAAGGAATTTCACCGATGGACTTATTGCATAGGTGGCAACCTATCACGGTACCATGCTTGAATTCAATGAGCTCCTGAGAGTGACCCATTTTTTCCCAAATGTTTGTAGAAGCAGTATGCATGCCTAGGTGCTTGATTTTGTACACCTGTGGCCATGGACATGATTTGAACACCTGAATCCAGTGATTTGGAGGGATGTCCCAATATGATTGGCAATATAGTGTATCTTTGCATCAACATCACTGACATCCCTGAATGATATAACCTGATATCTTTGTCAGAACTGTTGTCTGGTCATTTTGGCGCAGTGGACATCGAGCTTCAGTTTGGCACCACCCCCACCCTGTTCCAGGACAAGGTCATTATGTACTCAGGGGAAGACCTCAATCTATGGACCCCCCCTTCTGACACAACATGGGGGGTTGGTTGGGAGAGTAGGATGAGAGATGAAGCACAATGAGTGGTTTCAGTAGGGCAGTGAACAAAAAAAAAACACAATTCATATTGTCACGGGTTGCAGTAAATAGCAGTATGCACATAAATGAGTAAGTAAAGGATTAGATCAATTACAATTTACTAGACAATATATTGACTAGGCTACAGCAGCATATAATTGAGTTCTATGCAGCTACATTAGAGTAAACCTGGTAATGCACAAAATTAGCAATAAGGCACTCTAAAACAGTAACAGCAATGATAATCAATACTGTGATAACTCTTCTATAAACAATATTATATGCACTTTAGAGTGCACTCTAAAGGAATATCAGCAATGAAATTTAAAACTCCCTAAAGAAGTACCTCTTACTTTGAATAGACAAAGTTTTTGTGAAATAGCTATCTGAATGATCAGTCTTTAGCCCTGGTTCTTCAGCTGGCTAGCGTTGGGGCCCAGTATTTATGGTGGCACACATGAGTACAGCCCTAGTAAAGTTTGCATGCAGTAAATAATGCAGCTAGTTAGATGGTCAGTCCCTATATGCTCAGTCTCTGCAGCAACAAGTTAATGTTAGCAGTGTTCTCTCACCAGTTCTAGTGATACAGCAACAGGAGTCCCACCATTCAGATGTTAGATAATTTCAAGATCTGCCTGGAGCCACTCTAGTCCTCAGCACATGGCTACAGACTTGTAGCAGGTTCATGTGCACACATGAGAAGTTAAGTGCACACTTTGACCTCCTTGCAGCAAAACTTAGTCCTTTGGTCTGAGAAACTATAACTCTTTCTCCCATTTTAACCACCTCCTATTGGGAATTGGTCCATAGACTGCCATAGTAAAGTTTCTTTCCCAAACTTAATTTCCCATGATTCAATGTTGCCAACCATCAAGTATCTTAACCTGTTGCCGACCAGCCACTGTATTAAAACGGTGGCAGGGTGGCACGGCTGCGCAAAACCACGTTTTTAAACGTGTCTCGCACTCCCAAGGTTTTCGCAGGCAGTTGGGGCGCGGCCCCGCCGACCCACAAGTGTCACTATTCAATCCCCGAGGGATCAATCATTCGGTTTCAGCCAGTGATGTCCGGCTGAAATCGAATGATCGGTCCCTGTCCTATCCTGTCCTGTGTTGACAGTTACACAGGACAGGATATGATGTCATTCTTCTCTGCCTGGGCACATTCCGTTCCAGACAGAGAAGAGAACAGAAGAATTGTGAGTACAAAGCACTACACTTTCAGTTAGAACACACCTAGGACACATTTAACCCCCTGATCGTCCCCCCCAGTTAACCCCTTCACTGCCCTGGCACCAGTGTCATTTATTACAGTGAACAGATTTTTACTGATCACTGTATTAGTGTCACTGGCGACTTCCAATAGTGTTAGCGCCCCTCCCAGATAGCGCCAGTTTGCCCGCTAGTACACCAGTAATCCCATTTAACCCCTTGATCACCCCCCATTTAGTGGCCAAAATGTCCAAGCAAAGGTACACTAGTGAGGAGGCCTACAGAATTCTGAGCTTGTCAGGTGAGAGCGAAGGGGAAGACTCCCTGACAGAATCAGGCTCAGAATACGAACCTACAGACAGAAGCGGCACCCTGACAAATAGCTCAGACGACGAAGAAGAGGTCCCTGCTAAGATCAGGCGTACCCGACCCCATTTCCAGGTTGCTGAACTGGTACAAATGCATGATGATTCTTATATGCAGCAGAGTGCCAGTACTAGTGCCGCACTACCTTTTGGTGAACTGGCAAGCACCAGCGGCCTAGTACGTCCTGGTCCTATACATACCAGCACTGCAGTATCACTTGGTGATGTGGCGAGTCCCATAAGTGCAGTACAAGCTTTTGCAGTGGCGAGCACAAGTAGTGTCCTGCAGCCACCAAGAATTCGCAGACAGGCCCGTAGAACTCCTAGTATCCTTCCAGATGTGCTTGCAAATTCCAATTGGCAGCCCACAAATTCTGAAGCACACTTACTTCCCCCATTCACTGCCCAACCCAGAATTCAGGTGGAAACAGCAAATTTAAATACTCCCCTTGATTTTTTTGAGCTGTTTTTCACAGATGATCTTTATGCATTGATTGTGGATCAAAGCAAATTATATGCACGACAATTTATCGCCGCCAACCCTAATTCAAACCTTGCCAGACCATTTGCATGGAAACCCATTATGGTTTCCGAACTTAACGTTTTTTTGGGCCTAACCCTCAGCATGGGCATTACTAAAAAAAATGTATTGCGATTGTATTGGTCCACAGACCCGCTTGTTCACATGTCCGTGTTCTCTGCTGCCATGGCCAGGCATAGATATGAGACGATATTGCGTTTTATGCACTTCAACGACAACACACTCAGTCGTCCTCGGGGTGACCCTGAATTTGACCGGCTCCACAAAATTCAGCCCCTCGTAAATCACTTTAACCAAACATTTGCATATGTGTATACTCCCCAGAAAAACATCTGCATCGATGAGTCCCTCATTCAATTTTCTGGCCGCCTTGTAATCAAACAGTATATCCCCAGCAAGCTTGCTAGATATGGGGTCAAGGTGTATAAGACCTGTGAGAGGGCAACAGGCTATACATGTAAGTTTCGGATTTACGAGGGAAGAGATAGTCATCTGGAGCCCCCCGGATGCCCAGACTACATGGGGAGCAGTAGCAAGATAGTTTGGGACTTGGTGTCATTTTTTATCCATATGGAGTACCACTTGTACATGGACAATTTTTATTCAAGCGTGCCACTATTTAGACATTTGTTCAATCTGGGAATTTGCATATGTGGCACTGTGCGACCTAATTGCTGGGGCTTCCCCCAACGGCTTGTAAATACCCATCTTAGAAAGGGGGAAAAAACCTGCTTGAGAAACAAAGAATTGCTCGCAGTGAAGTGGAAGGACAAACGGGATGTTTACCTCCTGTCTTCCATTCATGCAGATACGACCATCCAAATTGCCACAGCAGCTGGTGTTGTTGAGAAGCCCCTCTGTGTCCACGATTATAACCTTAACATGGGAGGGGTGGACTTCACCGACTAGATGATGAAGCCGTACTTAGTTTCCCGAAAAGCCGGACGCCGGTACAAAAAAGTGTCTGTTTATTTATTTCTATTTCAATAGTTTTTATTAAATTTTTTAAAAAGTATAAACAGAGGCAATAAAACACGTCCATGCAGGGGCTATCAATTGCACAGATAAACAAAATGCAAAATAAAAAAAAGGGAAAAACAATGCTCTAATGCCAACAGGGCAAAAGGTACGCCCACGCAGGGGCTATCAATGGCACAGAAGTTACAAAACATTAATGTAACTGATTATAACAACTAAATTCAGCTGTCCAGTCACATCAAAAACAGAGAGAGAGAGAAAAAGGAAAAGAAAAAAAAAAAAAGGGGGGGCAAAGAGCAAGGATTCAAGAGCGCCAATACCGAACGCCATTACATCCCAAGACTAGCCGGGGGGAGTGAGGGAAGGGCATATTGCAACCACGGCTCCCATATTTTCAAAAATTTACGCTGGGAGTCGTTGCGGATACTCGACATCTGTTCGTTGAGCATCATAGTGGTCATACGATCCCGCACCCCCTGAAGAGGGACAAACGGACTCTTCCAGGCCTGAGCAATTGTTCTAGTGGTGGATAAAAACAGATAGGAAGCCAACTTCTGCTGGTGAGCCAAGAGGCCCGGTATGGGGCAATGAAGCAAAGCATACCGAGCATCCCGGCGTATGGAGAGATGGAACAAGGTGAAAAGGAGGCCAAATACACGAGACCAAAAACGAAACAGTCTCGGGCATGATCACCAGATATGCAATACATCACCACGATGGCCACAACCCCGAAAACATTGATCACTACAGGCAGGGTTAGCCCGGGCCAACCGAGCCGGAACCCAGTATCAACGAAACAATACCTTATAGGCTGCCTCCAATGTGGTCGTATTAAATGAGCATTTAGCTATGAGTGACCAGACCTTATTCCAGTCCTCCGGATACACAGCCACTCCCAGGTCGCGCTCCCACTGAACAACATATGAAAGAGAAGTATGCGACGAGCGTCTGTTCAGAGCTGCATAAAGAAGGGATATAAGGCCCGGAGCGCCCGGACGCTGTTGGCAAAGCTGTTCAAAGGCAGATTTCTGGTACGGGAAAGCAGAAGTACCCCGCAGCGAGAGCACCCAGTGTCGCAATTGAAGATATCGAAAAAATTCCGCCGGGGGGATATTCTGGGATTCCCGAAGAGAGTCCCAGGTGGGAAAGGACCGAAAAATCAAAAAGTGTTGCACCTGCGAAAAACCATTAGTCACCCACCAAGAAAACGCCCCTGGGTGATCCAAACCCGGCGGAAAAAGAGGGTTGTTAATAATTGGGAGCAAAGGCAGAAAAGGTGACATCAGGCCACTAGAGTAACGTACCGAGTCCCAAACTTGTAGGCCATGAAGTAACATCGGACTCAGTGCCATAGGGTGCAGGGCAGAGGGAAGCCATAGAAGCGTCGACAGTGCGATAGGGGCACAATTAGGTAGTTCCAACAGGACCCAGAGGGGGACGTCGGAAGAGGCGTGCAACATAGACAGCGGGGCAATCTGGCTCGCTTGATAATACTTAGTCACATTAGGCACCCCAAGACCACCCTGAAGTCTATGGGCAAAAAGTGTACTTTTGGATACTCTGGGGTGCTTATCAGCCCAGATAAAACGCATTAACTTCGCCTGAAGCAACCGAAGAAAATGAGGGGGAACCCGCACCGGGAGTGTGCGAAAATAATACAACAATTTCGGCAAGATGGTCATTTTCACCGAATTAACCCGTCCTATCCAAGACAGGTGCGGAAATTGCCAAGAATGCATAAGAGAGAATAGAGAGCTAAGCAATGGATAATAATTTGCAGCAAACAAGGAGTCATAAGTGGGGGTCAAGCGAATGCCTAAGTATTCAAGAGAAGAGGAAGCCCATTTGTAAGGGAAGTGGGATTGTAGGCGCGAAACCAAATCTGAAGCCAAAGTAATATTGAGGGCAACAGTCTTATCCAAGTTGATACGGAGACCCGAAATCAAGGAGAAGCGCTCAAGAACCTGTTGCAAATTAGGAAGTGTCGTCAGGGGGTTAGTAAGAGTCAGGAGGGCATCATCCGCAAAAAGGTTCAGTTTGAATTCCTGTCCCGCGTAAGGAAACCCCGATACATTGCAATCGGTCCGAAGCGCTAAAGCCAGTGCTCAAGCGCCAGGACAAAGAGCGCTGGGGACAGGGGGCAACCCTGCCTTGTCCCTCGCCCAATAGGAAAGGGATCTGAAAAATACCCAGCGTATTTGACGGAGGCCGAAGGAGAAGAATACAAGGCCTGAATCCAAGAAAGAATAGAATCCCCAAAACCCCAACGAGACAGCACAAACCGCAGATATTCCCAGGATAGAGAATCAAAGGCTTTATATATGTCTAAAGACAGTAAGAATCCCGGGATTTTCCTCTGTTGCAGAAAATGTATAAGATGGACCACCTTACGAACGTTATCACCCGCCTGCCTCCCGGGGACGAACCCTACCTGGTCCCTGTGGACCAGGCTACGCAAATATTTATTGATGCGAAAACTAAGGATCTTGCCCAATATCTTCAGGTCTTCATTAAGAAGAGAAATAGGCCGGAAGGCTTGCGGTTCCTGTACATCATTGGTCGTCTTAGGAATCATGGCGATATGCGCTCTAAGCGCATCTGGGGAGGGCGAGGAGCTCTGTCGTAACGCATTAAAATACTCAGCCAAAAAGGGCGCCAACAAGGCTGAGAATTTCTTATAATAAAGATCGGAAAAGCCATCGGGACCTGGGGCCGCGGTGGACCGTAAAGATTTGATAGCTTGGAGCACTTCCGGTACAGTGACACCGGCGTTGAGTGCCACCTGTGCTGCCTCGGATAACCCAGGAAGTCGGAGATCTTGAAAGAATGCCTCTGCTTGAGCCACGGGGAAGGGATCTGGTTTAGCGTAGAGGCGTGAAAGGAAGTCTGAGAAACGGGAAACAATCTGCTGGGGATTAGAAGTACAGCCACCTGTAGGAAGTCGCAGTCGAATCGGTTTATGGGGTTTCCCCACAGAATTGAGTTTCCTGGCCAGCATTGGGCCTGGCTTATTAGCACAGGAATAAAATTTGTGTTTGGTCCAACGCAGGGCCCGTTCCGCCTCCGAAGAGGCAAGTAGGTCCAACTCTGCCGCCAGAGCATCCCGAGCGCGTTTATGGAGATGACTTCCAACGCGCATCCGCAGAGGCCAGGAGAGAATGAAGCTCCAAAAGTCGGCGCTCCCGCTCCCGCTTCCGGACCGCCGCCAGCTGTATAACATGACCCCGCACCGTGGCCTTATGCGCCTCCCATAGGGGCACTGCCGAGGAGACCGATCCCGCGTTTTCCGTGAAGTATGTTCGTAAAAAAAATTCTATTTGTTGGCAGGTAGCCTGAGTGGTCAATAAAGAATCATTGGTGCGCCAATGAAAAGGCCGCCATTCTGACCCAGAGAGGGCAAGGAGAAGTACCAAGGGATCGTGATCCGACCAAGGCGAGGAGGGAATAGTTATCCGCCTGACCAAGGGAAGCTGCTGAACCTGCATAAATATATGATCAATTCTACAAAAACTATCATGAGGACTTGAATAGAATGTAAAGTCACGTTCCGTTGGGTGAAGCTCCCTCCAGACGTCCGCCAGCCCCGCTGTCCGCAGGAGAGAGCGCATACGTTCCTCCAGCACCAAGTCATGAGAAGGGGCCGCCCCTTGTGCGCAGCGCCTATCCAATGCAGAATCCAAAGTAACATTTGAATCCCCCAAAACAACAAGAAGACCCTTGGAGTGTCGGGAAACAATGGTGTAAAGATGTGAAAAGAATTTATCCTGAAAACGATTAGGCGTATAGTAAGAGACAAAAGTAACCTCCTGGTTCCAGAGGGTGCCTTGCAGAAGCAGATACCTGCCCGTGAGGTCCGCTATATTCCTAGCACAGACAAAGGGGAGATTGCGTTTAAAAGCGATCAGGACACCCCGACGCTTCTCAGAAGCCGAGGCCGTGTAAAAGGTGGGATAGTGAGGTGAAAGATAACGCGGGGTGGAGGACTGAGAAAACCTGGTCTCTTGTAAACATACCACGTCAGTTTGTTGCAATTTGAGGTGATGAAAAACTTTAGCCCGCTTCTGAGGCGAATTGAAGCCTTGAACATTTTGCGAATGAATTTTCAAAAGGGGCGAGGCCATGGCGACATCTGTGCAACACGCTCAGCAGAAAAAACCATAAAGCAGCTAGCAATTTCCGCTCCCAATGGCGATCGGACCGTGGCGTCCCGGAACCCTGCAGAAAACAAAAACAAAAAAAAAAACAAAGAAGAAAAAAAACAAAGAAAGAAAGAAGGAAAAGGACACAAAAAGAATATACAATAGTGCAATCGTGTCACGCCAATGGTGACGTGCATCCTACAAATGAAGGATACCAGTTAGGGGTGGCTCTACCACTGGACACATGGCTGCAAATGGAAACATCAGAAACATAAGCCCTCAGGGGGCAAAAGGGCAATAAGGCAATAAACACAATAGAACGGGTTACCAAAGCAATAAAACTAGGTCCCAGGAGCTAGGCCACCGTGATGACCTCCCCATAGCAACCCAGAGAACCATGGGGCCAACCCCCTCCCACCCAGCCGGGCCTACCAGATCAACCTCCCACCCTGAAACCCGAGGAAACCCTCACTCCGTGCTACCAACAAAAACCGGAATACCATCACCCAGGCCCAAAATAGGCTGTGGCAGCAGAAATTCATAATTCTCGAGTCCATGAGGAGACCCCCCCAACCAGGGAAGGAACCCAAGGGGGAACACTGGATCAGTCCCAACCCGTAATGCTGACAAACTAGGGGAGCCCTAAGGGCCAAACTCACGGTCCCGTCAAGGAAGTCCATCGGTGAGATGATACATGGGAAGTCCAAGACACTTCTTCAGCCCGGAGAAGAACAGGAAGAACTTGATCGCAAAGAGGTCTGAGGGAGGGCCCTCTTCCTATTGGACGACTGCTCCCAGATGCGGCTTGGAAGAAGCGGCCTCGTCGGAGATCCTGATGAATGTGCCAGGCTCCGATCCTCAGCCTCAGGCGAAAGAAGGTGTAAAGATTCCAGGAGAGAATGGGCCTCCTCCGGCGTAGCCACAGAATGACTGCGGCCCTGGTAGGTGAAGGTGAGGTGAAACGGGAAGCCCCAGGCGTATTTGATACTGTGTTTCACCAGGACCGAAGTGAAAGGCTTCAATTGGCAACGCTTCTGAAGAGTGGTCTGAGAGAGGTCCGCAAAGAGCTGGTAGCGATGCCCCTGGAAGCTGAGGTCAGGGTTGTTTCTGGCCACCAAGAGGATAGTTTCCTTAGTGCGGTAATTAGAGATGAGCGAATCGAACATGACGAAGTGGAATTCGTTCCGAAGATTTGGAAAAATTCGATTCACGCCGAATCCGAAGATTAGCACACTTCGGATGCACGAATCGAATTTTCCAAAAAATGGCGGCGACATGTGTGGCGACGGAGCGGGGATCTCTGGGAAGGCGTGCAGACAAGGCGCGCTGACCCATAATGCATTCATTCATGACATGTGATCGCATTAGCCAATCAGCAGCCAGCCAGCCAGCACTGTGTAATGGTGGAGCTATAAATCGCGACCATCTTAGAATTCTCCATTAGCCTCCGGTCATTCAAGAGAGACAGACCTGTGTGTATGAAGGGACAGAGTTAGGGCCACAGAGACTTTAGGGCCACAGAATCGTTAGTCAGGGACACAGAATCGTTACTCAGGGACACAGAATCGTTACTTAGGGCCACAGCTATCAAAGAATCAAAAATTTAAAGTGACATACACCCTTTTTTTTTTTGGTGGCTGTCGTGCACAGTTGGTGCTGCAGTTTGCCGATTGTGCAAAATAAACTGACTTCCTGCTTCACAACCACTATTGTACGTTCAAAGAGTTAAATCCATTTACACGCCGGCTAGCGGTAATATTTTTTGGGTGATTAGTGTATTCCAGTGACACAAACGTACAGTTTCCAGCCAACGGCAAGCTGCAATTGACCGATTGTGTACAATAAACTGACTTTCTGCTTCACAACCACTATTGTACGTTCAAAGAGTTAGATCCATTTACACGCCGGGTGGCGGTAATTTTTTTTGGGTGATTAGTGCATTCCAGTGACATAAACGTACAGTTTCCAGCCAACGGCAAGCTGCAATTGACCGATTGTGCTAAATAAACTGACTTTCTGCTTCACAACCACTATTATACGTTCAAAGAGTTAAATCCATTTACACGCCGGGTGGCGGTAATATTTTTTGGGTGATTAGTGCATTCCAGTGACAGAAACGTACAGTTTCCAGCCAACGGCAAGCTGCAATTGACCGATTGTGCTAAATAAACTGACTTTCTGCTTTACAACCACTATTGTACGTTCAAAGAGTTAGATCCATTTACACGCCGGGTGGCGGTAATATTTTTTGGGTGATTAGTGCATTCCAGTGACATAAACGTACAGTTTCCAGCCAACGGCAAGCTGCAATTGACCGATTGTGCTAAATAAACTGACTTTCTGCTTCACAACCACTATTGTACGTTCAAAGAGTTAAATCCATATACACGCCGGGTGGCGGTAATATTTTTTGGGTGATTAGTGCATTCCAGTGACATAAACGTACAGTTTCCAGCCAACGGCAAGCTGCAATTGACCGATTGTGTACAATAAACTGACTTTCTGCTTCACAACCACTATTGTACGTTCAAAGAGTTAGATCCATTTACACGCCGGGTGGCGGTAATATTTTTTGGGTGATTAGTGCATTCCAGTGACATAAACGTACAGTTTCCAGCCAACAGCAAGCTGCAATTGACCGATTGTGTACAATAAACTGAATTTCTGCTTCACAACCACTATTGTACGTTCAAAGAGTTAAATCCATATACACGCCGGGTGGCGGTAATATTTTTTGGGTGATTAGTGCATTCCAGTGACATAAACGTACAGTTTCCAGCCAACGGCACGCTGCAATTGACCGATTGTGCTAAATAAACTGACTTTCTGCTTCACAACCACTATTGCACGTTCAAAGAGTTAAATCCGGTTTTATTTTTGGGGTGCTTATTGAATTAAAGAGTATGTCAGACAACACGCAGAGGAGTGGCAGAGGAGGCAATGTTTCAGGAGCGAGCAGACGTGGAAGCAGAGGAAGGGGTCGAGGCAGCACTAGTCGCAGCCAGAGGCCAGTGCTCCCGGTGTCATCCAGCGGTCGTGTCTCCACCGACAACCCTGCCGTCATCGATTGGTTGACTCGGTCGTCTTCCTCTTCCCAGGTCACCTCTGACACCTACAGCCAACGGTCGGTGGGTACGTCAGACACAACCGTTAGTTGGCATGGCCCGGGAGCAAGCCCACTGAAATCACGTGTCCTCTACCTGCCCCTGTCCTTTGGTGTTCCCTCACCAAGCGAAGTATCGCATGCTGTGGGCTCAGCCCCACTGTACAGTGAGGAAGAGCTAACAGAGGGCGGTCAGGAACGGGGGGAGACATCCGCCTCTTCAGCAGCCAGGCGAAGAAGTACTGGCGAGGAGAGTGGCTCGGTAGCCGGTCTAGAGACAGGTCTGTCTCCTGACCCACACGCAGCCGAGGGGGCCAGTAGTGACGCGGAGACCCTAATTGATGATGATGAGGCTGATCGCACTTGGCAGCCTCGTCGTCATCAGGCTATTGCTTCCGCATCATCAGGAGAAGAGGGTGCCAGCTTGCCAGCGAGCAAAACAGTCGGTGGGTTGCCCAGGAGGCAGCAGGGTCGCAGCAGTGTCAGTGGAGCCAAACGGCCACGGAGTAGAGCACCAGCTCCACTGCAGCCTACCACCACGGCCAGTAGTGGTGCCGGTGTGCACGGAGGAAGTAGCAGTCAGCCAGTGAGGAGTAGCGGGGGCAAAGTTTCCTACTCGGCGGTGTGGCAATTTTTCGTCAAGCCGCCCGAGGAAGTTAACGTAGCCGTATGTCGACTATGTGGCCAGAAAGTCAAGCGTGGCCAGGGGGCCAATGTTGGGACTACAGCGTTGCGTCAGCATATGCAGCGTCGCCATTCGGTGGCCTGGGAAAACCGTGATAAAGATACGGCGGTTCTGCCTGCCCCAGCCCCCGCTCCATCACCCGCTCCGTTACTTGCTCCGTCACCCGACGTCAATCGCCCTCTATCAGCCAGTCAAGGCTCCAACACCTCTGCTGAGGGGAGTTGTCGCTCGTTGGCATCTTCCGCTCGTTCAGATGCTCCTTCTCCTGCTACTCCTCTTCACGGATTCCGTCAGCAGTCTTTCTTGGAATCCGTTTCCAAGAGAAAACAGTTTGCGAGCACGCACCCGACGGTGCAGAAGCTGAACGTCCTCCTGTCCAAGTTGCTGGTGCTGCAGTCCCTCCCTTTCCAAGTGGTGGACTCAGCACCTTTCCGAGAAATGATGGCTTGTGCCGAGCCGCGGTGGAGAGTGCCAAGCCGGCATTTCTTAGCCAAAAAGGCAGTGCCAGCCCTGCATTCACATGTAGAAGAGATGGTGGGCCAGTCTTTGAGCATGTCGGTCTCTGCCAAAGTGCACGGCAGCGCCGACGTGTGGAGCTGTAACTACGGTCAGGGACAGTACATGTCATTTACGGCCCACTGGGTGAACGTGCTGCCGGCACAGCCGCACCAGCAACTTGGACAGGTCACGCCGCTTTTGCCTCCACGTTTGCACGTCCTTGGTCCAGCAAAGATGTCCGCCTCTACCACCTCTTCTTCCGCCGTGTCCTCAGCCGCCACCCCCGTGCCAAGTCCCATTACCCGACTGGCATATCACATGTGCAGGGCGCAACGGTGTCACGCTGTGCTGCACCTGGTATGACAGATGGCTGTCTCCGCGCAAACTGAAAATCGGAACCATGTTGACTGACAACGGAAAGAACATGGTGTCTGCTCTGCGTCAAGGAAGGTTGTGCCATGCACCATGCATGGCTCACGTGTTCAATCTGGTTGTCAAGCGGTTCCTAAAATGCACCATCCCACTGCAAGACATCCTTAAAATGTCACGTAAACTTTGCATGCATTTCAGCCATTCCTACACCGCAAAGCACACCCTCCTTGAGCTGCAGCGGCAGAATGGAATTCCACAGCATCGCCTGATCTGCGACGTTGCAACAAGGTGGAATTCAACCCTACATATGTTAGACCGCCTTTACGAACAGCGAAAGGCCTTCACCGATTTCCTGATGTTACAAGCGGATAAAGGTACTCCCCTGTGTAACTTAGATGTCAGCCATTGGCAGCTCATGCGTGACACCTGCCGCTTGCTCAGGCCCTTTGAGGAGGCCACGCTATTCGTGAGTCGGCAGGACTATGGGATGAACGACGTCATTCCTCTGTTGCACGTCCTGGAACAAATGCTGTTAACAATGGCTGGTCAGGGTGCGGTAGACGTGGCGCACAGATCTCAACGCCACATGACCCCTGTGGGGGCAGGACAGGAAGAAGAGGAGGAGGTAGAGGAGGACATTGGTGCTCAGGAATTATTGAGTGAAATGGGTGGTTTTTCCACTCAGCGGACAGGAGTGGAGGAGCAGGAGCATCTGGTAGAGGAGGAGGAGGAGACAGAGGACCCAGACGCACCATGGCAGTATGCTGTGGAGATGGAGGCAGGGAGTCCCTCGCATTCCTTGGCACAAATGGCCCATAGCATGCTCGCTTGCTTGCGTAGCGACAGCCGAATAATAACCATCAGACAGAGGGATGACTTTTGGCTGTCCACCTTGTTGGACCCTCGCTACCGTTCAAAAATGGTGGCCTTTTTCACACCTGCTGAGAGGGAGGCCAAAATAACGTACTATAAAAACCACCTATGTAGTCAGTTGGTCTCTGCCTTTCTGCGCCAACGTCCATCCTCAGACACTGTGGGCCCTGTGCGCTCGCGTTCCGCTGCCATGGCAGCAGGGGAGGGGTGGGGTGGTAGGAGCAGTGGCAGCTCCACCAGCAGCGGCTGCCTCAGTCTGCAGTCGATGATGAGTAGCTTTCTTCACCAGCGCAGTGAGGAAACTACTAACCAGCCGCAGCAGCAGCAGCATCAGGTGGACCTGGAGCAGGACCTCAAACAACAGGCTTGGGCCTACTTGGACAGCACCCTGCCAACCGAGGTAGACAATCCCCTTGACTACTGGGCAACGAAACTTGACCTTTGGCCCCAACTAGCTGAATTTGCCCTTGAAAGGCTGTCATGCCCGGCCAGTAGCATGGCATCGGAGCGCGTGTTTAGTGCGGCAGGAGGTATTGTAACTCCGCGGAGGACACGACTGTCCACCCAAAGTGTGGAGAGACTCACGTTTGTGAAAATGAATCAGGCGTGGATTAGTCTGGATTTCAAACCACCAGTTCCTGACACAACTGACTAAATCCGCCATGAATCATGCCCCAAACATGTTATTATTTTTAACATAGGCCTCTGTATGGCCTTCAATTTAAGCTGCTTACGCTTCGCCACTCTGCCATGGGCCCCTGTACCACCTCCTCTTGCTGCTGCCAGGTCCAGAGTGTGTCATGGGTCCCTGTACGGCCTCCCATTGCTGCTGACTTCATCGCCAGACTCTGCCATGTGCCACTTTCAGGTCTCCTTACACTGTTGGTGGGTTCCATTTTGTGATAGGGTGCTGTATGGCCTTCCATTGCTGCTGCCTCCACCGCCACCCTGCGCCATGTGCCTCTGTCGTCTGCTCACGCTGCTGACGGCTTCCGCTTTTTAACCGAGGCCTGTGTTTGGCTTCCGAATACTGCTGCATCCACCGCCACCCTGCGCCATGTGTCTCTGTCGTCTGCTCACGCTGCTGACGGCTTCCGCTTTTTAACCTAGGCCTGTGTATGGCTTCAGAATAATGCTGCCTCCACCGCCACCCTGCGCCATGTGCCTCTGTCGTCTGCTCACGCTGCTGCCAGGTCCATACTGATTCATGGCCCCCTGTACCGGCTCCTCATGAACATGGTTCAGCGGGTTTGCATCACTTAACGGCAAATCGTTGACAAACGCTGGGACGTTCAGTGTTGTGCGCATTAAGCCAGATACCAAAGGGCAGCACAGACCTGTTATTACTCGCTCAAGCATGGCTGAATAAAACCAGTCTCTACCACAAATTGGACCCAGACCTGCCCAGGGTCTCGTAAGTAGATTGCACGGAGGAGTAGAGTTCGTTATTGGAATTAACTGTGAGGGACTTTTAAACCTAGGCCTGTGTATGGCCTTCAATTGAAGCTGCTTCTGCTCCGCCACTCTGCCATTGGACTCTTGATAGTCGTCGATGGGCCCCCATACCGACTCCTCATGCTGCTGCCAGGCCCGTAATCTGTCATGGGCCCCTGTACCGCCTCCTCATGCTGCTGCCAGGTCCAGAGTGTGTCATGGGTCCCTGTACGGCCTCCCATTGCTGCTGTCTCCATCGCCACACTCTGCCATGTGCCACTTTCAGGTCTCCTTACACTGTTGGTGGGTTCCATTTTGTGATAGGGTGCTGTATGGCCTTCCATTGCTGCTGCCTCCACCGCAAACCCTGCGCCATGTGCCTCTGTCGTCTGCTCACGCTGCTGACGGCTTCCGCTTTTTAACCGAGGCCTGTGTTTGGCTTCCGAATACTGCTGCATCCACCGCCACCCTGCGCCATGTGTCTCTGTCGTCTGCTCACGCTGCTGACGGCTTCCGCTTTTTAACCTAGGCCTGTGTATGTCTTCCGAATACTGCTGCCTCCACCGCCACCCTGTGCCATGTGCCACTTTCAGGTCTCCTTTCACTGTTGGTGGGTTCCATTTTGTGATAGGGTGCTGTATGGCCTTCCATTGCTGCTGCCTCCACCGCCACCCTGCGCCATGTGCCTCTGTCGTCTGCTCACGCTGCTGGGTTCCAGTTTTAAACCTAGGCCTGTGTATGGCTTCCGAATACTGCTGCCTCCACCGCCACCCTGCTCCATGTGCCTCTGTTGTCTGCTCACGCTGCTGACGGCTTCCGCTTTTTAACCTAGGCCTGTGTATGGCTTCCGAATACTGCTGCCTCCACCGCCACCCTGCGCCATGTGTCTCTGTCGTCTGCTCACGCTGCTGACGGCTTCCGCTTTTTAAACTAGTCCTGTGTATGTCTTCCGAATACTGCTGCCTCCACCGCCACCCTGCGCCATGTGCCACTTTCAGGTCTCCTTACACTGTTGGTGGGTTCCATTTTGTGATAGGGTGCTGTATGGCCTTCCATTGCTGCTGCCTCCACCGCCACCCTGCGCCATGTGACTCTGTCGTCTGCTCACGCTGCTGACGGCTTCCGCTTTTTAACCGAGGCCTGTGTTTGGCTTCCGAATACTGCTGCATCCACCGCCACCCTGCGCCATGTGTCTCTGTCGTCTGCTCACGCTGCTGACGGCTTCCGCTTTTTAACCTAGGCCTGTGTATGGCCTTTAATTGAAGCTGCTTCTGCTCCGCCACTCTGCCATTGGACTCTTGATAGTCGTCTCCCCACGCTGCTGCTGGGGGGACTTTTTAACATAGGCCTCTGTATGGCCTTCAATTTTAGCTGCTTACGCTCCGCCACTCTGCCATGGGCCCCTGTACCGCCTCCTCATGCTGCTGCCAGGCCCGTAATCTGCCATGGGCCCCCGTACCGACTCCTCATGCTGCTGCCAGGCCCGTAATCTGTCATGGGCCCCTGTACCGCCTCCTCATGCTGCTGCCAGGTCCAGAGTGTGTCATGGGTCCCTGTACGGCCTCCCATTGCTGCTGTCTCCATCGCCACACTCTGCCATGTGCCACTTTCAGGTCTCCTCACACTGCTGGTGGGTTCCATTTTGTCATAGGGTGCTGTATGGCCTCCCATTGCTGCTGCCTCCACCGCCACACTGTGGCTCCACACTCTGGTTTTGGCCCCGTGACTGCCCAAATAGGTGAAGTGTGCGGTGATTCTAAGATCGACGGCACTCATCTGTCATAATCTGACTAATCTGACTGACAGTATTATTTCTCTTCCCCAGCAGACTCCAAGGGCATTTAAATTAAAGGTACAGTGTTCTGCACTAATATAAAGGCTCTCTGAAGCCTAGAAACACCCTTTTTATAAGTTAAATTCGCAGCGAATATATTCGGGACGAAGCGAATTTAATCGGCGAATTCGGCGAATCAGCCGAACCGAATTTTTGAATAATTCGCTCATCTCTAGCGGTAATACGTAAACTTGATGATAATGTCCCTCGGGGGCCCATCCGGTCGCCTGGGGCCCAACGCACGATGTATGCGGTCAATTTCAAGCCGGTCAATAGGAACAGCGGGTGTCAGCTCCTGAAACAGAGCTGTAGCAGTGGAAGTAAGATCCGTGACCGTTTCCGGGATACCCCTTAACCGCAGATTACCACGGCGGAAACAATTTTCAAAATCCTCAAGCCGTAGCAGCGCGTCCGCCAATTCTTTCTTGAGGTCGCACAGATCCTGTTCGTGATTTTCCATGACCGTGGCCGCAGCGTCCATCTTATCTTCGAGGTCGTTCGTCCGGTTACCCAACTCGCGAATCTCCTGCGAAAGACGGTCAGCCAGCTTGGAGGTAGCGGAGGACAACTCGGACTGCAGCATACATTGGAATCGGCGCAGCAGCTCAGCATCCCGCAGAGATGGCATTGGAGACTGCAGGGATGGCTCTGATGCCAGGTCCTCCACACTGCCAGGATCCGACCCACCCATGGATGGTGACAGTGGGGGACCCAAAATCACGGCTGGGGCTCCATCTGAAGTCCCGGGCGGGAGCCACAAACCCACGGCCGGGGTCCTGGAAGTCTGCGGCGGCTGGCCCAAAATTGAGGCCCCGGCTTCAGCCACGATCTCCGGCGGGTAGGCCGCAAACTCAGGAGCAGCCCGCCGGGAACTGGAGGCACGGGCAGCCGGCGTTTTTTGCCCATCATGGCACCGGAGAGACAGGGGGCCAGGGAGGAAACAGGGGGACCCCCCCCTGAGGAGTGAAAATCGGCCGATGTGTCCGGCGGCCGAGGAGTTAGTTTAAGAAGCAGCCATCCTGGTTGCTGCTCACGAGCGCCCTGTTTATTTATTTCAATTGGGTTTATATAACGCTTTTGTTCTCTACAAAGCAACTGGACATAGTGAATTCTACCTAAAATTTCAGTTAGAGATCATCAGGGCCCTTTTGTATCCAGAAGGTGCTATGCCCCAAACCCCCATCCCAGATGCAGTTAGCCGGCTGCATGAGAGGCATTTTCCCGATGCCATTCCTGGTACCCCAACCCAAAGAAGACCCCAAAAAAGATGTTGTGTCTGTAGCAGACATGGAATTAGGCATGACAGCTGCTTTTCTTGTCCCTCCTGTCCTGACCAACCTGGCCTCTGCATCAAGGGCTCCTTCCACCTCTACCATACACTAGTGGACTATTAGTATAGGGTACAGCACGGCACAGTTCAGGGCACATTTACACAGGGTCTCGAAAGATGTTAGGTAGTCAGGAAGCTGGCTATTGCATTTGGAGAGACCATACCATCTGTTTTTAACATGTTAAAAGTTTGAAAAAAATAAATAAATAAAAAAGTACAAATCCCCCCAAAAATTATAAAAACGAAAAATAGTTATAGTTTTTTTTGTTGTTGTAATTTTTGTTATTGTTCTACTTTTACTGTTTTTTTGTTACTGTTTTATTGTTAACCTTTGCTGTTTGTAGTAATGCTTTCAGCTGCAGCACTGACCTGTTTATTCTGACAGCAACGGGAACTTGCTCTCAGAATACACATAAATCAGTGTGGGCAGCGGTGTCGGATGAGATTTTTCATCCGCAGTTAAAAAAAGAGCATATATGCCAAAGCATGGGGGCCTGGGGTGGCCAGTGGGTGGATGGCCCCTATGCTTCAGCATATATATTTTATATTTGTTGGCACATTTCATGTGTGCCCACCATTAGAAGTGGGTGGATGAAGGGAGGTTTTCTAATGGTGGGCATACTACCACACACTTTTCCTTACAGAGATATTACATTTATAATGTTTTTTTCATTGAGTTACTGTTTTATTATTAACCATTGTTGATTTCTTTGCAGGAATATCAAACTGCAGCACTGACTTGTTTATTCTGACAGCAATAGGGTCTTGCTCTGAGAATAGACATAAGTAGGTGTGTGCAGTGCTGTCGGATGAGATTTTTCATCCGCAGTTAAAAAAAGAGCATATATGCCAAAGCATGGGGGCCTGGGGTGGCCAGTGGGTGGATGGTCCCTATGCTTCGGCATATATATTTTATATTTCTTGGCACATTTCATGTGTGCCCACCATTAAAAGTGGGCGGATGCAGGGAGGTATTCTAATGGTGGGCATACCACACACTTTTTCCGGCAGATATTTCTTCTCTTTTTTTCCCATTCAGCCCACAGGCTGCATAAAGAAAAAAAGAACATGGCATATATACCCAACAAGGACCAGCGACGTACTGGTACATCACTGGACTTTGAATGGTTATACCAGGGTGATGCCTGCAGCTGCAGGTATCATCCTGGTATTGTTTTTTTTAGCCGGCGGTAGGCTTTCATGTAAAATCAATCCTAGTGGCTAATTAGCTGCAAGATTGCTTTTACAAGCAACGGGAGAAAATGCCACCCCCCTCCCCCGCTGCCTTCCACGACCTTCTTAGGCAGTCCCGTGCCATCGGGGAAAGCTGAGAATGCAGCCAGTGTTTCTGCCAGCTGACCATAGAGCTGATTGGAGATCGGAATGGTGCCAATCATCTCTATAGTCTAAGAAATCAGAAGCTACGAGCATTTCATCACTTCAGTTGCGCAGGATATAAACAGCGCCATTTGTAAATTGGGAAAGCATCTGATCACAACGATCTTGGTGAAATTAGATAATGTAAGGGCAGAGGAGAGATCTAGAGTATGACAGACCCCAGATTTCTCAAAAAAGAATACGTATATGACAATGCCCATTGAAGTTATAGGGGATATTTGAATTCCCTGTGATAGCATTAAAAATGATAAAAAAAAAAATTAAAGGGATAGTGTAAAAATAATTAAATAAATCAGAATAACAAAAAAAAAATACCCCCCCGCGCATGCGCGCACCTGCTTTCGTGAGCGTTGACTCTGTGCCAGTATGGAAACAGCGGTTGTACCATGCATGTGAGGTATCACCAGAAAAGTCAGATCAAGGGCAGTAATTATAGCTCTAGACCTCCTCTGTAAATCTAAAATGGTAGCTTGTAAAGGCTTTTAAAGCGTTGCCTATAGATATTAAAAATGCATGCAGTTTGTCGCCATTGCACGGAGCATGCTCAATTTTAAAGCATGTCATGTTTGGTATCTATTTACTCAGCATAGCATCATATTTTATATCTTACCAAATAATTGGCCAATATATTGTGTTTTTGTGCATTAAAATTAAAAAAAGTGTATATTTTTCAAAAAATGCGTTTGAAAAATCGTTGTGTGAGTACTATGTGAGATAAAAAAATTGCAGCACCCATCATTTTATTCACTAGGGTGTATGCTCTAAAAAAATATATAATGTTTGGGGGTTCAAATTAATTTCCTAGCAAAAATACTGATTTTTTTTAAATGTGAGGAAAAAGTGTCAGAACAGGCTTGGTCTTCAGGTGGTTAGAAGAGTGAGTGATGTGTGGCATAAACTTCTAATGCTGGGCATAAAATGCCCCCACCCCCCAAAATGACCCCTTTTTGGAAAGTAGGCACTCCAAACTATTTGCTGAGAGGCATGTTGAATCAATAGAAGAATTTTATTTTTTTACCACAAGTTTTTGGAAAATGACGAAAAAAAAAAAAATTACACAAAATTGTCATTTAAATCGTTTATTGCTTACACATGCCATAGGTATGTGTGGAATGACTCCCCAAAATACATTCTGCTACTTCTCCTGAGTATGGGGGTACCACATGTGAGAGATGTTTTGGCAGTCTAGCCAAGCACAGGACCCCAAAATCCAATAAGCACCTTCAGGCTTTTAAAGGGCTTTATTTCCTCATTACACTTCCTGACTACCTATCACAGTTTTGGAGGCCATGGAATGCCAGAATAGCACCCCCCCCAAATGACCCATTTTTGGAAAGTAGACACCCTAAGGAATTTGATAAGAAGCATGGTGAGTATTTTGCAGATCTGATTTGTTGCCACAAGTTTTTGGAAAATGAAGAAAGAAAACAAAAACATATTTTTTTTTTTTATATATTTCAAAACCTTGTGAGAAAAAATTAGATCTGCAAAATACTTTCCATGCCTCTTTTTAAATTCCTTGGGGTGTCTACTTTCCAAAAAGGGGTCATTTTGGGGGGTTTGGTGCTATCCTGGCATTTCAGGGCCTCCGAAACTGTGATAGGTAGTGAGGAAGTGAAATGAAGAAGTTACGCACCTTCAGGCTTTCAAAGTGGTCATTGGATTTCAGGCTCCTGTATGTGGCTAGGCTCCCAAAAAGTCTCACATATGTGGCATCCCCATACTAAGTAGAAGTAGCAGAATGTATTTTAGGGTGTAAATCCACATATACCCATGGCTTTTGTGAGCCATATATCATTTCCGTGACAACTTTGTGTAAAAAAAAACAAAAAAAAAATGTGATTTTCCAAAAAGTTGCGGAAAAAAAATAAATCTTCCATGGACTCAATATTTCCCTCAGCAGATAGCTTAGGGTGTCTAATTTCCAAAAAGGGGTCATTTGGGGGTGTTTGTACTATCCTGGTATTTTAGCACCTCAAGAAATGTGATAGGCAGTCAGAAAGTAAAAGCTGTGTAAATTTCAAATTATCTATACCATAGTTTGTAGATGCTATAACTTTCACACAAAGCAATCAATATACACTTATTTGGATTTTTTTTTTTTTTCCATAAAAGTTTATTTAGAAGTGACAACATGTTACAGGAAAATATAAAGAAATGCACAGACAGCATCAATCAGGTCATAGATACAGCTTAAACCAAAATACAGGAAGAAACAACATGGCAGAGTGCGACACTGTGGATAACAGAAGCATGGCAAATTACGGCAGAGATAGGCCTGTAGTACTCAAGGTTCAAAAATGTACAATAGAGAAGGTAATAACAGCTTACTTCCACCAAGTGAATATTGGCGTACTGGCCTATGCATGGAGGAAATGAACCTTCAGAGCCTAAACCAAAAGCAGTGCGCTATCATGAGGCCAAATGAGCATCGCAGTATAAGAGAAGATGTCATGAGTACCTGTTAGGAATGGACTGGCCAGCAATGGTGGGACTCACCTGCCTTTTGATCTGCAGTACCAGGGCTGGCCAGCGGGTGCTCCCAGCAATCAGAGACTCAACCTTTCAGCCAGCTAACACCTGGAACTGATGATACTGGTGTATTTAAGGGATGGCCAGACTTGCAGACTCTGCCTTGGTGTTGTGTTTGTCCTGGGCCCTGTATCTGTCCTGCATCCTGTTTCTGTTCCTTTGCTGACTTCTCCTGCTCTGATCCTGGCTTGTGACCCTGACCATCCCTCTGTCTGACCCTCTGTACTACGCTGCTTGCTACCTGTTCTGATCCCTGGCTTGTGACCCGGACCATCCCTCTGCCTGACCCTCTGTACTATGCTGCTTGCTACCTGCTGAACCTGGCCTGTGACCCCGACCATTCTCTGCTTGCTCCCCCTGTACCTACCTGCCCAATTGATATTGACCCGGCCTGCCTGACGACGCTTGCTTGTATATACTGTTATCTGTGGGTGGTTTGGTTTGGTTTGTTTGCACCGTATTATGTTTAGTATTGCACTGCATTTATGTTTGTACTGTTAGTGTTAATAAATTATATTGTTTATAACATATCTGAGGTCTGCGTTTCCCTGCTTCAGTCACACACCTCTGGTCATACCTGGGAGCCCTGACAGTACCATTGACAATCCTAGAAGATATAAGCTAACCATACACCAAGTAATCCTGGATAAAATGAAGACTAAGCCTGATCGAAGACTAAGAGGTTGTCGAGAAAGAAAAGAAAAAAGGGGAATAGAAAGAAAGAAAAGAATAAGAAAAGGAAAAGAGTGGGAGTCATAGTAGAGAGAGAGAAGAGAAAGAGGGGGAGAAAAAAAAAAAAAAAGGGGGTGGGGGAGAGAGGAGGGGGAGAGGGAGAAGGGGGGATAAGAGGCCAAAAAAAAAAAAAAAAAAAAAAAAAAAAAAGGGGGAAGCAAGGGAAGCGAAAGGTCCGGGCTGCGAAGTGTGTGTCAACAGTGTTAATGGAGATTTGGATTTTTTTTACCAAGAACATGTAGCAGAATACATTTTAACCTAAATTTCTGACGAAATATTAGATTTTTGGATATTTTTCATGACAGAAATTAAAAAAATATCGTTTTTTTTCCAAACTTTTTGTGTTTTTTTGTTTATAGCGCAAAAAATAAAAAGTGCACAGGTGATCAAATACCACCAAAAGAAAGCTCTATTTGTGGGAAAAAAAGGACATAAATTTAATTTATGTACAGCATTGCATGACCGCGGAATTGTCAGTTAAACTAGTGCAGCGCTGTATAGCAAAAAAGGCATAAATTACAGTATCTATACCATAGTTTGTAGATGCTATAACTTTCACACAAAGCAATCAATATACACTTATTGGGATTTTTTTTTACCAAAAACATATAGCAGAATACATTTTGGATTAAATTTATGACTAACTTTGAGTTTACGATATATTTTTTTATAGCTGGAAGTAGAAAATATTGTTATTTTTCAAAATTTTCGTGTTTTTTTTGTTTAAAGTACAAAAAATAAAAAGCGCATAGGTGATAAAATACCACCAAAAGAAAGCTCTATTTGTATGAAAAAAAGGATGTAAATTTTGTTTGGGTACAGCATTGTATGACTGTGCAATTATCAGTTGAATTAGTGCAGCGCCAAACAGCAAAAAAAGGCCTGGTCAAAATCCTCAGGAGGGCAAGTAGTTAAGCATCTTCTGCTTGTCAGTTCCCCCTGGTGGATGGAGGTGAGGTAGTGTTAACCCATTAAGCTGAAGTCCATTAGGAGAAAAGACAGCACTGCAGCACAGTGTCCTAAATCGCTCTCTGTCTCCAACCAAGCACCTTGTTACACACCGTATTTTTCGCTCCATAAGACGCACTTTTTTCCCCCCAAAAAAGGGGGGAAAATGTCAGTGCGTCTTATGGAGCGAATATAAGGCGGCCGGTCCGGTATTTTTGCGGCCACCATGTCAGAATACCGGGCCGGCCGCTCAGCTGTTGTCTCCTGCAAGGCCTTACCTGTTCCTCGCTCCAGCGCTGCACAGTCTTCCCGGGCCGGCTTCTGTGACAGCCGGGTGCCCACTGCGCATGTGCTGCGCTTTGTGAATAATCCGGTGTCTTCTGGGACACATGAAAGGTCCCAGAAGGCGCCGGGTCATTCACAAATCGCAGCGCTTCTCGCACATGCGCAGTGGGCACCCGGCTGTCACAGAAGCCGGCCCGGGAAGAAGAGGGAAGGACAACTCCACTGAAGTGGGAGCGGGTACCTGTCAAATTCAGGTACCCGCTCCCCCTCCCTCCCCAAAGGTCAGCAGTCTCTGGTCATTCCCTTCACTGTCTGCAGTCTCTGGTCATTCCCTGCACTGTCTGCAGTCTCTGGTCATTCCCTGCACTGTCTGCAGTCTCTGGTCATTCCCTGCACTGTCTGCAGTCTCTGGACATTCCCTGTACTGTCTGCAGTCTCTGGTCATCCCCTGCACTGTCTGCAGTCTCTGGTCATTCCCTGTACTGTCCGCAGTCTCTGGTCATTCCCTGCACTGTGTCCGCAGTCTCTGGTCATCTCCTGCACTGTGTCCGCAGTCTCTGGTCATTCCCTGTACTGTCCGCAGTCTCTGGTCATCCCCTGCACTGTGTCCGCAGTCTCTGGTCATCCCCTGCACTGTGTCCGCAGTCTCTGGTCATCTCCTGCACTGTGTCCGCAGTCTCTGGTCATCTCCTGCACTGTGTCCGCAGTCTCTGGTCATCTCCTGCACTGTGTCCGCAGTCTCTGGTCATCTCCTGCACTGTGTCCGCAGTCTCTGGTCATCTCCTGTACTGTGTCCGCAGTCTCTGGTCATCTCCTGTACTGTGTCCGCAGTCTCTGGTCATCTCCAGTACTGTGTCCGCAGTCTCTGGTCATCTCCTGTACTGTGTCCGCAGTCTCTGGTCATCTCCTGTACTACGTTCGCAGTCTCTGGTCATCTCCTGTACTATGTCTGCAGTCTCTGGTCATCTCCTGTACTGTGTCCGCAGTCTCTTGTCATCTCCTGTACAATGTCCGCAGTCTCTGGTCATCTCCTGCACTGTGTCCGCAGTCTCTGGTCATCTCCTGCACTGTGTCCGCAGTCTCTGGTCATCTCCTGTACTGTGTCCGCAGTCTCTGGTCATCTCCAGTACTGTGTCCGCAGTCTCTGGTCATCTCCTGCACTGTGTCCGCAGTCTCTGGTCATTCCCTGTACTGTCCGCAGTCTCTGGTCATCCCCTGCACTGTGTCCGCAGTCTCTGGTCATCCCCTGCACTGTGTCCGCAGTCTCTGGTCATCTCCTGCACTGTGTCCGCAGTCTCTGGTCATCTCCTGCACTGTGTCCGCAGTCTCTGGTCATCTCCTGCACTGTGTCCGCAGTCTCTGGTCATCTCCTGCACTGTGTCCGCAGTCTCTGGTCATCTCCTGTACTGTGTCCGCAGTCTCTGGTCATCTCCTGTACTGTGTCCGCAGTCTCTGGTCATCTCCAGTACTGTGTCCGCAGTCTCTGGTCATCTCCTGTACTGTGTCCGCAGTCTCTGGTCATCTCCTGTACTACGTCCGCAGTCTCTGGTCATCTCCTGTACTATGTCTGCAGTCTCTGGTCATCTCCTGTACTGTGTCCGCAGTCTCTTGTCATCTCCTGTACAATGTCCGCAGTCTCTGGTCATCTCCTGTACGGTGTCCTCAGTCTCTGGTCATCCCCTGTACTGTGTCTGCAGTCCATTGGTTCAGAATATTTTTTTTTTCTTGTTTTTCACCTCTAAAACCTAGGTGCGTCTTATGGTCAGGTGCGTCTTATGGAGCGAAAAATACGGTATATATATTTTTTTTAATTTTTCATTATCATAGATATACTGTATAGAGCTGTGTTTTGAATGACCATTACAAATTTTGATTGTATAGCAATACTAACCAGACAGAAATTCTAGCTTCTTACCACCTTATCCTAATTTAAAAAATTGTTTTGCCTTTGGGTGTACTTATAAACTATTGCATATTTCTAAATGTGCTTCATTTTATTGTATTGTATTCTCCTCTTTGAAGCAAAGAGGATGCAGTAAAGGGAAGGTGCACACCGTGGCGTAATTTGGAAAAAGTCACTAGTAGAACTGCTGTACAAAGGTCCTGGACTCAATTATAACTACTGTAAATATATGCATTGTGCACATGGCAGTTCCATTGTTGTCAGGCTAAAATAAAGCTGCAGAATCCTTCTGACACTTTTTAATTCATCAGAGCATCAGAGTTGTCCCTGTGTGGACCACACTTATAGCCAGCAATATGAATCCCTGCATGGGAAGTAGAGATGTTACCACATTTGTTTATAAAAAATGTGCAGGTACCGTAAATTAGTTTTTTATTATTAGCAAGCAGTAAAGCTGAATTTCAGGCAATTATAAAAGACACAAATTATGCCAAATTCCTTAATACATCAATTAATCTATCTTGTTAAATGCAAACATTGGAGGTACACGTATTCAACTTGAAAACCCCCTATATAGCAGAGCTCATACTAGGCCAGGAAGAAAAGGTACAAGTAACCAAGAGAGAAACACAGTGCCTCTAAGTGCAGATTGTAGTACAACTTTAATAGTTAGTAGCTAGGCAACTCACATGTTAGTGATTACAAAACAGGCTCATCAATAGTGTGAATGCTTAGTCTGCCTCATCGCCAAGGTGGTGGTGGATCAACCGTTACACAGCAGGCCTATCAGATCGGAGGAAGTCCCTGTTGATTCATCCACCCATGACCAACTCCTACCATCCTTCTTACCATCCCACAGTGGCACACCACCTCGGCAATGAGCATCCACACTATTGATTAGCCTATTTTTTAATCACTCAGCTGGCTGATGTTCCTGTGAAAAGGATTACCAGTTTCAACACTACTGAAATCATTACGGTTATACAGTGAGGAAGGCCATATTCCTGTGATCAGTGTGATTCTATCATATGTCATTGCATTGATCATGTGCTAACAAGAAGTATGGTAATAGGAGGAGAGAGCAGAGTTACAAAGAGATGAGCATCAGCTTGCTGCTCCTTCTTTCACTGTCCAGTCACAGATGGCGGGTAAACAAGACCTGTAAGTGTTACTTATTATTTTAGGCTGTATGAGTTTTTTTTTTTGTTGGATGACACTCATGCAATCATTGCAAAAATAGTCAAGGTGCATTACATTTTTCTAATGAAGGCACTTTCAAAAGTAGTTCCCAGAATAAAATACATATCAACGCATATATAAAAATAATCTATTTTATTAATTCAGTTAATGTGTTTTATATTCTTGTTATTACACAACTATTACTAGTGACCTGTCAAATATTATCATCATTTCCTTCTTAAACCAACAAATTAATTATGGTCAGCAGTTCCCAAACATACACCCACATGATGCTAGCATAGAACAACAAATGCTAAGATCACATAATGAACAAGGTTAATTAGGCAAATCAGGAGAGGTATTAAATGTAATAATTTGCAATAAGGCAGAACATAGAGCCCCATGGTTTACAAAGTGATGCAACATGGTATGTACCAGGACTAGCAATTGCCTTCTCACAAGATGTTAAATATGGGAGAGCAGTGTCCTCCTCCACCATATAAAGTGAGCTAAGCATTCTACCTCATTCCTTTTGCCTTATATCCCCTACCCCCACCACTGTCTGACATAAAGTTCACATAAAGTGAACTTGTCCTTTAAATAAGCCAAATACATTCCAGTACATTAATACAAGGGTGTGCAAAAATGCACAATTTGTCTTCTGTATAAAGCAGCCACAACCTATAGAGCCCTGGCCAGCATGTTGTGTGGAAGCCATAATCTGCCTGTAAAGGTCCAACACACCCCCTGTGAATAAAAGCTAGAGCTCTCCAATTAGCAGGGAGCATGAGCTTTGCTGAATAGAGAGCTCTAACTCTGACTCGGGTTCTAGATGTTCCCTACAGAGTATCAAGTCTTCTCTTTTTAAGTATTGGTGCACTTTAAAGCTTCAGAACTGGAAAAAAATAAATAAAATCTGCAATTTAGGATACACCTGTCAGTAAAATAAGACACTAAATAAGACACTAAAAATGTTGCAACACTTCAATGCAGCCACCAAGATGTATTTATATTCACTAAATCCCGAGGGTTCTGTAATATGCTTATTTTAACACCAGTGGTGTCAACAGCTCTCTTGCCTCTCAGTTCCCCTGTACCTTCTCATTGGCCAATAAGGTCACCCATTATGCTAATAAACTAAAGGAGAGGTGAAGGAAGCAGAAGGGTACAATTAAGTTCCTAACACTACTAGACAGTATCACAATTTGCATAATGCACCAGCCAGGGATTTTAAGGTAGCCAGGGAGCAGAAGTAGACCTCAATAACCATGTGCAAGAGCTGCTTGGGTGGTTCAACATTCTGGTACCCAATAAAAACAGAAGATCAAATTCAGATTTACTTTTTAATTTAACATCTTGTTTAAAATCCACACATCTCTTTTGGGACAAGGCATGTTTATTATTTTATTCTACTACTAGGTAGATAAAAGTATGATTATTCTGGAAGGTGATTAATTACCTTTAGGTTGTTCAGTAGGCCAGGATAAATTGTTAGAGTTTTGGACCAAAAATGGTGATGGACCACTGAACTGAAGGCATGCTTGGCCATGCCTTAGAGATGTTGGCATTGATCAAGAAGGATGGCATTATTTGCATGGGACTGGACTCAAATAACATTTCTGGATGGTTGCATGGGTTTTGGCAATTGATTTATAATGGAGAGCTCCATTCACATAGACTTTAGTTGCTTTATCATTCACAGTATGGGATTCCTGGCTGCGAGAAAAGGACAGCCTGAGCCAGAATCCACTGCAGAATGAAGCAGACAACTCAACATATTTCATATTAAACTCATGAACTCGGCAAATAATTAGAGACTAATGACACAAATATTTGGACTGATCCCCGAGAGAACAGGTTCATGGTAGATAGAACATTTAGAAATTGCTTTATTGAGAGAGTTTATGAACTGCACCATTTCAGAGTTTTGCACACCAATTCTAGTTTATTTGCTGCTGGGTTTGACAGATGGTTGTTTAAAAGATGAAATACAGATCTGCCGGAGAACCCTGTGCATTGCCTCGAGGTAGTCAGTTAGCATCGGGAAGGGGAGCAGATTCAGAGAGGAATGGATTGGATGAAAATTCAAACACAGAAAAATAGCATAGATCAAGCTTGTCAGCCTTTTTCGATTATGCACTTAATGATATATGTGTGGTTTTCAACCCATTGTTTAATTCTAAATCAATGATGCAGCTTTTTCCCTTTTATTTCATTATTTTGCAGATTTTGAAGCATCACAATATCTATAACTGGGTTTCTAAATAAAAAAGTATGATAAATCCAATATGCAATCAGAATTTTGAATTAAATTTAAGGGGAAATGCTACTTTAGCAGAGAATTACATTATGAAATTAACAACATATGCTGACTATAACAGTTTCTGGTATCCCCTGCCTAATGGAGATTATATATGATATTGCTATTGCTGCTGTCACCAAATCATCCAGCTGACATGTTGCTGATGTCTTCACATTTAAAATGTCTAGTACAAATGACTATTTGACAGTTGATATCAGAGTTAAGATATGGGAAGGAGATAATAATAGACAGAGAGATAGAACTCATGAAATCTGTCAAGTCTTCAAGGCAGGGGCTAAATTGTAAAGGGGCTTTACCCCACTTGTTCTGTAATTGTTTACCAAAATATGAAAAATATCTGTGATAGAGTTTTGGTAGTATGTACTCATTTCAGTTAGTATACTATAAAATCGCAAAAGTGGTATAGACTGTCCATACAAATAAGCCAAGTACCCCCTGGAACAATTTGTAAATATATTTTGATCCTACCAGAAGAACCATTAGGTGGGCACTTTTTTTAAATACTGTACAATGTTCTTCCTTCGGCAGTGAAAATGCTGCAGTGTTGTTACCCTTACTGCTGGTGTAGATGTTGTTACCCTGATAGCCCTTTCAGGGAAAAGTCATAACCAGCTCTGCCCACAGCTCTTTAGGTTGACAACACATTGCTCTAGCTATAGGATCTTAGGGAAATTATGCAAAGACTCTGCTCAATCCCTTCCATCTCCTCCAGCTCCATTTAACATTAAAAAAAAGAAGTAAATTGCATTTCTTTTAAGACATTTATTATGTTAACTTGCTACCTGCCTGATTTAAATGCCTGATTATCAAGCTGAGAGAATAAAAACAAATGGGTTTACATGGGTTTTAACTGCTTTTTGGTATCCATTTTTTTTAAACAGCTTTAAAGTGGTAGTAAACTCTTACTGTATACTTATAATAAAGCTTGCCTGTAGGTAAAATGAATATCTCCTAAACATGCAGCTTTTAGAAGATATTCATCTTTTTGACATCTGGCATGTGAGTTCTGAAGGAACGGCATACCCGTGCTTTTCCTTAAGAGCACTGTGCCGTGGCCCAGGACTCCCGAACGCATGTGTGGGAGTGACCTCATCACGGCTCGGCCAGTCAGATGGCCGGAGCTCATGAACCTGGAAGAAGGACCGGGTGAAGATGGAAGCCTCTGCAGCGGTGACAGATTGTTGTTGGAGGGCTTCGTTTTAAGGCAAATCCTTCATAATTACACATTATGACATTACATTGCAGGGGATTTTTTATTTATTTATGTAAAATGCAGTTTACTACCGCTTTAATATTCAACATGTTTATTTTAATGGTATCCTATCCCTTTGTTCAATATACAAATAAAAACACATGTTCACATGTGTGTATTACTATTGCTTGTAAAAATACTCATTTCAAATTAGCACCACATGCAGCTGAAATATTGCATTTTCTATGAATTCTCATTGCTTGTGACTGTGCAAATACTACATGCTCTATATTGCTCACAGCATTTACACCAGTGTGAAGCAGTAATGTTATATTCTTTTATGCCTTGTGGTGCCATTCATTGTGAATGGGATCCCCGCAGACCCTAAAAACACATTCCTACTGAATGGGCTGTTTAACACACCGCGATCTGTCAGCACATATCTTGCAGCGCATAGTGCTGGGGTGGGAATGGGTTCTAAATGTAGGGAACTAACTTTGTTTGGTCAAGTTGTAATCAGGAAAATTTTAAAAAATAAAACTCTTCATACACAACACGAAGAGCTGGAAAACACAATCCCCCTGCCCCCCATGAGAAAAAAATAAAATGGTATTTGTCCTCTCTCGCTTGGCCTAAGTTCCTTTTTACAGGGAGCTATGAAAGATTGATATCGACATAAATTAATGTAATCACATTAGCTGCATTAAAAAAACAGACTTAATTCGTTAAAATTCATTTTAATGAATATTTAACTGCATCATTTGGCATTTTTCATACCTGCATAGAGTTTAGAGAACCTCTGCTTTGCTCACAAAATGAAATCTAATACATACACTCTACAGAAGACACTTTAATCTGCAGATGCTGATTATTTTGATGTATTCCTTACTGCCCTAATCTATTACTAGAGTCCCACTAAACCTGGTACTTCTGTAAGTGGCAATGCGTTAGAACTCATCCAAACTTTCAACATATAGGATTATAACAATGTGGTTTGGGATCATCACTACCACGGGCATATAGCGAATCCCCAGGATTTATGAAATTGTGAACTTGTAGATAAAAAGTTTGCACATTCCTCTCTAGCAATAAGGAAAAACCTATAATGCAGTGCATAATGACCAGCCTTTTTCCTGATCGGCTAAGCCACAAGAGTCAGTGATTTTAAGGAATCACAGACTCCTTTCTACCTTTCTATAAAAGAGTGGGCTCATGAAAGCCATGCTGTCAGTGTGCTGGACCTGTTAGGGATAGCTGACACTTCTGTATAGGGCTGTGTAGAGGTACTGTTTTTTTTCAAATCTTTATGATTTTATTTAAAACAAATGAAAGTTCACAAATTAGTATCTGAACATGCAGGGGGTTCTCACCATCAAATGTAATGTAACATAGAATTCAGCCTCCGGCTCTTTATTAGTCCTGCAGCTCAGGCCTCATGCTTCGATCCTCCTGACCATCAAACACTTCCCAGCGCTCGTGCACACATGCTGCGTTTCTACCTGCTTGACTTTCCTGCAGCTTCCCAGCTGCTCTGTCTCTCATAGATTCTGTCTCTCAGCCTCATTCATCAATCTGTCCGGTCCTGGACAATATGGTGCAACCATGCACCTCTCACTGCTCCCAATCACTTACCCCCTCTAATCTCAGCTCCAATATGAAGGCAGCACACACCTGTGCCAACAATGGGCATGTTTTCTCCACAACCTGGCTTTAACTGCCTTATCACACAATGGCACGGCCTCTCATATATATATATATATATTGGTAATGGGGGATCTATTGTTTCTATGGGTGGATCTTATGTTGCTGGGAGAGGGTCAATTGTTGCTGGGATCTACTGTTGAGGGAGAGATCTATTGTTGCTGGCTGCTGGAAGGTCTATTGATGCTAGCTGCGGGGAGATCTGTTGTTGCCAGTGGTCTATTTTTGATGATTTTCATCAGACCCTGATGAAGTCAAGTGTGCCATGCGTAGGTGACATGGTGATGCAATATCTGGTGACGTGGTGATGCAAAATCCAGTGTGGACGCCATCTTGGTGCTCCTAATAAACCCATGCACTAATACACCCATAGCATGAGGTTTAAAAAATGCCTGTATACATTTGAGGAAATGTGAAAATTGGCTTCTTTTGGATACGTTTATTAATAAAACAGTATTACACTATGGAAGCTTTCTCTTCTATGTTTTAATCATGAGTCTTGTGGGAGTTGATCGTATCACTCAGACCTAAAGGGGACCTTAATGTGTTTAATATGCTGCTACTAGAAGGAGTCCATTAAAAAGGATATCGCACTTGAAGGATCCAGGGGTGATCCAAAGGTTATTTGGCCCATTGGATCACGGTAAGGAGGTGAGGAGGCAATTCAGCTATTTTGGGATATATCACCAGCGGCTGTAGTGCACATCCACAGCACCATTTGCATGGTTAAGATTGTGGAACACCTGCGTTTATTCACATTGATTTTTGTGGATTTATTTGGATTTTTTATGTGTTTTGATTCACATTTTTGTTGCAATATTTGGGAATGATTTTGATATTATTTATGTATGTGATTTTTTGAAGCACTGTTCACTTCAATTTGTATGATTTATCCCCCAGTGCTGGGATCACTTAATCACCGTTTGTGTTTGATCAGTAATATCCTGATCACTTGTTTGGTTTCACTGTTTTTTATGATTAGGCATTGATCCTGAATTTATGATCGGAGTAGTTGTGAACACTTGTAATATACCACAGGTCATTTTATAATCACTATTCACTTTGTTTTTTCACAGTTGGATCCCTGTAGGGATCAAGGCACTATTGAGAGATTAAAGAGAGATCTCTAGCACTTTGGTCTATCACCTGAGATTCTGAGACGGATCAAATTATTATTATTAAGTGATCACTTAGAGATAATAATATTATTATTTTGTATGTTATATTCATATATATTTATTCATTGTTTTGAGCGCTACACCATTATTTCATCATTTATTTATTTTCACTTTCGGTAGGGGGAGGAATCAAGGAACAGTGCTCGGAGATGGGTAGGGGGCGGAGACAAGGTTCGATTTGAAAAGAGAGAGTTCTTGTACCTATTCTATGAGAAAAAAGCCCTGTATCTATCTATCATCTATCTATCTATCTATCTATCTATATACATACAGTATATAGATTTCCTGGACCTCCCCATGTCAGCCTACCACGGGTCAGCTCCGCCCTCTCTGACCCCTCCAGGACAACCTCTTTCCTAGCCCATAAGAGCTGTCTCCCCTCACTCAGCGTTCTTTTTTCATCCTCGCTCTGGACACCTTGGGAAAAAAATGTCTCTCTCTCCTATGGCCTTCCCAGGTTCAGCCCCTCCTGGGTAAGAAGACCCCTCATTTGGGCTGTAAACCTCCCTGTGCAGTGGGTTCCCTTGGTGCGGGGATTGTTAAGCATACAGTATAAATTATTGCGTGTTGATTATGCCACCCTACAGCAGTTATTTCCGTGGAGCAATGCAAAGTACTGGGAAGGCGTGGTGACTTACCTGAGCATAGATTGGCTGGCATATCTCAGCAGGTCTGTGGGCTGGCTGGCACTTGTAGTCCCATATATCAGCATGTCTGTGGGCTGGCTGGCACTTGTAGTCCCATATCTCAGCAGGTCTGTGGGCTGGCTGTCACCTGTAGTCGCACGTTTAAGCACATCTGAGGTCTGCCTGGGGCTGGTAATCCCCACATCATGGTAGTGACATTTGTTCCATCTACAGAGCAGGCTAGGTAGTACACATGCAAAGGAGGCGAGTGCTAAAACTTCCCTGGTTGCCATGGAGCTTCTGGGACACTCTGTGACACAGGAAGCTACTGACTTATCTAGAGGCTAGCATTCACTCTCTCATGTAGCAGCTCTGTGGCTACTGCAGAGGCTGCTGTGTCTCTATGAGCTCCACCTGTTTACCTAATCACTCTGCTGCTCCAGCCTGGGTCCTTCAGCTGCTCTGTTCCTTGTAGGTCACCTCAGCTGTTTGCCTGTTTGCCTTGGATGCATGTACATGTATTATGACGCTGAGTCGTGGTTAGGTTATACCCCCACTGTTGCTAAAGCTCCAGCTTCAAGCACTGAAGATCTAATCGACTGGTATTTAGTTTTATTTATTTATTTAATTTATTTATTTTTTGCTACTTTTTAAAAGAGTGCTATCTGCGTACCTTTTTGACAGAAAGAAGACTCCAGCACAGAATAAAATGTCCACCAAGAGCTCGGTCTCCTGTTGTCCAGGACAAGTTGCTTCACCAGAACATTCCAGGGTGGACTAAACATCCACCAAGTGGTTCTTCTAGGACACCATTGCCAGTGGACCATTGCAGATGTACTGAAATGGGATGAGAAACATCACATCACTAAAGAGCTTCCAAGAAGAGTAAATCCTCTGGCCAGCACAGGAAAGGGTCTTCTACCTCTTCCAGAACCTTTTCTCCAACCCACCCTGAAGTGGTGGCTTGTTGGGGCTGTTCAGCTGAGGTATTGCTGGGCAAATTGGTGTGCACGTCCTATCTTAGGTAGGGGGCACGTGACAAAGCTGCAGATGCACAGCAAGTAAAACTGTACATTAGATACACAGCAAAAAGAGTTCTTCACCCAAAAGATGAAATGTCTATAACAGAGTTTCAAAGTTATACCCGTTTTGTCAAAGGGATGGCGAATTATGGAATATAGTTCCCAAAGTAGACGCCTCTTTACAGAGATTGGTCTGCCACATAACGCTTCCACTTGAAGGTTCTGTGTCTTTTAGGGATCCAATGGACCGCAATATTGATACAGATCTGAAGAGGATAGCTGTGGACTTCATTGCTAAAGAGGCAGTGAATCTGGTCAGGATGACAGCAAAATTAATGGCTCACACAGTAACAACAAAAGAGCCTTATGGCTAAAGCATTGGTCTGCTGACGATGCCTCTAAACAGAGCCTTTGCTCAATTCCATTTTATGAGAAGCTCTTTTTTGGCAAGACCTTTAAAGCTGCAATTCAGTAAATATCAGGGAAGTCAGGTCTTATCCTGCAGAAGAAGAGATGGCAACATCAGTCATTTATCTCTTTCAGAAGAGTTAAGAATCATTTCAAAGAAGCCAGTACAGGCCTGGAGGGCCATTTTTCAGACATTGGAAGAATTTCAGTGCGGCATTTCCCAAGAGAGGCAAGTCCAAATGAAGCCAGCCAGTTAAGTCATCTGACAAGGCCTTCGGAAGGTGTCTCTGCCCAGCCCTTTCAAGTGGGAGCAAAATTGCCTCTATTCAGGGTGGACTGGGTGGAAGAAGTGGAGGATGTGTGAATTCACTATATCATCCAAAGTGGATAGCTGTTAGAATTTTCAAAAAGGCCCCTCAGTATTACTCCGTGGGAACTTGGGTACCGAAGTGTCCAGAGAAATTGAATTGTTTGTATGCATATATAAAGGAATTGTTAACAGCTTAAGCTATTTTTCATTTTCCTAGCTGTTCTGAGATTCAGGGGTCTTCAGATATTTCATTACTTCAATGACATCCTTCTGTTGGCCCCGTCGAGGAGTCTTCTGATGGATCATGTGTTTCTAACCTGTAACACGCTCAAATCCTTTGGGTTGATAATCAACTATCAAAAGAGTCAATTGCAACCAACTCAGGTCCTGCAATCTCCTCCCTCCCCCCAGAAGAAAGTCCCAAAAATCCAGACTCAGATGAGAGAAGTAATAAGCAGGCCTTGCTTATTGGCAAAAGAGTTCATGCAGTACCTGGGCCTTTTGTTATCCACCATCCCAGTTGTTCCTTGGGTCGGATGCTGAAGAAAGAAGTTTCAATTCAGTTTCCTTCACCAGTGGGATCATCATGTATTGAACCAGAAGATCCTCATGCCAGGTCCGATAGCCCATTATTAACCTGGTGGACAATTTTGCACAGTTGGAAGGGCAGTGTACCTCTCGAGCCTCCAGAACCAGGCTGGTGGGATGGAGGAGCCCACAGCTTTGATCACCAGGTTCAAGGTCGTTGGTAGAGGTGGACTACGCAGATTTCCAATCTGCTAGAGTTAGTAGCTTCCTGATTCAGTCAGCTAGTGTTCCAGTATCTGGAATGAGGAAAAGTGGTGAAGGTGCTTTCAGAATATCAGTGGCTTGCTTGGTCTGTCAAGGGGGCACCAGAAGCTTGCCTCTCCTGAGCATAGCCTGTCAAATCTTCCTTTGAGCAGAAAGGAATTTAGCCTTGCTTCATACCTCCCAGGATCGGAGAACATTCTGGTGGACCAGAGTCTGAGTTTTGTAGATCACATCAAATGGGGCCTCAATTTGAAATTCTAGCGTAGAAGCCTGGGAGACAACAGATGTGGATCTGATGGCATCAACAATGAACTTCCAGCTTCCCTCTGTTTAGGATTTAGAAAAAATCAGTAAAGACGAGCGGACCAAAATCCCTACTGAAATGTGTGCAAACCTGATAACCAACTACAAGAAACATCTTACCACTGTGCCTGCCAACAAGGGTTTCTCTACCAAATACTAAGTCCTGTTTTGCTTGCGGATCAAATACTTATTTTACTCACTGAACTGCAACTTTATTTATAACATTTGTGTGTTCCTTTCTGGATTTTTGGTTGATATTTTTATATTGTTTAAAATACACCTATGATAAAAATGATAGACCCTTCATTTCTTTGTAAGTGGGCAAACATACAAAATCTGCAGGGGAACAAATAATTATTTTCCCCACTTCTTTATATACATTTGTACAGTTATATTGGTCCAAGCTGAACCAATGTAACTATGTATATCACACCTATCTCATCTGCTCACAGCACTTTCTCCCAATCCTTCCTTGAATCATTTAGATGTTCATTGGCAAACTTCAGATGGACCTGTACATGTGCCTTCTTGAAGAGGGGGACCTTGCGACTGCTGCAGGATTTCAATTCTTGGTGGTATATTGTGTTACGAATAGTTTGTTTGGTGACTGCTGACCCAACTGCCTTGAAATCATTCACAAGCTCCTCACTGATGCCTCACTTTTCTCATCATCATCCTTACCCCATGAGGCAAAATCTTACATGGAGCTCCAGACCGAGGGTGGTTGATGGTTATTTTGTATTTTTCCATTTGCAAATAATTGCTCCAACAGTTGTCTCCTTCTCACCAAGTTTCTTGCTGATGGTTTTGTAGCCCATTCCAGCATTGTGCAGGTCTATATTCTTGTCCCTGATGTCCTTTGTCAGCTCTTTAGTCTTGCCCATGGTGATGGTGAAGTTTGAATGGAAGAAAGAGATTCTGTGGACAGGTGTTTTTTATACACATAACTAGCTATCCTTAGAAACACCTTCTTAAATTGGCAGGACTAGTCTGTGTACCACATACTGTAAGCACATAGAGAATCTGTTGGAGCCAGAATTATTGTTGGTTGGTACGGGATAAATTACTAATTTTACTCACTGAATTGCAACCCAATTTATAACATTTGTATCATGTGTTTTTTCTGGAATTTTGGTTGATATTCTATCTCTATCATTTAAATTCACCTATGATAAAAAATATAGACCCTTTGTTTCTTTGTAAGGGGGCAAACTTGCAAAATCTGCAGGGGATCAAATAATTATTGTCCCCACTGTATCATATCTAACCAGTGGAAATAGCTGGAAAGCTAGAAATTGCTGAAGTAGAAAAATGCAAAGCATTCTCTGAATGAGGCGTGCAGAGCGGCTGACCTTCTGTGTTCAGTAAGCAGTTGCAGCCGCTTGGCACGGAACCTGGAAGAAAGTGAAGATTTCCTAAATAGTGGTGTCTACTTCAATGAATTCCAGCTTCCAGGGGCATCTGCCAGGTGTGGGATATAAATAGTTACATTGGTCAAAGCTGGACCAATGTAATTATGTATAACATACTGATGCCTATAATTATTCTTTAAATACTACTTTATTCTACACCCACATAGCTGCCAATTTAAATTACTAGAACGTTTATTAATGCAGTAAATAAAACAATTAAGCACAAAGTGGATTTATATCCTGTGTGGCATTTTAGAAATATATTTAAATTAAAGTTTTTGTGCCCAGTGATCAACTGTAAAGACCTGAAAAAAGTAACTCCAGCCCCACCTTTCCCATCCTTACTTCCCATTCTTCTTCCATGCTTGTACTATTTTGAATAATGCATGAAAATCCCTTCCCAGTCACTCCAGTCTACTGTCACTTGTCTTAAAGTGGTTGTAAAGACATTTTTTTTATGTTAATACATTCTCTGCATGAAAGTAAAAAACCTTTCAAAAGCTCCTCCCCCCTCCCCCAGCCCTCCTTTACACACTCACTTGAGCCTGATCTTGACCCATTTCTTTGCCCCCTCTCTCACCTTACAGCAGATGCAGCAGCATCATGAGCCGTTGGCTCCTGCTGCTGTCAATCAAAGCCTGTGAAGAGGGAGTGAGGCTAGATACCGAGCTGTGCAGTGTGTGTTTATAGACTCACACATCCTGGCTCGGGATCAAGTCTGCATGGGTGCCCCATATCAAGTGGCTTTCTATGGGAGCACTCAGAGAAATGGAGGAGCCAAAAGCACAGGCAGGTGGTCCCAGAAGATGAAGTTTGGGGTGCTCTGTGTAAAACCATTGCACAAAACAGGTAAGTAAATTTTGTTTTCCTTATAAACAAGCCTTTGCAATTACTTAAACCTGGCATCTGCAACAGGATTGGATACTGGATTTCAGCAGTCTATGCTGTCACTGTTTGGTCTCCTCATCATAATGCCACTGTGCAATGAAGCTTTCTGGAGCCTAAGAACACCCAGCTATTGGTCAGCCAAAAAGGAGTCCACACCACATATAGGCACCCAAAGAAGGACTCTCTTACTTGTAGTTTTGAAGAAAGGACCCAGCATGAATTTAGGTAAGTTAAAAGAGCTTTTAGGTAAGTTTTTTTTCATGTGCCATGGGGAATAGGGGGGGGGGGCTGTTGCTTGATGCCTGGAGATCAGTTTTAAGGAAAAAGTATTATTATGTAAATTAGTGTTAAGTCTAAAATAAAATCTAGAAATGTTTGGATAACTCTGTCAGTTAAAGTGATACTAAAACCATTTGTATTAAAAATTGTAGAACTACAAGACACATTTTATTCTGGCTAAGAGATTGTGAACACAAACTATTGTTCACATTAGATCTGTTTCTCATCCTATATAAGTACATAAGAATGTAAAGCAGCTTGATGCAGTTTAGAAGGAGGTCAAATATAGGTTTGGGTGGTTAACTGCAGGTCAAATTGAAGCTGAGTCATCTTAGAAGCATCCCAATCTTACTTTAAATTCAAAGAGAATACATCTAAAAGCACACTAAATTGTCTATTTACGCAAGCCTTAAGTGTTACATTTCTGTCTGATTCCTGAGATCAAATGTTTTTGGGACTGATAATGTAATATCTCTTTAGCGCATGGTGATAGCATAAAATTATTGCATATTTGTTATGTTTATTGGCTCATTGTCAACCCTTATTTTTCAAAATATATTCTGCTGCTGTTTTTTCTACATCAGAACACCTGTCAGTTTTTCTGTACCCCCTTTAAGGAGATTCATCTTCTCTATTTGTCCTGTACCTTTGTTTAAAGGAAGTGAAAGAAAATCCCCAATTTTTTGTCAGCAGAATAGAAATAGAGGGGAAATCTTACAATACGGACACTAGTTCTGGTGATCCTGGTGACAAGCAGGGATTCTCTTTGGAAAGATTTCATCTTGCTTACTGATTTGTGAAGGGAAATTTCTGCAAAGGGAAACAAATGGCAAAATTTAAAAAAAAAACAAAGCTGATTACAGTTATAACCCTCCCTTACGCTCTCCAAAATTAAAACAAAGTTTAGTTCTACTTTAAGTTGCTCTAAATTATTTCTAGAATTATAGTTCTACTCTGAATTCATCATGGGTATATGCTTTAGAAATCTGTACTCTAATGTAAAAGCTGAACCACACACACTGTCAATTTTACAGCATCCAACAGCATTTATATTCTAGTAAATAAATTGTCTAATAGTTTATCTATGAATATGTTAAAATCACTACAACTATCTCATAAAGTTATATTTCCAATCTCTTAGGCTGTTTGTTCACTTGAGCCTGAACTAACCCAATGGTCTGTGGGGCAACTTCTTGTAGTCCTGAAGAAGGACATCTTGCAGCAGCAAGTCAGCTGTTGATTCTGTTTAGATTCAGAACTAAAATATGTTAAATAACAAAAGGAAATGGATAGCAGGTAATGAGATTGCAAGGGTTGTCAGACACAGTAAGCTTTATGTAAATATTAGCCCCAGCCCAAGGCAGTACTGCTATTATGATTTTGCCAAGCTGCCCAATAATGGTCCTGAAAATGTGGCACTTCTCCATATCTCAATATGTGTTATAAATATTAATGTGGCAGGCCAATCATAGCTGAATCAGCCAGAGTAGCTGTAAGTTATTTAGCATTAGAACAAATCTCTTAGAAATTTGATTTAGTTCACCTTATAGCCAGCCATGGAATGAATTAAACCTACAGACTAGCCTCTGAGTAAACACTGGAAGCTCCACAAGCAGTGAACCTAAAGTGTTTGTAAAAGCTATTTTTTTAATTAAAATAATTAACATCTTATATTTGCCTACTCTGTGCAATGGTGATGCACAGAGCAGCCCTGAACCTCCTCTTATAGGACCCCTCATGGTGATCTAGGATCCTTTTCTGTATCTGCCCCTATAGCAAGCCACTTGCTATGGAGCAGACGTGTGGACTCGATTCCAAGCTGCAGGCTAGCCTCTTGCCTACTGACTATGGGCCCAAGCGTTTGAGGGTGCTCTATTCTTTGAGAGGTGTGTGCCTGGGGGACCTTTGGAGTAGTTTTACTTCGGATTCAAGTCCACGTCTCTCAGAAACACATAGACTTTGAGAACTGGGGGACCTGGATGCAGATTTGGGGCCTCTGTGTTTCGTTGGGGTATACAATCAACAGCTCATACCAGCACTGATTGCTGCAACCCCCCCCCCGGAAGATTATAATTGTTATGTCTATTCTGTGTATTAAGGTGTAATGTGCTTATTGTTATAATGTGTACCCGTGTTTTAAATCAAAATAAAATCCAGCAAAAACAAAAAAGTCCAAAAGTTCAAAAAATCAATAATGTTCAAAATAATTCAACACCAAGTAAATCCACCACCAAAAACTTCTGCTCCGTGAGGACATCGATGACAAAAAGCTTAGGGCGGTGCCTTTGGATGTGAGGTTCAGAATACTACTGGTTTGCCTGCACGTTGCATGTGCATGTTTGGCTGGGTCTGAGTCGCCTGTATTCATTATACATGCTGTTTACACTGGTGTCAGTCTGGACACCTTGCTTCTAAGTGCATTTCTTCATTAAAGTTTGATGCTTTTTAAAACATACTGCACCATGATTGTTCGCTTTTTTCTTTTGAGTGACGGTCTGATCATCTCTCAGTTTGGATACTAAATCACCTTTGGAGTGGATTTTCAACTTTGCAGCACATCATCTGTTGGAGTTCATCCCTCATTTCTTCAGTGTTGTTGTCACCATATTATTCATTTCTCCCAGAATAACAAGTACTATATGCTGGTTTTTCAACAATCAGCATATTACTCTGGTGAGTTCTATTTAATCATTTTTGGTGGTGGATTTACTTGGTGATGAATTATTTTGGACATTATTGATTATTTGAACTTTTGGACTTTTTCGTTTTTGCTGGATTTTATTTTCATTTAAAATATTGTTTCTTATTGTTTTGTTATTTATTTTCTTGTTATACTTTTGTATGTATTCAAGCGCAACCTATTTTTTTGAAGTTTTGTATATCCTATAAGTTTATAGGCTAGGTTTTGCAGCTTACGGTTTTATATCATTTCCGTGGAGCTGGTTCTTTATTTATATGTACCTGTGTTTGCCTATCCTGTGTAGGTGTGAAGTGTCCTTCTCCCACTGTGTAATTTCCCCATTGTGTGCCTACTAGGTGTTAATTCCCATTGTTAATTGAATAAACTATTGTTTCTGCCTGTTTGCTAATCCTCCTGGAGATTCCTACAGGATGTGATTAGTGTTGGGCTCAAACATAGGTCCTTCCTGTGTTCCCTGAACAATGCCCCACAATGCACTACGCTATCACAGTGCATTGTGAGAGCCATGACTGGACAAAGCAATGCACCTGACCAAGCAATTCCACTGAATCATGTCCCTCAGGGGAGTCCCCATACCCCTTTTATGGCCAATAACTTGCATATAAGCCATCAAAATGGGCACTTTTGAATTTACAAGTTCAAGTCCCATAGACTTGCATTGAGTTTGAAGTTCTTGGTCAAACGTTCATTAGGTTGCAACATTCGAGTACAAACTAAACCTGGGGGTGTCGGCCCATCACTAGATATGATTAGTCTTGTGTCAACTTTACCTCATTAACTAACCATTGTGGGATGTTTAGCCAAATTTGTAATATTTGTTGTTTTTTTTTTTGTTCATGTGGTGACTGCCGTATTTTTGACATGTATAAACACCTGTATTTATCTTCAATAAAGTTATTCCTTTAGTTTTACCTCAACATCTTGTCTATGTATGATGCTTGAGGTAAAGGGCTGGTATTAGCTATCTGTCAGCTGAAAGGGTTTGGAGGGCAGGAGGCACAGTTTGTCGGAGTGCCAGGCAGTCAATCACAGTGAGTGATCTTTATTTAGGATTTAAAGTGTAACCAGCCTTTCTAAGGCACTCAGAATGGTGATGCTTAAATGGGTTTGTAAAAACGCTTGACTCTTGAAAAAAAAAATCACATATCAATCTCAAAGTTCTGCCCATAAATAGGTACTGTTATGGCCTCAATAGCTGGCCAGCCATCCCCATTGGCCAGTGCTATAGTGCAGTAGCCCTACTCTACTCTCGCCACAAGTTCTGTTCTAGGTTACATACTGTACTTAGGTATCATACTTAATTTTACACTGATGTACTTGTTGTTGTACAAATTGATGCATGTTGATATGTAACCTGCAAAAACCCCCAATTTTTTATACCTGTCCTTAGCATTACTAATGTAATGCTAATGCGTTGATCAAAGACTGACAGATGTTTCTCACATCAGTTGTATAGATTTCCTCTGTGTAATGTTTTACACCTTTTACATCTTTTGTTTTGTTTTACTTGTTCTTGTTAAAAAGTCCAGTAAAAAAAAAAGTGTAATCAAAATATTTTTTCCCTAATTTTAAATAGGGATGTCAGATTGGTATTGCTGTTTTCAGAGAAATTATCTTTCTCCATTTCTTTTGGGGACCACCAGGGGCAAACTGACAACTCATGGGGCCCTCGGGCAATAGGGGATCATGGGGCCCCAGTGTCCTTGCCCAAACTCAAAAAAGTCTATGAAAAAGGTACCAGGGGCATTTCATGTGGCCCCCTACTGACCCCGGGCCCTCGGGCAGTGCCCGAGTTTCCAAATGGTCAGTCCGCCCCTGAGGACCACTGTCTTTCTATGACTCTTTATTATGTGTGTGAGAAGTATCCAATTAAAATCCCTGTTTTCTCAAATGCTGGGGGAAACAGGACATGAGTAAGATCATGCAGGGCAGTTATGATTTATAGTAGTAACATAATCAAATCTCTCTCCAAATTTCCTGAGACTAGCAGTCAGAGTCAGCAGTGCCTTAGATCTCACTCTGCAAACACTGTATACAGCCATAACGCTGTAGGCTAGGGAGTACCTAGGAAACTTCATATACCAGGTGTACTGCTATTTTCAGGATGGGTTCAAGATAAAAGGTACATTTTAAAATGCTTCTTAGACACAACTAACACTTCTAGATCTTCCTAATAGTATCACAAATCTGTTCTTTTTGAGTTCATGTTCCTTTACCTAAAAATAAATTTCTTTGATTACTTCTAAGACCTAGTAGTATTTTTTATATTGTCAGTCATATTACGGGAGCTGCTTTTAGCTTTATTGAATGATGATCTCATGTCTGTAGTTGCCTGCAGATACAGAACTTCAGCCAATGTAACATACACTGGATAGGTGTGTCTGACTTTTCTCTAGTATCTATGGGCAACCTTCCCTCATGGAAGATTCCAAATCATCTACTTGAGGAAAGTTGATGTTTTTCCCAAATCTATCCTACATACAGAGCTTACAGTGGTCACTGTGGTAAGGCCGTGATAACATGCAGGGATGACACTGGATTTCATATGCCAATGCTGGTAGGAAATATGAAATGGGGAATATTGCGGTATGTGCATATTAAAACACTGCCTGGCAAGATGTGAATCCTCTAATATGAAGCAGTGGTGAACAAATGGGTTTGCTGGAATGTTTGATAAGTCGCTTGACCACTGGATTTAATAGAACTGTAAAGAGCAGTCTGCACCCTGGATTAGCTGGCACTGTGCAGGAAAACAGTGAATTCAATACTAGCTGGGATGCTGATGAGCAATGTGGACGCTGGATTAGTTTAAATGTGACATGTTGATCTTTTGTTATGAGCGTATTCCAATATAGTTTCTGTTTAATAAAGTCAGAGTGTGTGAAATTGCCCATCACACCTGACTGCATCCCCCACCTCTGCCATGTACAACATAAAATAAACCACTTCCCATCTGCTTGAGAAACATTTTAGTTATATTAGAGCACGTTCTGCTGCACACCAAGGAAATTTCACATGTAACCATAATTACAGACACTAAATTTGGTAGTCTGAACCAGAGGGCATTCCGCTGTAGCTGCAAGATGTACAGTTAATAAAACTTGATAAACTATTAAGATTATTTATAGAACTTAATAAAACATCGCAATAGGGAAAAAAAGACTGTTTTGTTTCTTAGTAAATATGAGATGCAGCTCTACAGCAGTCATACGTTCTGCACTAGTACATCTCCTTTTAACTGTCTTGGGGGAGGACGGGAGCCAGTAATTTGCTATTTACAAACCAGTGGACTTTTATGATAGTGAAAAGAGCAATGATGATATTCAAAGCCTATGTTGTGATAAAATGTATGAATATAATGATCAGAATATTGGTTTTGGCCTAAGAAACAACATGAGGTTACAGGTCCTAAAGCTGAATTCTATTCAGGTATAAAAATATACTTTAAAGTATGCCCTCCACAATCTCACAACAGGTCCCATGAAGTTGTGGGATGGGCAAATGAGAATGCCAGCTGCCAGGAGAACGAGTTCAAACTTTTAATACCTATTTATTCCATTCCACCTATCCAAAATGAACATTACCCCTTAAAGTGGGGAGCTGTCATTGCTGACCTCTCTTCTGAAAATGGTAGTCACTTAATAAGTACACAGGTTGGGAGAAAAAATATTCAGAAGTCCTTATCCGCAGGCCTGTACCTAGGAATGAGCTTAAAGTTCTGTTCAAACAAAAGCTAGGACCAAACAAGCACCCGATGCTTCTGCCCCTTCTTCTCAACCCCCCCCCCCCCAAGCCCTAGCAGCCCCAGCCCTGCTCCCAAAGATTGTTGATATGTATTTTGATCTTCTCAAGGAAGCTGCATTCATCAATTTCCAATTATTGTCCAGAGAGAATCTCTGTCAGAGACACATTGGGCCTCATAGACAATGCCACAGGAAAAGAGAATGCCCTGCACCTCCTGCACCCTACCTATCCCCCACCATATGCCCCTCTACACACATAGGCCACACCTAGTGAAAAATGTCACTAATGTTTCCAAGGTAAATCCATCATCAATCATGTCATCCAATAATGTAATTTCAATGTCAATCACAATTTCCAGCAAGGAAAATTCTCATCAGTCATGATGAGCCAACACCTATCAATGTGTACACATTGCATTCCTATTGCTAAATGAAAAATCCATAGTGCTGCTGTAATGAAAATGCTGGGGATGCCAGGTGATGTAACTGGCCAAATATGGGTATAACCAACTCCTATATGGGAGTTTGTACAGGTGAATAGCCGCCATAGTTGGCGGATCCAAAAATAGCAAATGAACTGTGTTTGCCTTAAACCTATGGTCCAACCTGAACCTCATCCCTAAATTATCAGGCAATATTTTAATAAAGCTACATATGTATTGTATAGGCACTGGCATTTGAAATTATATTAGTATGTCAAGGCTTATAAGAGAATTTGTGATTGGGTTACATATACTTCAAGGCGCTAAAATATGCTCAAGAAATGCTAAAATGGCCCTTAACCAATTGTATTGCTAGTGTAGTACTACATAAGCACTGTTTGGCACTCCTTTAGTTATACTGCTGGTTGATGAATTGAGCCCATAGCTGCTTGCTGACCTTTGTCAGCACAGATCTCCTCTTCTTTTGTAAACTTTTTCATCCATCTCCAGTTTACAGCCTCAGCTGCCAATTCCTTATTGATAACCCTTGTTACTGATCTGTGCTTTGAAGCTTTCTCGCTGGTCACTTGATAGTAGTTTCTTGTAATTAAAGTCTAATTTCTGCCCGTGTGAAAGGTCCTGGTTAGCAGAACACATCGGAAAACATGTCAGTGAAAACAGTGATCTTTGATTGGTTAATCTCATGGGGTCATGCAATGCCATCCATACATTCCAGCCCTAGTTATGTACATTTTCCAGTACAAAGTTTTCCTAGGCTGATCATTGTTTCTTATACTTCAAATGAAGTGTAACAATAACTGACTTATTTTCTTTTCAATATGTTTTATTTTAAAGAGAGATGCAAATTAGTTTACAAATCGATGCCCAAAAGCTGAGCAACCAATATATTGACAAAGAAATGATCATTGTAAAAATGGTACAAACAGCAAGCTGACATGGTCAACGATTTATCAGTATAGTTCAGCATTGAAGGAGATGGCAGCCATAAAGCTGATATTATTGATTGACCTGGGTGACAGACATGACATCTGTCCAGTAACAAAAACTTAGGTTCCATTAGAAAGAGAAATAGGAAGAGAAGAAAGGAGAAGGAGAAGAGGAATGGGGGGGGGGGGGGGTGGGGGGGTGGGTGACGCAGGGAGTGCTCAGACCACTGGGAGGCCATTTATGCGACTGTAAGACCCGCCGAAGAAATTGTTGGATGTCGATATGTGCACCATGGGCTCCAGATTTTAAGAAATTTGTCATGGGTATTAGTAAGAAGACTGGGCAATTGTTCATGAATAAAAATGTCATAATTTACTTATTTTCTTTATTTCATGTTTATTATTTTTATTTTTCAGGAAAATGGATTTTCATTTTTAAGGTTAAAGTGGAACTTCTCTCTCCATCAGCATTGGCTATTTATAATCCTTATGCTGCTAGCACTAGTAAATAGATAGGAAGGTATATCATATTTACTTGTTTTAAACTTTTTTTTTACATTTCTTCAGTTACTTCTTGGTCTAGGCAAACAACGTCATACATCCCAAGAGTCTTTGGTAAGGAAGGAGGGGTTTTCTTATCTAAGCACACCTCCTGTCTGCATGCTTGAGCTAAGGGCAGCTAGATTCCAAGTAAATGCTACATGAATTATCTGCCCTTACTCAAGATGGCCATCACCAGAAATGCTAGGGGGTGTTTTTCAAAGTGATTTCTCAGCAAATTTAAGCATGAAGACATGGATGGATGGGGGGGGGGGGTTTGCTTTGAATATTAGAGAGTAATTAAACAGCGTTTTTGATTTGTAGTGCTCAGATGCAGTGTAGTTCGGCTTTAAAAATAGCTAAATTGTTTAAAAATCTTAGTACAAAACTGAAGACACAATTTACTTAGAGGTACTATGCTTGTATGTTTATTTGGCCCTTTGAACTACTTTGCTTGGTTGCAATGATTTATATTCTTTAAGTAACAAACTCTCTAAGTTCAGTTCCTAAAGTGAGGAATAAATTGATCTTGTAGATCCGCAAAGCAGCAGAGATATGAGACTATCTTGCATTTTAAGAAGGCAGTTACTGTGTTCTTTAAACAACAACTAAATTTGTGCAAAGAAATCAAGTTCCCTTCTGGAGAATATGACCCCATAAAATAACTTGAAGCAGGCAAATTATTAGGAGATGTCTTCAAACTAGCTGAATGCACAATCGGGCATTTCAGAAAGGTCCACCGAGGTGATGGGGCTGCTCAGGAACCTGTGATGTCCTAAATTCTTGCTTCATTAATGCGTAGTTTGCCATATGCTGCTGATAACACCACTTCCCAGAAAGACAGATTTCATACTAATTAAACAATTACCTTCTAATGAAGTGTCAGCACAAAATGCATCGAGTTTCCACAAACCCTGTCTAGGGGAGAATTCTACCCAATTTAGGGAGGCGGAGGGAAGCTGAATCATTCAGATTTTCGGTTATAAAAAGAGAGAGGGCAGTGAGTTTGTTCTAAAAATGCTTCCTTTATTAGCAGAACACCATAATCACGTAATTGTGTAAGTAGGTCTAAATGTATCACCTAAATCAGCTTTATACAACTATATGGAAATGATTTGATCACATACTTACAGTCTCATACATATATGCAGAATATATTATTGTTAGCTGCATTATTTTGTCATTCACATCATTATAAGATTATTCTTTATACTAGGGCATGGTGATGGAAGCATTTTTCCATTATTCACGGTTTTGGCCAGTGTACAAGAGTTTATCAGCTGTAGTAAACTAGAAACAACTTTGCTTAACCATAACTAGTATAATTGTACAAAATGGTTTGTCAGGCATTGATGATTCTCCTTGCTTTCATGACAGCTGCTGGAGCCATCACAATAAATATGCAAATTCCACATCACTATATGATTCTGATTATACTTTCCACTTGTGGAACTTTAAAGTGGTTGTAAACCCTTACATATATCCAGTGAAATGACTGGCCTTAAATGATACACATAGAAACAAAGCCTCCTACATATGATGTACCTGTCAGTCTGCAGTCTTCTCTTCTCTACTTCTGTTCAAAGTGCTGAATTTATAAAGCTTGTCTGAGATTTCAGAAAAAAAAGAGTGGAGAGATGAGGTTACACTCTGCAGAGCTCGGTGAGGAGAGTTCTGAGAGCTGATTGGAGGGAAGGGACACACACGCCCCTCCACATAGGAACAGAGCTGAGGCTGTCAATCAGCTGGAGCTCCCTCCCCTGTCACTATTTTTCTCTTGGTGTCAGGAAAACTTGTCAGACGTGATTCAAGCTGATAGCAGAGGAATGAGGCAGCAGATAGAGATCACACTTAGTGATCTGGATAGAGACATTTACACACTATAGATGGATATGATTTGTTCATATTTCATGTCAGAGGTTTACAGCCACTTTAAGCCATGAAGAAGACCTTTTCAAGCCTACTTTGGCCTGTTTTTGGACATGCTGACCAAGATACTATATATACTCTGGTATATACTGCGGTGCTCTCCGTCCTCTACAATAGATCAAAGCAGAGAGAGACAGAGGTCTCATTCAGGTGTTTGCTGTTAATGCTACATCATACAGTACAAAGATCGAGTACTGGCAGTGCTTCAAATGCTATTGTATAAGCACATTTTAGAGGGGGCCGCATGAGATGCCCCTAGTACCTTTTCAGAGGCTTTTTTGGGTGTGGTTTGAATGTGGGAGAGGACACAGGGGCCCCATGATCCCCTATTGTTCGGGGGCCCCATGAGTTGTCAGTCCACCCCTGTTTACTACTGATGTTCCATCCATGTATCTGAGTGTCTCCCTATTACCCCATGCTGGAGGGGAGCTGGGCTTTGCTGCTGCCTTTGATCACTCATTTGCAACTTTTTTCTCATTTTTTTTTTTGTGTTATTAAAGTCCATATAGTCCATAAAGTCTTATACAGTAGGTCACCTGAGAGCTGTGTAAAATTTGGATTTATATGATCAACACCTATTGCCCATATATAATATCCTTTGTATTCTTGGTTTTCAAGCAACGCTGTGCTTTCCATCAGTAAAAATGGCCATATTTGATCTTTCAGTTCAGCAAAACTTGTCACCCCCTGCATTCTACAGGAGCCAACATTAACAATCCATTTAATTTATTTCAGGTACTTATATATAGCGCCGTCAATTTACGCAGCACTTTACATACATATATATTGTACATTCACATTAGTCCCTAACCCTCAAGGAGTGTACAATCTAAAGTCCCTAACTTACATTCATACATACACATACTAGGGACAATTTTTTAGACAGGAGCCAATTAACCTACCAGCATGTCTTTGGAGTGTGGGAGGAAACTGGAGTACCCAGAGGAAACCCACGCAGTCACAGGGAGAACATGAAAAGTTCAGGCAGGTGGTGCCGTGGCTGGGATTTGAACCAACGACCCTAGTACTGCCAGGTGGAAGTGCTAACCATTTAGCCACTGTGCTGCCCCAATTTGTATTTAAAAAAAATAAATAGAATACATGGAATGCAATCTGGTATGCAATTTGTGCGTATATGCTAGTATACACCAGCAGCACCCTTTGAAGAGTGAACTGTGTTGGATTGCTCTTCGGATGGTATTTGGCAGGCAGTTAGGAAGCATTATGTTGGCACTTCAGTGCCTTTTTTAACCCCTAAAAGCCTGCACTGCAATTGCAGGACAGTTGCAAAAAGGTCTCATTCACTTTAATGAGCAACAGTGGGGATACTTTTTGCTGTTCCACAACCCAAACCATCACAAATGCAGCATTCATGTGCCCCCATGCTGCTGCC